>NC_090447.1:3543509-3908225 GCF_031143425.1 Pleurodeles waltl
TTTCAGTGGCGTAACAAAACATGAGGGGGCCCCCTCAAGATATACTGAAGGGACCTCCCACCCTCACAGCAGTGGAGCTGAGGGGGGCCCTCCAGTATGGGTAAGCCCTCCCCTCACGCTGCAGGGGTTGCAAAGGCCTCTGTTACTCCCCTGAGTAATTTAATAATCGAAAAGTCAAGCATGTGCCAAAGTGAGCAGCTCTGTCGTGAAAGTACTCAAAGAAAGCACATAGACTGGGATTCTGGCTTGGGATCATCAGATGATGCTGCCACAGGGAGCGCACAGCATTAATGGCACAGGAGCTGCATCGCAAAACATTAATGGTACAGGAGCTGCATCTCAAGGCCCTAAGGACCAGTCTTGATCCTTTGCTCTTGAGACAGCAAACAGAGAGTGAAATAGAGAAAGAAAGTGAATGAAAAAACAATGGAGAAAAAGAGGGAGAAAAGAAAGGATGAAAGAATGAGAGGACAAAGATGCGAGAGAAGGAAAAGAGAACAAGAAAAAAGGAAAGAAAGAAAGAAAGAAAGGAGAGAAACAATTAGAAAAAGGAAAAAATAAATAGAAGATAGCAAAAAAACAAAAGAGATGGAGGAAAAAAGAGACAAACTAAGAAGAAACGAATGAAGAAACACAAGAAAGAAAACAGTGAAAGCAATAAATGAGGGGAGAGACACAATAGTAAAAAAGAAAGATTGGCAAAAGAAGAAGAAAAGGAGATGGAAAAGCAAAGCAGAGAAAGAGTAAAGAAAAAGGGCAAGAGAAACAAAATTAGAATAGGAAGGGAGTTTAATGTAAGGAAAGGGAAAATAAGCGAAGAGGAAAGATAGAGTTAATGGAAAAGAAAATAAGAAAGAAACAGAAAGACATGGAGAAAAGGACAGAAGCAGAGAAAGAAAGGAGAAAAAAAGAAAAGGTAAAATAAGTAAATACAACAAAAAGCAGAAAAAAAGAGAATGAATACCAGAGAGCAGGAAAGATAAGGATAGACAAAGAAGATAAGGTTTAAAGAAAGGTGGTAAAGAATGTAACAAGACAAGAATAAACCCAAGGAAGGAAGAGAGAAGGAAAGAAATAGGAGAAAAAAGGAAGTAGAGAAGAAGGCGAGAAATCAAAATAAAAGGGCAAAAATGAAAAAGGAATAGAGAAAGTAGAGAGACAGAAGAGGAGAAAGAAGCAAAGAACAATGAAATAGCGAAAGACGAAAATAAAGAAAGGTGAAGAAGAAATAACTAGAAAAAAACAGAAACAGTGAAAAAGGAGGAGAAATATAGAGAATGAAAGAGAGAAAAGGAAAAATAAGAAAGAAATAAAGAAGGGGAAAATTGAGGAAAGGAAAAACATAGAGGTAGAAATGAGAATACAAGAAATAATATAGCAACAGTAAAATAAAAGCAAGAAGAAAGAAATACACTGAAAAAAGAACACATAACAAGGAAGGTGGAAGGAAAGAAGGAGGTAGGGAAGGAAGAAATAGTGCAAAAAGATCAGATGAAAGTGAGAAAGAGGGAAAGCAAGAAAGATGCGCTAAAATAATTTGAGAAAAGAAAGCAATTCATGAAAGCAAGGGGGGAAAAAAGGATAGAGAGGCAAGAAAGAAAGCTGAAAAAGTGAAAAAGAATGTCTCAGAAGCGGGTAGGCTGCATCATCCGCACGGTCAGCTTTCGAGCCCTCACGGAATCAGGCGCAGTGTCAGCCTCGCCCTATCAGGTGGGCGGCTCTGTGTTCTCCAGCACGCTGGCAGGTAATTATCATGTGTCAGTTACTCAGTGGCAGCCGCGAGCTACTGATAGCTCACGATCGACCTACTGGAGACCTCTGCTTTAGCTTCGGTAGTGACATTGGTCTCATCATTGACGGCAAAGGTTCACGGGAATGGTGGCCTGTCTGCATTTGATTTTTGATAAAGCAATATTTTTTTTATTTTAAATGAAGCCTGTTTTCCTTAAAGGAAAATGGGATGTGTTTGAAAAAATTAAACCTTCAAGTTTCATTTTTAAGCGTAAGCAGTGGTCTGAGGGACAAAAAATATTATTTACATTCTCATTTACGAATGGGTTACCAGCAGCTTTAAACTGGTAATAAAGTATTACACGCTTGCAACCAAAATTTGGTCACAAAACAGTAATACATACCATATTGATTCGGTATTTAGAAGGGATGCCCTAAACATGCCCTTCCAAATACTGAATCGCAAATGCAAAATGTGATTTGGTAACAAGTTACAACAATTCTAGGCTGCTAAGGAAGAAGAATAGTGCTCCTGATTCTGGTTTGATGAATGCCAAGGGTAGCAGCAGGATTCAACTTGGAGGAGAGAAGAGTACAAGACTGGAGCTCAAATGAGAATTGTTGTCTTGAGATAAAAGGGACTTAGATTATTAAGAGTATTAAGGACCAGACAAAGGGCATTAAACTGGCTTGTTTTTAATGGGAAGTGGTGAGGTCTTCAAAGCTGTTCTGAAATGTGTGAATTCCTTGGAAAGTTGTAAATCAAGTGGGCTGCAGAGTTTTGTCTCTCCCTGGTGGTGGAAGATGAACACAACTTGTATTTAGCAACTTTAACAGGCCAATGCAAATGGCTACAATAGAAGTCACTTGTTGAGACATAGATCTTGGTGGATTAGAAAGCACAGTTAAAAGAGTTGGGCACAAGCCTTTGGCTGGAAGGCGCCAGGAGGAGGTGCAGCTAGGTCTAGTTTCAGACAGTTCCCAGGCAGTTATCTCTCATGCAGATTGCTACTGAGGGCATCCAGGACCAAAACGTGCTTGAATACCCAAAAGACTATTGGATGATGAAACAGTAGTTGTGTGTTGTGTTGACTTTATTTCTGAAAATCCGAAATGGTCGAAGCGAAGTGCCTAATGTGGGTTTGGCATTGTTGACCTCAAGAATAGATGAGGAATTGTATCTGTTAGACCTGTCAGCGTAGGGTGGTATTCCCCTAGACCTTTAGCCTCCTTACCTTATCTTTTTCCTGAATCTTTTTGCTGGCCTTCTGACTCTGAGCACTTTACCACTGCTGCCCAGTGCTAAAGTGCATGTGTTTCTCCCCTAAGCATGGTGGCATTGGTCTATCCACAATAGGGGTATTTGATTTACTTGCAAGACCCATGCAAAGTGGTGTACCATGTATATAGGGCCTGTAAATGAAATGTTACTAGTGGGTCTGCAGCACTGCTTGTACTACCCACACAAGAAGCGCTCTAAAGCATGTCTCAGGCCTGCCACGGCAGAGCCTGGATGTGCAGCTTTACTGCCACTTGGCCTTTAAAACACATTGTCAAGCCTTAAACTCCCATGTTAGTACACATAACTCACCCTTAAGGTAGGCTCTAGGTAGCCCATAGGGCAGGGTGCTGTATAAGTAAAATTTAGGGCATGTGCTTTTAAGTTCTGCATGTCCTAGTAGTGAAAAACACATAAATTCATTTTCACTACTGTGAGGCCTACTCCTCTCATAGGTTAACATGGGAATTTCTTATTATACTTTTAAGCTGTAATTCCTGATTGAAAAGGAGTGGCTAAATTATGTTTCACATCATTGGAATGATAATGATAAATCCCATTTGACATTACTATTTTAGTGCTCACTGTGCCACTGTATTCAAGCTAGCGTGGCTGATGAGGGGTGATACCCCGAAACCGCTCCCACCATGCTTGTTTCTGGTTCACGGAGGACCCGGCTTTGCAGTTCAGTCTGGACTGTTCCCATGGGGAGCAGGGTCAAGACTGAGTTGTATATGGCTGGGTCAAAACTGGGGTAATGTGGTAGGTACAAAAAGATGGATTAAATCCAGATCTTTGTGACTGGGGGTGGAGGGTTGCATTGTTCAGCATTTTGTCCATCATCTGTTGTTTTTACTTTTATAAAGTGGGCATTTCTCTGCTCTTTACACCTCTGTGTGCCTGCAGCCTGTCTCCAGTACACGTCTGGGGTGGGTGACACATACACTTTGTGCATTTCGTGTAGACAGCCACAAACACAGGAAGATTAGGTGTGTTTGAGCACCCATCAGCATTCTGATGGCTCTTCTTTTCCAGGAAAGACGGGAGAGACTGACACTTACCTGAATAGGCAGTGCCTGTACCCACACAAAGGGCCAATAACCCCCTACTGGCAGTTTGGAGCCAGGGCTGAGATAAAAGGACCTCTGTGCACTTCAAAGACACTAGTTTGAAGTCACCCCCACTTCAATGGCACAACTAGGTATAAGTGATGGGTCTCTGACTCCACCAAATCAGACTCATCTGGACCTAGAACTGGATTCTGTCAGAAGAACCGCTCTGGTGCATGAAGGGTTGTTACTCTGCTGGACTGCTGACCTGGAGGGACTGCGTTTCTGCTGTGCTGTCTTGCTTCCTGCTGCTCTCTGACCCTGATTAGGGGAGCTGAACTCTGCCTTGCAACAGAAGTAATCTCTATCGGCGTGTTTGCTTGCTTTCTGTTGCTTGAGACTCAGGATATCAATGTCTGTAGCCTTGCTCCTGTGTCTGATTCTTTGGAAGTGGACCCTGATGCTTGCACCAGAGAAATCTATTCATCTCAAGTCTGCTTGGTGCATCAACCCTGTTGCGGGAGTAGAACCAGTGCATCACTCTCGGCACCAATGCATCGCCTTCAGAACCCCGATGCTCAGAACCATGCATTCCTGATGCAGCAGCTTGAGAGATCGGATCATCCCACACATCGCACTTCGCAACCAGTGCATTGTGACCCAGCGCTTCATCCTTGGAGCCAATAGATCGCCACCACTGCATGAAGAAAATCAATGCATCACCTCCAGTGCAGGCCCGGCATTGACAAGCCGCTCAATGCATTTTTTATTGGCTCCTTGCACATTGCTGTTGTAACTCTGAGTGGCTAAAATGTTCCCCACTCCTGATCATAAGGATCATCCTTGACACAAAGAGGCTCAAGATCAGCAGTTTAGAAACCATGAAAGTTTATTAAAATTGATGCAAATAAATTTGTGAATAAGCACAAAGCTCAGAAATCAATTAAAATAGATGCAGCATGGGCAAAATCTGACAAAAATATAAGTAGAGAATATGTAATGAATCAATAGAAAATCTAACAGCATCCCTAGAGGCTCGGAGAAAGGACAATGCAGAGCCTCAAGATCATGGGTTTTTATGGGAAAGTTCACCATAAGAAGCAATAGAAGCCACACAGTCAGCATAGGGCGAACACACATTCCAGCATAGCCAATCATAATACAGCATTATAAAAATGTCATATAATACCACCATCTTTACACCAACTTCCAAACTGAAGAGCAATGATTATCCTCTGATGTAATGTAGTCAGAAATGTAGCACAAATCTAGATACATAAACAACAAAGGTCTTGTGAGTGAATAGGCCTACAATGCAGGAGCAGTGAGAGGCCTTCGAAAGCAACAGTTTAACTAAAGAACTTCCTCTGAGACTCCCCAAGAGCAGCCTGTCAGCACAACTCAGGAGTCCACACTGGCAATGAAAAATAAAAGCATGACAACTTAGAGACCCAAGATGGAGGTGAGGCCTTGACCAAGAAAACACAGTTCCATACATCACAGCATTGTTGTTTCAGGTGCACAATGTTTGTATTACTTAGGGAAATGTTATTCAAACTTCGTAGGACGTGATATCAAAGTCAAAGGAGTGACCCCATTTGGCCAAAGGCACAATTTATACATGACAAAGGATAGGACTAAGTGATGAGCCCTGCGGTACCCCAAAGGTCGAAGAGTGATATGCAGAGTTTAAAAAAGTAAGGTGAACAGAGTGAGATCTCTGACAAAAAAGAACAAATTCATATGAGAGCATGTTTGCAAACTCCCAGGTCAAAAAAACAGGTTAAGAGAATAGTATAAGACTGATGTGTGTGTGAGAAAATAGCTTGTTAGTTGAAGTGGATGGTAGTTCTCTTCAAGTATTAATTACACTATTCCTTACTATGTACAGTTAGGGCTCACTAATGTGAACACGAACAACTATGGGTAGGTGTAGTACAAAGTAGACAGGCTTAACTTAGGAGAAATGTGTACAGAATGTGTATGTACCAAAATAGTTAAAAAGTAGAAATAAACAACACACTAAAAATCACACTCCAATTTGGGAAAACAGGGAAATGTTAAAGAACAAATAAACACCAAAACAACAAATATATGGGGCTGAGAACTAAAGATATTATTTGTCAAATGTATAAGTGTGCCCAGCCTCACAAGGCTAAGTCAAAGTAAAAGTTAAGATCAATTGCGATAGAGCGAAAGTCAAGTACAGGGACCAGATTTGTCTAGGAGGAAAGTTTACCTTCTTACTTAGTAGTTTTTCTTGAGAAAAGTCCTTGTTGACGAGGTCGGCAGTGGAACGGAATCCCAGCTTAATCTGAAGAGGGACTCATCAACATTGGTCAGTGTAGGAAAGTACCCTCTTTCTTGGCATGGTTACCTCTTTTTCTGTCTGATGTCATGAGCTTGACTGTGTTCACTGGGATCCTGCTAACCAGGACCCCGGTGATTATGCTCTCTCTCCCAAAACTCAGTATTCCACCCCCAATTGGCACACTGGTGCCCCATTATAAGTCCCTAGTATATGGTTCCTAGGTACCCAGGGCATTGGGGTCCCAGGGGTTCCCTATGGGCTGCCGCATATATTTTGCCACCCATGGGGAGCCCAAGCAAAGGGTTCTGCTTGACTGCTTGACTGCTATTACAGCCTGTGTGAAAAGGTGCAAGCACCCGTTCACTGCCATTTTTCACTACACCAGTTCACTTATAAGTCACCCCTATGGCATGTGTTCTAGCCCAGAGGACAGGGTGCAAAGTACCTGTGTATGAGGGCACCCCTGCACTAGCAGGGGTGCACCAACAAACTCCAGGCCCATTTTCCTGGGCTTCATGAGTGTGTGGATGCCATTTTACACTACCTATGTCCAACTACATAATGGTAACTCCAAACATAGGCATGTTTGGTATTACAAACGTTGGAATCATATCCCAAGGGTTTTGCAAGCATTGCTTGTATGATTTCATGTACTCTGGGGGCTCCATAGAGGACCTCCAGTATTGCCATTACAGCCTTCTGAGGGTTTCCAGGCAGGCGAAGCTGCTGCCACCTCCCAGACAGGTTTCTGACCTCCTGTTACATGAGAAGTTCTAGCCCAGAAAGGCAGAACAAAGAATTTCCAATGGGAGAGGGATATTACACCCTCTCCCTTTAGAAATAGGTGTTACAGGCTTGGGAGGCTTAGCCTCCCTAAGCCACTGGAAATGCTTTGAAGGGCACATTTGGTACCCTCCTTGCATAAACCAGTCTACACGGGCTCAGGGAGCCCCAGTCCCTGCTCTGGCATGAAACTGGACAGTGGAAAGGGGAGTGACCACTGCCCTGTCCATCACCACCCCAGGGGTTTTGCTCAGAGCTCCTCCAGAGGGTCCATGGGTTTTGCCATCTTGGATTCAAGGCTGACAGGGAACTCTGGGAGCATCTGAGTGGCCAGTGCCAGCAGGTGAGGTCAGAACCCCCTCCTGATAGGTGGTCACCCAACAAGGTAACCAATCCCCCTTTCAGGGCAATTTAGGGTCTCTCACTTGGGTGGTTCCTCAGATTCAGATTGCAAGACTCCAGCAGGAATCCTCTGCACCCTCCAGTTCAACTTCTGACCGAAGAAACCGCATCTGGACTCTTCAGGACCCTACAAGCTGCAACAAAGAAGCAAGACCACTTCTGCAACATTGTATCTCCGGCTCCTTCCAGCAACTGCAACATTTCCCTGGTCGTGCATCCTCTGAGGACAGTCCGTCTTCAGCCTGCATCAGAAGGAAGTAGGAATCTCCCTTAGATAGAAGGAGTCACTCCCCTGCGACGACGACCTGCTGCGTGAATCCCCTCTCCTGCTGAGCTGCATGGATCCTGCATCCCGGGTGGTAGACTGAAATGGTTCCTATGGTCCTCTCTTCCAGCTGTCCAACTTGGGTGAAGGTAAGCCCTTGCCTGCCCACGCAGGACAGTACCTCTATGCACCTCATCATTTGCAGCAGCCAAGGCTTGTTGGTATCCTTCCTCCAAGATCTTCATGCATCTCGAAGCTCCAGCCCCCAGCACTTTTTGCTGACAGCTCCCTTCGTGGTTCTCTGGCAGCGTGGGAGCCTTTCTTGTAGTGCTGCATGGACCTCTTCTGCCACATTACTGTCCCTGTCCTGTGGGACTCCTGTGGGCGTCCTGGGTAGAGTCCACCAGGTCCTTCCTGGTCACTGGCAGTGCTTTTTACCACTAACCGCAAGCTTTGCATGTACCAAGGCTTGTTGGTGAACTCTGACAATGCAAACCCGACTGCAATCCTCCATCAGGTGTGGGACTTCACCTGCACCCTCCAGGAACCCGACTTTGTCTTCTTGGGTGCAATGCTGACTCTTCTTCTGCAGCGGTGGTTCATCTTTTGCACCTTCATCTGGGTTGATAGGAGTTCCTGCCCTTCCTGGACCTTCTGTGCTTCTTGGACTTGGTCCCCTCTTTCACAGGTCCTCCGGTCCAGGAATCCACTGTTGATGTCTTGCAGTCTCGTCTGGGTTTTGCAATATTCTTCTTTACTTCTCTGGTGGTGTTCTGGGAAACGTACAGTGATTTACTCCTGTTTTCCTGGTTGCTGGGTTGGGTTGTGGTTTTTACCTTTGGTCTTTCCTAGTACCCCCAACTCCCCTCTACTCACTACACTTGTCTAGGTGGCGGACCGGCTTTTGCATTCCACCTTCTTAGTATATGGTTTGTGCTCCCCCTGGGCCCATTTCTAACTATTGTAATTTTCACTAATTGCACTGTTTTCTAACTGTTTTTATTCCTATTTCTGCATAGTAGTGTACATAATTTGTGTATTACGTACCTCCTAAGGGAGTATAGTCACTATGGTATTTTTGGTATTTGTGTGTGTAGGAAAGTACCATCTTTCCTGGCATGTTACCCCCATTGCAGCCTGTGTGAAATTGTGCACCCACTATTTCACAACCATTTTCACTGCACTTAAGTAACTTATAAGTCACCTATATGTCTAACCTTCATTTACTGAAGGTTAGGTGCAAAGTTACTAAGTGTGAGGGCACCCTGGCACTAGCAAAGGTGCCCTCACATAGTTCAGGTCAATTTACCCAGACTTTGTGAGTGCAGGGACTCCATTACACACTTGTACTACATATAGGTCAATACCTATATGTAGCTTCACAATGGTAATTCTGAATATGGCCATGTAACATGTCTAAGGTCATGATATTGTCCCCCCATTACAAATATGGTATTGGGTAGCCAATTCCATGCATCCTGGGGGCTCCACCATGGACCCCCAGTACTGTCAAACCAGCTCTCTGAGGCTTGCACTGCAGTTACAGCTGCTGCCACCTCACAGACAGGGTTCTGCCCTCCTAGGGTCTGAGCACCTCAGTCCTAGGAAGGCAGATCAAAGGATTTCCTCTGAGAGCAAGGTGTTACACCCTCTCCCTTTGGAAATAGGTGTCACAGGCTGGGGAGGGGTGGCCTTTCCCAGCCTCTGGAAATGCTTTGAAGGGCACAGATGGTGCTCTCCTTGCATAAGCCAGTCTATACCGGTTAAGGGACCTCTTGTCCCTTGCTCTGGTGCGAAACTGGACAAAGTAAATGGGAGTAACCACTCCCCTGTCCATCACCACCCTAGGGGTAGTGCCCTGAGCTCCTCCAGTGTGTCCCAGACTTCAGCCATCTTGCTTTGCAAGGTGTGGGGACACCCTGGAGGCCTATGAGTGGCATGTGCCAGCAGGTGACGTCAGAGACCCCTCCTGATCCCCCTCTCAGGGCTATTTAGGGTCTCTCCGGTGGGTTTTCTTCAGGTTCTGTTGCAAGTTTCCATCAGGAATCCTCTGCAACTACTACTTCATCCTCTGACCTCGGATCAACCACAGCCTGCTCCAGGAACCGCTGTAACAGCAACAAAGTATCCACAAGGGCTACTTTTCCTCTGCAACTTCAGCTCCAGCCAGCAACTGCGACCGTTTCCATGGTGTGCACGCTCTGGGGACTCCCTGTCTTCACCCTGCACCAGAAGGACTGAAGAATTCTCCCGTGGGGTGATGGAGTCACTCCCCTGCTCAAGCAGGCACCTTCCAAGACGACGACTGGTATCTTTGGACTCCTCTCACAGCGACGAGTGTGCTCCTAAGGACACAGAGGTTGGACCCCATCAACATAGACTGTTCTGAGGTCCTGCTGATGCAATTTGGAGGAGGTAAGACCTTGCCTTCTCTGAGAGCGACTATACCCCTGTGTTCTGCGTCTTCTTCACCTCCTGAGGCCTGTGTGCACTATTTGCAAAATTTCTTCATGCACAGCCTGGCCAAGGTCCCCAGCTCCTTATCCTGCAATGCTCAACTCGCTGAGTTATTCTCCGGCGGCATGGGACATTCCTTTGGTGTGCTGCACCATCTGCGTTTTGCACCTCCTTTGTCCCCGTGTACTGGGACTCCCGTGGGTGCTGCCTGGCATCCTGAGGGCTCTCTAAAGTGCTGACAGCCCCCTCTTCCTCTTCACACAGAGTTGAGGCCCCCAGGTCCCTCCTGGGTCCAGCCAGCGCCATTTGGACACAAAACACGCGTTTGTCGTAAACAAGGCTTGTTGGCGACTTTAAACACAAAATCACATCTGCATCCATCTTCACTTCATGTAACATCTTTTGCGTCATGCAGAAATCCACTGGCATCTTCCTAGGGTGCATTCCTGCAGTCTTCGACTAACCGGGGATTCTTCTTTTGCACCCTCTTCTGGGTTGGCAGGGGCTCCTGTCCTTCCTGGAACTTCTTTTGACTTCTGGACCTGGTCCCCTTCTTTTGCAGGTCTTCAGGTCCAGGAATCCAGCAGTTGTTGTTTGCAGACTTGGTTGGTTACTGCAATATTCCAATCACGAGGTAGTAGTGTGTCCTAAGGAAACTTGCAGTACTTTACTCCTGCTTTCCTGGGCTCTGGTGTGGGGTAATTTACTTACCTTTACTGTATTCTTACTCTCCCAACGATTCTACACACACTACACTTGTCTAGGCGGGAATTCGTGATTCGCATTCCACTTTCTTAGTATATGGTTTGTGTTGTCCCTTGACCTATTTTCTCCTATTGCATTCTATAGCATTTCCTATTGTTTGCACTGTTCTATGACTATTTACTTGTCTAATTTTTCGTGTCAAATGTATATATTGTGTATAATACTTACTTCCAGAAGGAGTATTGTCTCT
Organism: Pleurodeles waltl; assembly: GCF_031143425.1. Classification (NCBI taxonomy): domain Eukaryota; kingdom Metazoa; phylum Chordata; class Amphibia; order Caudata; family Salamandridae; genus Pleurodeles; species Pleurodeles waltl. Next base: position 3,554,742 of record NC_090447.1, read on the forward strand.
AAGATATTTTTGGCACTGTGTCACCCAAATAAATACCTTTATTTTTGGTAACACTGAGTATTGTCTTTATTTGTGTATAAGTACTGTGTAACTATAAATGGTATTGCAGGAGCTTTGCATGTCTCCTAGTTCAGCCTAAGCTGCTCTGCTATAGATACCTCTATCAGCCTAAGCTGCTAGAACACTACTACATTTCACTAATAAGGGATAACTGGACCTGGTGTAAGGTGTAAGTACCCAAGGTACCCAATACAAACCAGGCCAGCCTCCTACAGTGTCACCAAAATGAAGCACCTTTATTTTTGTACAACTGAGTGTTTTCTTTCATGTGTGTGAGTGCTGTGTGACTATCATGGTTTTTCCTGAGCTTTGCTTTTCTCCTAGATAAGCCTTGGCTGCTCATCCACAGCTACCTCTAGAGAGCCTGGCTTCTAGACACTGACTACTAAGCACTAATAAGTGATACCTGGACCTGGTATAAGATGTAAGTACCATTGGTACCTACCACACACCAGGCCAGCCTCCTACATTTGGTGGTGCAGCGGTGGGATAAGTACTTGCAATTGCCTTATCACTCTGTCACCTGGTGCTTTCCACAAGAAAGACCACGCCATACCTAGAGACATACTTAGTACCTTGTGCAGTAATATAGGGCCTCATTACGACCCTGGCGGCCGGCGGTAAGCTGGCAGTAACACTGCCAACAGGCTGGCGGTGTTCCGCCAGCTATTATGACCCTGGCGCAATAGCCACGGCCAAACTGCCGGACCCTCCACTATACCACCAGGCTTTCACTTGGCAGTCATAATCCCCAGGGCAGCAGTGCAAGCACCACTGCCCTAGGGATTATGAGTCCCCAACCGCCAGCCTGGCCACGGCGGTAAACATCACCATGGAAAGGCTGGCAGTAAGGAGGACTTAGGGTGCCCCTGGGGGTCACTGCACTGCCCATGCACTTGGCATGGGCAGTGCAGGGACCCCCAGACATAGCCCCGTCGCGCATTTCACTGCCCGAATTTGGGCAGTGAAATGTGTGACAGGTGCTACTGCACCCGCTGCACATCTGCATTGCCGCTGGCTCTATTACGAGCCAGCAGCAAGGTTGATGTGACTTTCCCGCTGGCCCAGCAGAAAAGTCATAATAGGGAGCCAGAAATACCGCAGGCACTGGCGGTATTCTGGCTCCCGCAGCCTCGGCGGTCTTTTTAAAAGAGGTTGTAATGCGGGCCATAGTCTTTAAAGTTTAGGCAAGCTAAGGTATAGGCATAGCCCTTGCTCTAAACATCTTTCTGAGAGACTAAAGGTTAGGTAAGTTAGGAAAACTCTACACTATCCTAACAAACACCATGTCTGAAGCTGAACATGGCTCTAAGTTCATGGATTCTTCCTATGAGAACCTGACCTTCAAGGAATTGAAGGGGATGTGTGCAGAGAGGAAGTTGGACATGGGGAGGAATCCTAACAAGAGTCTGCTCTTGACCTCCTCCTCCAAGATGACCAAGATCATGCTGGTGAATAGGGGGAGGAAGAAGAAGAAGTAGACCCTAATATCACTGAGGTAGAAAATTATATTCTAGGCCCAGGGGAGAGTTCCTCAAAGGATCTTACAGTCCTTAGCAGACCAACTAGTATAGCTGGTAGTGGGAGGGGAAGTCACACAGGTAGGGTTCCCTTTATACCCAGAGGACAGGTGGAAAGGGCCACTAAGACTAGGGAACGATCCACCTCTGCTCACTCTTATGTCACGTCAGTGTCTGAGGGATAACACTGCACAACTCCAGAGTATGACTCTATAGATAGAGAGTTTAGGAAACTGAGACTGGAAGAGGCCTGGGTGAGGCTGCGGCAGCAATAGCTAGCCTTAGATAGGTATGCTTTGGCAATGGAGGGAGAGAAACAAGGGTTGGGATATGAACCCCATGGTGGCAGCAACAACAGCTCAAGTTTCAGGGATTACAGAGTCAGGGAGGACTCCTTGGATTCAAGAATCTTGCACACAATTGTTCCCCATACAAGCTGGGGGATGATATTTATAAGTGGTTTGCTGCACTTGAGAGAGCCTTTAAAGTTCAGAGGGTCCCGCAAAGGCAGTGGGCTGCTATTCTCTTGTTGTCGTTCTCCTACAAGGTGAGGGATAGATTTCTTACTGTCGGAGAAGAGGATGCAGACAATTACAACAATCTCAAAACAACACTCTTAGATAGTTTTGGTCTCATAACTAAGCAATATAGAATCAAATTCAGAGAGACCAGAAAAGGGGCCTCACAAGATTGTGTTGACTTTGTGGACTGTTCTGTTAAAGCTTTAGAAGGCTGGTTACATGGCAACAAAGTGTCTGACTATGAGGGCTTGTACAATCTATTACTGAGTGAGCATATTTTGAATCTTTGTGTGTTTGACTTGTTGCACCAGTACTTGGTAGACTCAGATCTGACCTCTCCCCAAGAATTAGGAAAGAAGGCAGACAAATGGGTCAGAACAAGGGTGAGCAGAAAAGCTCATACAGGGGGTGACAAGAAGAAGGACGGCAAGTCTAATGACAAAGGTGGGGACAAAGAAAAGAAAGAGTCTTTATCAGGCTCAAAAAACTCTTCTGGGGGTGGGTCTAAATCCTCTTCACACCACAATCCGAACAAAAAGCGTTGGTGCTATATTTGTAGGAACAAAGGCCATAGGGCAGGAGGTAGCTCTTTCCCTAAGAAAAGCACCAAACCTTCCACCACACTACCCTCACTGCTACAACCAGTAACCCTAGCAATAGCAGTGGTGGTGGAAAGACTAATACTAGCAATAGTCAATCCAAGGTTGTAGCAGGTCTAACTCTGGGAAGTGTAGTGGGGGCTGGTTTAGTTATGGAAACCACTGAGACTATTTTAGTCTCTGATGGTGGCATTGACCTTGCCACCCTTGTTGCTTGTCCCCTTAATATGGCTAGGAACAAGCAACAACCCCTAATAAATGCCGTTCCGGTTGAGGCCTACAGGGACACAGGTACCAGTGTCACCATGGTGACTTAAAAACTGGTGTCCCCTGAGCAACACCTACTTGGTCACCACTACCAAGTGACTGGCACCCACAACAATAATGTGAGCCAAACCATGGCAGTTGTTGGTTTCAGCTGAGGGGTGGTTACTGGTCCTAAAAAAAATATAGGTGGTCATTCTGACCCTGGCGGTCTTTGACCGCCAGGGCGGAGGACCGCGGGAGCACCGCCGACAGGCCGGCGGTGCTCCAATGGGTATTCCGACCGCGGCGGTAAAGCCGCGGTCGGACCGGCACCACTGGCGGGGTCCCGCCAGTGTACCGCCGCCCCATTGAATCCTCCGCGGCGGCGCAGCTTGCTGCACCGCCGCGGGGATTCCGACCCCCCCTACCGCCATCCAGATCCCGGCGGTCGGACCGCCGGGATCCGGATGGCGGTAGGGGGGGTTGCGGGGCCCCTGGGGGCCCCTGCAGTGCCCATGCCACTGGCATGGGCATTGCAGGGGCCCCCGTAAGAGGGCCCCTACATGTATTTCACTGTCTGCTGCGCAGACAGTGAAATACGCGACGGGTGCAACTGCACCCGTCGCACAGCTTCCACTCCGCCGGCTCGATTCCGAGCCGGCTTCATCGTGGAAGCCTCTTTCCCGCTGGGCTGGCGGGCGGTCTGAAGGCGACCGCCCGCCAGCCCAGCGGGAAAGTCAGAATTACCGCCGCGGTCTTTCGACCGCGGAACGGTAATCTGACGGCGGGACTTTGGCGGGCGGCCTCCGCCGCCCGCCAAGGTCAGAATGAGGGCCATAGTGTCCACAGACCTACCTGTACAGTAGAGTGACTACTAAGGAACGACTTTGAGACTTCAGCTTGGGCTGAAGTAGAGTTGGAGGTCCATGCAGACATGCTGGGCATTCCTGGGCATATCTTTGCTTTGATGATGGGTCATGCCAGAAAGCAAAGATAACAGGGAAACTTGGATCCTGAAAATATGGACCAGGAGCTTCCCAAAGGCAGGGGTAGAAAAGGTAAGAATGTATCCCCTATCATTCCCTCCACTGATGATTCCCCTTTGAGGAGGATTAATCTACTCCTTGAACAGAACCTACACCTGAAGAACTTCAAGCTGACACAGCTGAACTCTTAGGTGCAGGGGGGCTGCCAGGGAGGAGTTAAGTGTGGCTCAGCAAACTTGCCCAACACTTGAGGGTTTGAGACAGCAAGCTGTCAAAGAAGAAGCATGGGATGTCAGTGGCACCCACTGGGTGTACTAAGAGAACAATCTCCTGTATTCAGAACCTAGGGAACCCAAGCCTAGTGCCACCAGAAGACTGGTAATCCCTCTGCAATACAGAGAGATTTTGTTGACCTTAGCCAATGACATTCCCCTTTCTAGGCACCTGGGGCAAAGTAAAACTTGGCACAGACTGGTCCCTTACTTTCACTGGCCCCACATGTCAGAAGACACAAATGAGTTTTGTTGCTCCTGTGTCACCTGTCAAGCCAGTAGCAAGACATGTGGCACTCCATGGCCCCCCTTAATCCCACTGACAGTGGTTAGGGTACCCTTTGAAAGAGCAGGGGTTGACATTGTTGGCCCCCTAGACCCTCCCACAGCTTCTGGAAACAGGTTTGTACTGGTGGTGGTGGACCATGCCACCAGGTATCCAGAAGCCATACCTCTTAGGACCACTACAGCTCCTACAGTGGCCAAGGCCCTCGGGGAATCTTTTCTAGGGTGGGTTTCCCAAAAGAGGTTGTATCAGACAGAGGTAACAACTTCATGTCTGCATACTTGAAAGCAATGTGGAAAGGGTGTGGTGTAACCTACAAATTCACCACACCTTACCATTCCCAAACAAATGGGTTGGTTGAGCATTTTAATAAAACACTCAAAGGTATGATGATCAGACTCTCTCAAAAACTCAGGAGGAGATGGGATGTCCTGTTACCTTACCTCCTGTTTGCCTACATGGAGGTACCCCAAAAAGGAGTGGGCTACAGCCCCTTTGAAATCCTCTATGGTCGCCCTGTTAGGGGTCCACTTGCACTTGTAAAGGAGGGTTGGGAACAACTCCTGAAGTCCTCTAAACAAGACATAGCAGATTATGTACTTGACCTCAGCAGATCAGGGATGACTGAGGACATGAAGAAGGGCAGAAAAAACCTTCAGGCAAGCCAAGAATTAGAAAAGCAATGATATGGCCAGAAGGCTGTCCTGACTGTGTACCAACCAAGACAGAAGGTGTGGATCCTGGAGCCTGTGGCACCAAGAGCACTCCAAGACAAATGGAGCGTACCACACATCATAGTGGAAAAAAAGGGTGAGGTCACTTACTTGGTTGACCTTGGCACTCCAAAAAGTTCCCTTAGGGTACTTTATGTGAACCGCCTAAAGCCCTACTATGACAGGGCAACTTAACCCTGCTCTTGGCCACTGATTAGGGACAGGAAGATGAGAGTGACCCTCTCCCTGACCTCTTTTCAAATTATGCAGCTGATGGCTCAGTTGAGGGGGTAGTCTTGGTAGATTGCCTTTCTCAGTCTCAAAAGAAGACTTAGAAATCTCCTAGGACAGTTTTCTGAACTGTTTTCCCTTTCACCTGGTCAAATCACATGGTGTGAACACACCATTGATACAGGGGACAGTCTGCCTTCAAGAGTAAAAATCTACAGGCAACTTGATCATGTAAGGGATTGCATCAAAGCAGAGGTGCATAGGTGCTTGATCTGGGAGTTATTGAGCAAACAGATATCCCAGTGGCACTAGTACCAAAGCCACACTCTCAAAATGGGAATAGTGAGATGAGGTTTTGTGTTGACTGTAGGGGGCTCAATACAGTAACCAAAACAGATGCTCATCCAATTCTCAGGGCAGATGAGCTCATAGACACACTGGCATCTGCAAAGTATCCTAGTACTTTTGACCTTACTGCAGGCTAGTGGCAGATTAAGTTGTCAGAAAAGGCTAAACCCAGGACGGCATTTTCAACCATTTGAGGCCAATACCAATTCAAAGTAATCCCCTTTGGTCTGAAGAATGCACCTGCCAGTTTTCAGAGGTTGGTGAACTCAGTCCTCCTAGGACTGGGAACCTTTAGTGCAGCATATCTAGATGATATAGCTGTCTTTAGCGCCACCTGGGATGACCACCTGGTCCACCTTTGGACTTTTTTGGAGGCTCTACAGGAAGCAGGCCTTAGTATCAAGGCTTCAAAGTGCCAAATAGGGCAGGGGAAGGTGGTTTATCTGGGATACCTCATAGGTGGGGAACATATTCAACCCTTACAGGGGAAGATCCAAACCATTTTGGATTTGTCTCCCCCTACCACACAAACCCAGATCAGAGCCTTCTTAGGTCTCACTGTGTATTACAGGAGGTTCATTAAGAACTATGGCTCCATTGTTGCCCCTCTTAATGACCTCACCTCCAAGAAAATGCCTAAAAGGGTATTATGGACAGCTAGCTGTCAGAAAGCTTTGAGGAACCCAAACAGACCATGTGCTCTGCACCTGTTCTAAAGAGACCAAACTACTCCAAGAGATTCATAGTTCAGACTGATGCTTCAGAGGTAGTGTTAGTGGTAGAGGTTGTGGCAGTTCTCTCACAGCTTAATATAGAGTGCCAGGATCAACCAGTAGCTTTTATCAGGAGAAGGTTGACCCCCAGAGAAAAGCGTTGGACAGCCATAGAGAGGGAGGCCTTTGCTGTGGTCTGAGCCTTGAAGAAGTTGGGACCATACCTCTTTGGTACTCACTTCATTGTTCAGACAGACCACAAACCTCTCTTATGGCTCAAGCAAATGAAAGGAGAAAACCAAAAATTGTTGAGGTGGTCCATTTCCCTACAGGAAATGGACTTTACAGTGGAACATAGACTTTGGAGTAACCACTCCAACGCAGATGGACTCTCCAGATGTTTCCACTTAGACAAGGTTAGCCTTCTTGTCCGTTGTTTGGGGGAGTGTAGGAAAGTACCCTCTTTCTTGGCATGGTTACTCCCTTTTTTTCTGCCTGATGTCATGTGCTTGACTGTGTTCACTGGGATCCTGCTAACCAGGACCCCAGTGCTTATGCTCTCTCTCCCAAAACTCAGTATTTCACCCACAATTGGCACACTGGTGCCCCATTATAAGTCCCTAGTATAGAGTGCCTATGTACCCAGGGCATTGGGGTTACAGGGGATCCCTATGGGCTGCAGCAGTTATTTGGACACCTGTAGAGAGCCCAAGCAAAGGCTTCTGCAGGACTGCCATTACGACCTGCGTGAAAAGGTGCAAGCACCCTTTCACTGCCATTTTTCACTTCACCATGTTGCTTACATGCCACCCCTATGGCAGGCCTTCTAGCCCAGAGGTCAGGGTGCAAAGTACCTGTGTGTGAGGGCACCCCTGCACTAGCAGAGGTGCCCCTGCAAACTCCAGGCCCATTTTCCCAGACTTCATGAGTGCTGGGGCACCATTTTATGAGTGTACTAGACATAGGTCACTACCTACGTCCAGCTTCATAATGGTAACTCCAAACATAGGCATGTTTGGTATCAAACATATTGGAATCATACCCCAAGTCTTTTGCAAGCATTGGTTGTATGGTTCCATGCACTCTGGGGGCTCACTAGAAGACCCTCAGTATTGCCATTACAGCCTTCTAAGGGTTTCTAGCAGCCCAAGCTGCTGCCACCTCCCAGACAGGTTTCTCTCCTCCCGTTGCTTGAGAAGCATGAGCCCAGGAAGGCAGAACAAAGGATTTCCTACGGGAGAGGGGTGTTACACCCCTCTCTGTTTGGAAACAGGTGTTGCAGACTTGGGAGCGGCAGCCTCCTCAATCCACTGGAAATGCTTTGAAGGGCACATTTGGTGCCCTCCTTGCATAGACTAGTTTACACTGGTGGAAGAACCCCCAGTCCCTGCTCTGTTGTGAATCTGTACAAAGGAAAGGGGAGTTATCACTCCCCTTTCCATCACCACCCCAGGGGTGGTGCTCAGAGCTCCTCCAGAGGGTCCCTGGGTTTTGTCATCTTGGATTCAAGGTTGGCAGGGCACTCTGGGAGCGTCTGAATGGCCAGTGCCAGAAGGTGACGCCAGAGCCCACTCCTGATAGGTGGTCACTCAGCTAGGTGACCAATCCCTATTTCAGGGCTATTTAGGGTCTCTCTCTTGGGTGGTTCCTCAGATTCAGATTTCAAGACTCCAGCAGGAATCTTCTGCACCCTCCTCTTCAACTTCTGATCGAAGAAACTGCATCTGGACACATCAGGACCCGATAAGCTGCAACAAAGAAGCAAGACGCCTTCTACAACAATGTATCTCCAGCTCCTTCAAGCAACTGCAACATTTCCTCAGTCGTGCCTCCTCTGAGGACAGTCTGTCTTCAGCCTGCCTCAGAAGGAAGAAGGAATCTCCGTTGGAGTTAAGGAGTCACCAACTGCGACAACGACCTGCTCAGTGGATCCCCTCTCCTGCTGAGCTGCACGGATCCTTCATCACAGGTGGTAGACTGAAGTAGTCCTGATGGTACTCCCTTCCAACTATCCAACTTGGGCGAAGGTAAGCCCTTGCCTGCCCACACAGGACAGAACCCCCATGCACCATGTCATTTGCAGCTGTCAAGGCTTGTTGGCATCCTTCCTCCAAGATCTTCATGCATGTTGAAGCTCCAGCACCCCTTCCTGCGATGCACAGCTCCCTAAGTGGTTCTCTGGCGGCATGGGAGCCTTTGTCGTAGTGCTGCATAGGCCTCTTCTGCAACTTTCCTGTCCCGTCCTGTGGGACTCCTGTGGGCACTGCCTAGTCTTCTGTGGGCTCTCAGTTTTGCTGAGGGCCCCCTCTGACTCCTCCTCCTGGGTAGAGTCCAACTGGTCCTTCATGGTCCCCGGCAGCGCCATTTTCCACTAACTGCGAGCTTTGCGTGTACGAAGGCTTGTTGGCGGACTCAGATAACGCAAACCCAACTGCAATCCTCAGTCCAACATGGGACATCACCTGCACCATCCAGGAAGCCGACTTCATCTTCTTGAGTGCAGTGTTGACTCTTCTTCTGCACCAGTGGTTCACCTTTTGCACCTTCATCCAGGTTGGTAGGGGCTCCTGCCCTTCCTGGACTCTTCTGTGCTTCTTGGACTTGGTCCCCTCTTTTCACAGGTCCTCTGGTCCAGGAATCCACTGTTGATGTCTTGCAGTCTCTTCTGGGGTTAGCAATATTCCCCTTTACTTCTCTGCGTGTATTCTGGGAAACCTACTGTGATTTACTCCTGTTCTCCAGGTCGCTGCAGTGGGTTGTTGTAGGAGGCTGGCCTGGCTTGTAGTGGGTACCAGAGGTACTTACACTTTGTACCGGGTCCAGTTATCCCTTATTAGTGTAAAAGAGGTGTTTCTAGCAGCTTAGGCTGATAGAAGGTAGCTATGGCAAAGCAGCTTAGGCTGAACTAGGAGACATGTAAAGCTCCTACTATACCACTGGTGTCATATGCACAATATCATAAGAAAACACAATACACAGATATACTAAAAATAAAGGTACTTTATTTTTATGACAATATGCCAAACGTATCTCAGTGAGTACCCTCAGTATGAGGATGAGAAATATACACAAGATATATGTACACAAACCAAAATTATGCTGTAAATAGCAAAAGGAAGTAATGCAAGCAATGTAAAGTTACAGTAGATTGCAATAGGAGCACATAGGTATAGGGGCAACACAAACCATATACTCCAAAAGTGGAATGCGAACCACGAATGGACCCCAAACCTATGTGAGCTTGTAGAGGGTCGCTGGGACTGTAAGAAAACAGTGAGGGTTAGAAAAATAGCCAACCCCAAGACCCTGTAAGGTAGGTGTAAAGTGCACCTACAATCCCCAGAGAGCACAGAAATCGTGATAGGGGGATTCTGCAAGGAAAACCAACACCAGCAATGCAACAACAGTGGATTTCCGGACCTGAGTACCTGTAAGACAAGAGGACCAAGTCCAAGAGTCGCGACAGTGTCGAGAGTGGGCAGGAGCCCAGGAAATGCTAGCTGAGGGTGCAAGGAAGCTGCCACTGGATGGAAGAAGCTTGGTGTTTTGCAAGAACGAAGAGGACTAGTAACTTCCCCTTTCGAGGATGGATGTCCCATGTTGTGAAGAAGCTTGCAGAGGTGTTCCAACGCAGAAAGACCGCAAACAAAACCTTGCTAGCTGCAAGGGTCGCGGTTAGGGTTTTTGGATGCTGCTGTGGTCCAGGAGGGACCAGGATGTCGCCACTTGGGTGAGGAGAGAGAGGGGGCACCCAGCAAGTTAGGGAGCCCTCACAGAAGCAGACAGCACCCGCAGAAGTACCTGAACAGGCACTTGGCAGAAGAGTGAACCGGAGTCCACTCGCAGTCACCAAAAGGGAGTCCCACGACGCCGGAGGACAACTCAGAAGGTTGTGCACTGCAGGTTAGAGTGTCAGGGACCCAGGCTTGGCTGTGCACAAAGGAAATCCTGGAAGAGTGCACAGGAGCCAGAGCAGCTGCAAATCACGCCGTACCCAGCAATGCAGTCTAGCGTGGGGAGGCAAGGACTTACCTCCACCAAACTTGGACTGAAGAGTCACTGGACTGTGGGAGTCACTTGGACAGAGTTACTGAGTTCCAGAGACCACACTCGTCATGCTGAGAGGGGACCCAGAGGACTGGTGATGCAGTCTTTTGTTGCCTGCGGTTGCAGGGGGAAGATTCCGTCGACCCATGGGAGATTTCTTCAGAGCTCCTGGTGCAAGAAGGAGGCAGGCTACCCCCAGAGCATGCATCACCTGGAAACAGTTGAGAAAGCAGGCAGGATGAAGCAATAGAAGGTTGCTAGTAGTTGTCTGGCTACTTTGTTGCGGTTTTGCAGGCGTCCTGAGAAGTCAGCGGTCGATCCTTTGGTAGTAGGTGAAGAGGGAGATGCAGAGGAACCCTGGTGAGCTCTTGCATTCGGTATCTCAAGAATACCCCAAAGCAGAGACACTAAATAGTCAGAAAAGGAGGTTTGGCTACCTAGGAAGGAGGATTGGCTACTAAGAGAGGTAAGAGCCTATCAGAAGGAGTCTCTGACGTCACCTGCTGGCACTGGCCACTCAGAGCAGTCCAGTGTGCCAGCAACACCTCTGTTTCCAAGATGGCAGTGGTCTGGGGCACACTGGAGGAGCTCTGGGCACCTCCCCTGGGAGGTGCAGGTCATGGGGAGTGGTCACTCCCCTTTCCTTTGTCCAGTTGCGCGCCCGAGCAGGGCTGTAGTTTGGCAGTACCCGGGTTCTGTGCTAGAGACCCGGGGGATCATGGAATTGTCTCCCCAATGCCAGAATGGCATTGGGGTGACAATTCCATGATCTTAGACATGTTACATGGCCATGTTCGGAGTTACCATTGTGACGCTATACATAGGTAGTGACCTATGTATAGTGCATGCTTGTAATGGTGTCCCCGCACTCACAAAGTCTGGGGAATTTGCCCTGAACAATGTGGGGGCACCTTGGCTAGTGCCAGGGTGCCCACACACTAAGTAACTTTGCACTCAACCTTCACCAGGTGAAGGTTAGACATATAGGTGACTTATAAGTTACTTAAGTGCAGTGGTAAATGGCTGTGAAATAAAGTGGACGTTATTTCACTCAGGCTGCACTGGCAGGCCTGTGTAAGAATTGTCAGATCTCCCTATGGGTGACAAAAGAAATGCTGCAGCCCATAAGGATCTCCTGGAACCCCAATACCCTGGGTACCTCAGTACCATATACTAGGGAATTATATGGGTGTTTCAGTATGCCAATGTGAATTGGTGAAATTGGTCACTAGCCTGTTAGTGACAATTTGGAAAGCAGAGAGAGCATAACCACTGAGGTTCTGGTTAGCAGAGCCTCAGTGAGACAGTTAGTCATCACACAGGGAACACATACAGGGCACATACTTATGAGCACTGGGGCCCTGCCTGGCAGGGTCCCAGTGACACATAGACTAAAAAACATATATACAGTGAAATATGGGGGTAACATGCCAGGCAAGATGGTACTTTCCTACAGTTGTGTTACTTACCTCTGGGCTTTCCTAGTACTCCCAGCTCCCCGCTACAAACTACACTTGCCTAGGTGGGGGGCGGACTTTTGCATTCCACTTTCTTAGTATTTGGTTTGTGCTCTCCCTAGGCCCATTTCTAACTATTGTGATTTTTACTAATTGCACAGTTTTCTAACTGTTCTTATGTCTGTTTCTGCATACTAGTGTATATAATTTGTGTATTACTTACCTCCTAAGAGAGGACAGCCTCTATGGTATTTTTGGTATTTGTGTCACCAAAATAAAATACCTTTATTTTTGTAACACTGGGTTTTTTCTTTCATGTGTGTAAGTACTAAGTGTGATTACAGTGGTATAGCATGTCTCCTAGATAAGCCTTGGCTGCTCATCCACAGCTACCTCTAGAGATCCTGGCTTCTAGACACTCACTACACAACACTAATGAGGGATATCTGGACCAGGTATAAGATGTAAGTACCATAGATACCCATCACACACCAGACCAGCCTCCTACAGTTGGGTGTACCACAGGACCACAGTGGGAGCATCAGCTCTGGTGGGGAGGAGAAGGCTCTTGATGTCCAAAGCAGAAAAACTCTGAGCACACAAAGTCCAAAGCCACAGTCCAGAAAGACATCATCAGGATGCTTCTCGGTGTTGATCTCAGAGAAGTTCTCACTTTTCAGACTTAGGGCCTGATTTAGATCTTGACGGTGTTCCCATCAAGCCACGTTATCAGCAAACCTGAACAAAAGATCGTCAAGTCAACAGTGTTCTGCCTGCTGCATTTAGATGTTACAGCTCTTCTGTGCTGTGGGACCCAATTGGCTCCATACAGTGGCAGGAGCTACGTAACAGCATAAGTGACATACACAGTCCCTTTGACATATGTGTCCCCCTGCACTACACACTATATAACACACCACATACAAACCATCATCTATTACAATTCCAACATAACACAACCCATAAATGCCAAAAACACATATTGACATACATCCATGACACAACATACACACATCATTGACACTGCACTCACACACGACACAACCATAACAACCAACATAACTATACAACAGCAACATTTACCTGAATATGTCACACGGAAATATAACATACACAACAACATCGATCTCACATGCAAGTGACACAACCACACCACCCACTCCAGCTCTGTCCACCCCAACCAGCCTATCCACACACGCACACATACACGTACTGAATTACATACATAAAAGATAGCACAAACCTATCAGTACAGGTCCCCTTGCAATGCACACACGGGCACCATTGACAAGTGTGATTGTATCATCATTTTGGTGATATCATTCATTCGGCAATGAATGATGACACCAAAAATACAATTGTATATATGTGCAATATGCGTGTTTTTCCAGTGTGTCCCCAGCCATGTGTGACACAATTGTCTCACCGACATATGCATGTTACAGTGATTTTTCAAAAAATACTGTGACATGTAATTGCCTGCAGTGGTCCCAACATCCTGTGCAGTGCCCATCTAACGTACCCTGGCAATGCCATGTTCATACTTTTGTGTCCAGTGATGCGAGGGTTGTGTTTTCTTAGTGGGTCAGTGGCAGCAGCAAAGGCAGGTGCTGTCCAGTTGGATCAAGTCAAAAGCAGCAGTGGAATCTGAATGGCCCATTTACCTTCAATCCCCCAACTCAAAAGTGGAGGTCGGACCAGACACTTTTTGCTTGATGGTAAGGCACGTCCAAATCTGCATGACGGAAAGAGTGGCTGGGGTCCAGCTGGCATCCACTCTTCCCTCTCCCGCCATCAACACAGGCAATGTTTCTTCACAGAGAGGGTGTTTCGAATGTGGGCTTTCAGTTATGGGACCACCAACATGTAAAAAAGGAGGGCAGATTGTCACAGTCGCAGATGGGTTTCCAGTTGAAAACTCGGTGGTGGGACCGTTATGGCCAACAGCTAAAGAGGCCCTTAGAAACGTTTTGGAAGTCAGGATCAGCAGGGAACACAAGGAAGTTGACTCCCACAATCAGTTCAACTTTGGTTGATACAACTGGGCGATGGTCTGCTGGTAGCCTCTGCTTTGTTTTGCACAAAATTCAGAAAGTGTGCAGTCAAGCAATTTTGGAGGGCAACAAGTACACTCTAACACCAAAAAGGGTCAAGGCCCATTTGAGCACAATTTGGTTTTGGGCTCAATCTTCCAGAAACCACCAGCAAGGTCCAAGGCAAGTCCGGTTGGAACTTGTCAGCTGGGCTCTTGAAGTTGAGGGTGTCTTGCAGCCTTTGGGTTCCTGGAGTTTAACTGGAGGATAGCCGACTAGCCCTTGGAGTCCATTGTTATGTCCTGGGTATACGTGGGGAGCAGGCCTAGCCCTTGCAGCTTTTTTCTCACAGGTTCAACAGAAGGTGCAGGCCTTCTGTCTTCCACACGTTCAGAGATGTTCTGAATAGGGTACTGAGGGTGCTACTTTTACGCCCAGTGACAGCCTGTTGGTGGGGATACTCCTGGTCACGGTGTGCCCCACCCACGTTTGCAGCACTTCCCTTGTATTCTACTGTAAAATATCCACATTTCCCCTTTCTGCCTAAGACCAGTATGGCCGAGCCTTTCTTACCCTGTGCAGAGCTCCAGGCACACCCCTGAAGTGTGCCCTAGAGAAATAGGTAACCCCCCTGCAAAGCAGCTCTGGAACAGGGTTCCACCCACTTGGATTGGTGCCCCTTTGGCTACTTGGACAGACAATGGCAGGGCCGGGCCTAGGCATGAGTTACATCCGCCTGTGACAGGCAATAACCATTTGAAGCTTGTGCATTTGGTGAGCACATCTCCCAGACCACCCAGTCAGAAGTGGATTGCACCTCGTCCTAGCCAAGACTCTATTGTTTCCTTTCATGAGAGCCATTCACACCTCTCAGCCGGCTGCCAAGTGACAGTTGAGGATTAACTCAGAAAAGGTTAATAGAGGCTTTAGACAGGAAAATGGCAACTTTCTAAATGTGGCAAATTTAAAACAGTAATTTAAAACCCAACTTGACCATTAGATTGGAGTTTAAATTACTATGAGTTTGAGTCATTGAATCATGTGTCTACCTATTCCCAAACTGAAATAAAGCATTATAAGGTGTTGTATTGTAACTTAGTGCTTTTCTACGGAAGAGTCAGCCTTGCCACAATGAAAAGCAACTTGGAAGATTTTTCACTTCCAGGACGTACAAATTAAATAGACATGCCCTACTTTTTAAATACTATACACCCTGCCCTATGGGCATTTAAGTCTTACTTTGGGATTAGGGGTGGCTTCTAAGTATTACAAATGAAGGTTTAGGCCTGTTTTAAGGTTTATTTGGCCAGGTTACATTTGCTGTTTTAAAACTGAACCCTGAGGCTGCAGTGGTGAACTTGAAGGAATGATTTGCATTGTCACTTTAGGTAAGCCAAATATGTTAATCAGGCTTAACCAATTAACTATGTTTTTAGAGGTCAGGGCGCATACACTGGGTGCTGGACAGCAGTGCCCAGCGCTCAGCAAAATTCAGCAAAATGTGAGGGGTGAGCACACAGAAGGCATTTTCTTACAGTGCTTGGAGCGATCTACTGTCAAGGAATTTTCAAGGAATTGTACCTGTGAGAAAGAGATGGAGAGCTCATTAGGCACTGTTAATCCAACAAAACTGCAGCTACCCATGAGTGGCAGACAAGTAACTAATTGGAGGAACTATGAAACCAGCAGAAACCCATGACAGAGAACTGTCCTTTGGTCAAGCTGGACCCTTGTCTTACAGGTTATTTGGAGGAGGGAAAGGCAGATTGGGGCTGATGAGACCCCAGCATATACCATATGGATTCCACCAAGTGGGACTGAGGCCAAATTTCGGAGGCATTGTTTAGCCACCAGAAGCACTTTGTAAGGTCACGTTTTTGTGGTTGGTGTTGGATCAGTAGGTAAACCAAGGTAAATGTATTATTTTCCTAGATGCTGTCATTGGCAGTGGTCCTGTCTGTGAGATCGCAATAACTGGAGAGGAGGAAAAAGGACAGAGATTCATGGACTTGGTCTGTATAGAGACAACATGAAGCCAACTGTGTATATTTTGTAACAAGAGAATTTATAATGCTTCAAAGTGTCCAGTCAAGAGGCCAGAAGTGGATATTAGTGGGGCCTGCAAGGATGGACAATATTAAAGACAATTAATGTATATATTGCTACTGCATGTCAAGAATTACAATATTTTATGTATTCATTCGTAGTAACAGATGGCAGACTTGCTCATGCACTGGTTGCATGTCCTTTCAGTAATGAGTGAGATGGGTTCTGGGTGGTTGGTTGTGGGTGTTCCCTGAATTTTTTTGTCATTGTTAAGCTCTCAGCTCATACCAAAGACAAGACCTACCTATTTGTATGCAATACATCTTTGTGGGTTGATTAAGGACAACAAGAGGATGGTGTCCGGAAGGTGTCCTCACAAGGGTGAGGAGGAGGGAAAGAGATCTGGGCAATGTTCTTGATGATGGGCATGAGTGCTGGCCCATGTCCCTTTCCTGGCTATATCAACCCCAAACATGGAGGACACCCTTCACCTTTCCACCCTTTACCTAGACTCCCAGAATGGATGCCCTTGGAGGGAAGGTTTGGTAAGTAGAGAACTGGGAGTAGCAGAGACAGGAAAGGCAGAAGGAGGAGGAGGACAGATCCATGGCTACATTGGATGAAGGACTCTGTGCAGTTCATGAAAGAGAAGACAAGGAGAAAGGGGAAGAGTGGGGAGAGATGGGTAGCGACAGAGGGAGTACAGAAGATGGAAAGATTGCAAATGAAGAGAGAGAGGAGGGCAGCAAGAGAGAGAAACGGGAAGAGGGAGACAGTCAAGGCTAAATAGGATATCCCTAATGGAGCAGTGGACTTTTCAAATGCACCTCCTATCTGGAACAGAGTCTCGACAAACCTCCAGTTGTCCTCCTGAGACGGTTGATTGTATACGGTTAGTGATGATTTTCAATGAGTGCCTCACTTTACAGCGGGTTCTACACAGTCCTCAAGGTCATCCTTTCTCTGCTTGGCTGGTGGGATCCTTAGTTTCCTCCCTGCAATTGTCTGGTTTTCTCTAAATCCCACAGTGTGTGTTGTCCTCTATGGACCATGTGAGCTAGCAGAGTGTTACAATTGGAGTTCTGATGTTGGTATCCGATCAAGACACAAATATTTTGTGGTGTTTTTGTGATCAATTTCATTTTATTAGTTGTTACATACAATTATCCATTAGAACATGTTTGACTTTCCTGAACTGTGAATTATCTTCTGACAGCCCTGGGGTCTCATGCACTGCCAGGCTATTCAAACTGTTCATACGGGGGCTGGAAAATAATACAATTCTACTCAATCAGAGATGCAAAATCATATTATGTGTATGAGACACATAACTGTGGAGAGGCAGGTTTGTGCATGGTTGACCTTTAGAGAACTTCATTGTGAGGCCGTGTGAAGCTGCCAAATATCCTCTGCAGATCAGTTTTAGCTATTCATGTTGTACAATATACAATGTTCATGTTTATGTTCAATTTTTGCTGCACATGGACACAACCAGGTGTTGGACCCTCCTAGCAGTGAAGGGATGAGTTTATAGTCTGAGATATACAGAGAGGGTATTCCCAATCTAGAGAGAAACCTACAGAAAACTATCTGTTTCTAATTCAAGGCTTCCTGGGGGTGGGAACAAGCATACTTCTGACGGCTGAAGAAGGAAGGGCCTAAAGAAGATGTTAGACTTTTGAATTTTAATGCTAGAAATAATGGGTGTTTTTACAAACATTCCAACTTCACCCCACAAGACTGAATGGCTAAAAGCATTCTTCATTTAATGGGGGAAATCCTTTTCATTTCAGGTTCCTGCAGTTTAATAAATCAACACCAATATTTGTGAGTTTTAACATTCTTTTTGTTTACTTGTAAGATGTGCTTTTCCTACCAGGTGTCCTCGGGTATTACTATCTGGTCTAACTAGAATGATATAACACTTTGGAAAGAATATACACCCCAGCAGTCCAGCACTGGAGCACAGGATGGCAAACACCTCCACAGCCACCATGTACTTCCCCCGTGTGCTCAAGTACGCTGGGATGAAGGAGATCCACACGCTGACAAACACCAGCATACTGAAGGTGATCAGCTTGGCCTCGTTGAAGCTTCCGGGCAGATTTCTTGAGAGAAAGGCCACTATAAAGCTGACTGTGGCTAGGAGGCCCAGATATCCCAGCATGCTGTAGAAGAAGATGGTGTCTCCTTCATTACACTCAAAGATTATCTTCTCATTGTAAGACTTCATGTTTAGTTCTGGAATTGGAGGCGAGTTCACCAGCCAAACAGTGCAGATTACAGTCTGGACTAGTGAACAGAAGAACACAATGCAAATTGGCATCTTTGGTCCCAACCACTTCCTAGCAGAACTACAAGGATGTGTTGCCTTAAATGCAAGAACAACAAGAATAGTCTTAGCAAGAACACAGGAGACACTGATGGAAAAAATAACTCCAAAGATAGGTTGTCGAAGCATGCAGGTGATTGTCTTAGGAGGACCAATAAAGAGGAAAGCGCAGAGGAAGCAGAATTGGAGGGCAAGTAGAAGCAGGTAACTGAGACCTCGGTTGTTGGCTTTCACGATTGGAGTGTGTCTGTATTTGATAAAGATTCCAAAAACACAAATATTGAAGAAGGTCAGGAGGGTGGTTGCAATGGTGAGTGTTTGTCCCAGGGGTTTGTCATAACTTAGATACTCAAATTCTTTTTGGATGCATTGATCATGTCTGTTGTTGGGCCACTGGCTCTCTGGACACTTTAAACATTTGACAGTTCCTGCAAAAGAACAAAATAGTGTTAGGTAAGTAGAAAATAAGGCTGGGACCAAAGGATCAGCTCCACCATCAACAACTACGAGATGCAAAGAAAGGCATTAACTCTCAGACTAGAAGCCAGCCCTAACAAGGCCAAAGAGCTCTTCACCATCGTCAAGGAGTTCTCCAACCCCGCAGCTGCCAAAAAAGATAACATCTTATATCAAGTACTCTGCAACAACCTCTCAAACGTCTTCAAACAGAAAAGTGCCAAAACCTACAACACATTTGACCCACAGCATACTGCTATAAAAGTACAGCAGTATACCCCCCTCATCGCCAAGCAGCAGCTAAACAAATGAAAGTCCCTCTAGAATGAAGATACCACTTCCCTGATGAATACCATCCACTCAGATGCCCACTCACACCCATGCCTCACTTCATAGAAAACCTTGGACGAACAATCATCTCCCCAGAGCACTGCTATCATTAACATCATTAATATCAAGCCTGTAAGGTATCCTCCATATCCTTTGGTTTGCTTATGCTTTTGAGGAAGGTGTTAAAAATTCTTCCATTTGTCGCTAAAAGCCTTATTGTCCAGGCCCTTATCATCTCATGCCTAGACTGTGGTAATGCCTTGTATATTGGATCCCCCAAATATGTGATCAGAAAGTTGCAGGTGGTGCAGAATGCCTCAGCCCGTCTGCTTTTAAATATACCAAGGCTTGCATCAGCCAAATCAGCTGTTTCCTCACTCCACTGGCTTTCCGTTGAACATGCCATAGAGGTTAAAACCTTATACTGTATTCATAGCGCTCTATACAACCAAGGTCCTTCTCTGCTTAGGACATTAGCCTCCCTCTACACACCTACTAGACAGCTTAGGTCCTCGACAGCAGTTCTAGCTCTCATTCCTAGAGTAAAAAAGTCTAGATGGGGTGGGAGCTCTTTGGCTTATCATGGGGCCAAGTTATGGAATTCTCTACCTCTCAGCCTTTGTCTTACCAGGCATGAATTTTCCTTTCGGCGAGCACTAAAATCCTGGCTATTCAGAGCATAACCCTTCAGTTTACCTCTCAGAGTTTCATTCTCAGAGCTGGGAGGCCTACGGGTAGCCACGCGCTCTATAAAAGACCTAACATAACATACCATAACATAGAAAACCTTGGACGAACAATCATCTCCCCAGAGCTCACTGCTATCATTAACACCTCCATAACAAACGCCACCTTCCAGACTTGCTGAAAAAATGCAGAAGTCAACGCCGTATTGAAAAAACCAGCAGTGGACCCCACCACCCTCAGTAGCTACAGACCCATCTGGATTCTGCCTTTTCCAGCTAAAGTAATGGAGAAATCCATCAATACCCAACTCACAGACCACCTAGAACTCCATTAACTCCTAGGCAGTGCTCGGTCTGGCTTTCACACCAACCACAACACAGAAACAGCCCTCACTGTGGCCACCGATGATATCAAAAGCTTCCTCAACCAAGGAGAAATGTACCTACTCATCCTCCTCAAGCTCTCTGCATCTTTCAGTATGGTCTCCCATATCTCACTCATCAGAAAGCTTCAGCATTTGTGTGTCTGCAGATCAGCCTTCAAGTGGATGTCCTCCTTCCTCACAGACAGAAATCAATGAGTTAGACGTCCCTCGTACAACTCAGAACCCAAGAAACTCATCTGCCTAGTCCTTCAAGGATCACCATTCATCCCACAATCCTTCAATGTTTACATGACGCCCATCACAGACATTGTCAGAGCCCACAGCATCAACATAGAATCCTCTGCTGATGACACACAGCTCATCATCTCCCTTAATGACTCAACCAGCAACATCAAAGCAGAATTTGCCAACTGCATGAGCAACATCACTGCTTAGATGAAAAACAACTGCCTCTATTTCAACACAGAGAAAACTGAAGTCCTTATCTTCAAAACCAACCACTCTCCCTGGGACACCTCTAGGTAGCACTCCAAACTTGGCCCCCACCCACCCATGCAGACCATGCCAAGAACCTTTGGATCATCCTGGACTCCAACCTCTCCATGATCAGACACATCAATGCCATCACCTCATCATGCTTCCCGTGAATCCTACACAAGATTTTCAAGTGGATCCCACTTATCACCAGCCAAAACAGTCAACCATGCTCTTATCACAAGTAGTCTTGACTACAGAAACACCCTCTACTATGGAATCCCAGCCCATGTTCTACGCCGACTCCAAACCACAGAATGCTGTCGCCAGACTCATCCTGAGCATACCATGAAATAACCACATCTCTCCACACCTCAACTATGTCCACTTGCACACAGTCCAGGAAAGATTTAAGTTCAAGATACTCACCCACACCTACAAAGCTCTCCAGCATACCTCAACCGGCGCCTCAACTTCTACCAACCCACCGACACCTTCAATCTGCATCGCAGGCAAGAGCACACCTCCCTCACATGAGGACGGCCAAAGCAGAGGGTGCTCCTTCTCACAGTTTACAGCCAAGACCTGGAACAATTTCTGTAACACCACAGAAACATCCTCCTCCCTCATGGACTTCTGAATGAAACTCAAGACATGGCTCTTGCAAACAAAACAGGCATTTTCTCCTCCTCTCCCCTCAGACCTACCCTACTCTACTCCTGGATAATCAGCTGCACTCTTCACATCTACATATCATAACATAATATTAAAAAGATTTGTTTGGCACCATTACATTTCACCTATGGCACATATTGCAGTGAATTGTGCAAACACCGCTACCTCTGTGTCATGAAAGTGACCTTGAAGTGAATGTGTGGTGTATGTGTGAGCAGATGGACTGCAGTGGACATACAACCAAATATAATGGAATCTTAATCACACAATCAATTACACACATCTCAAAAGTGCACCAGTCTCTGCATTGGTTTAATTGGCTTCACATAATCAGCCGGTGGATACCCTGCGCATTGTGCAGGATGCCTGTTACCACACCGGTCCAATACTCCTGTGTAATGCACTCCCTCCTCACATTACACAAGATGCTTCTATCAGACTGCTTACCTTTAAAACAAAGTCCTCTCTGGAGGGAGAACCTCTAAGATACTTGATCATACTGCCTGGAATATTCTCCTCATCTACCTCAGAAAAATCCCTGAATATACGATTGTTTAAGAAAATGAAAGGTTCACTTGTTCTGGTAATTTATGACCAGCACTGTACTTGTCTTAAGTGCCTGTTTTGATTTTAGTGTTGACACTGTCCTAGCACCAAGGTGTTTTGTGTCAGAATATTGTGGATAAAAATATTGTTTCTTGAATATCGCTTAAACAAAAGTCGCTTTAGGTGTTGATTCTCTATTATCAACTTGAATGGGGAATGTTTTTGTAAACAACATAGGGGGCAAAAAATTAAGTCAGGTTACATTCTGTAACTACATTCTGGTACTAGACCGCCTTAGAGTAACTAAATGTGTTTTAGAAATAAATAAAAGATAGCTGCTGTGCATTTGGAGAGATGTAGAGGAAGATTTACCAAGACTTTGCAGCAGTGTTCAGTCACACAAAGTGACACAAAACCAGCAAAGTCCTGAAGGGTGTTTCCTTTCATTCCCACTGCAACCATTATTTTGGGATGACAAAGTGCAGGCTGACTGCAAGAAGATGGGCTACCCCTGGAGTCAGGTTTAAAGAAATGTCCAAGACAGGTCCTTGTCAATAAACCTGCCTCAATTACCTTCTCGCTCACCTTTTCTTTTCAAATATTCAGCTCCACATTTTTACTTGCTCTGAACCTTCGCTGCAGTCAAAGAGAGGATGCAATAGTGAAACAGCAAAGTGCCTTATGAAAGGTCTGAGAACCTTCTGGGGGGGGGCAGGATGGCCCGGAGAACAAACCTAGGTATTTGTGGAAGATGGAAACCCCTAGAAACAAACCCTTCATGAAGAAGGCAGAAGGGAATCTACTCTTAAAGACTGCAGCATATTTCTTCAGCTATGTACATTTATGGAAAGAAACCTCCAAGAACAGACAGAGGATTACGGGCCAGATGTATCAAGAATGCCTTTTGCGAGTCGGAAATAGCGATTTTTAAGAAATCGCTATTTCTGACTCACAAAATGCAATGTATCACATTTGCGATTCGGTAATAGCCATTTCTTAAATATCGCAAATGCCATTACCGAATCGCAAATTGCGATACCGGCCCCATTCGCACCTATGGGCCTGTTGGCCCATATTTGCGATTTTTTTGCATTTCTAAAATTGCGATTTCTTAACTGGAAATCACAATTTTGGAAATGCAAAACCCCAGGGTGCTGGGGGCCTTAGGCCCCCTCTGCTGCACCCCAAATAGTTTTTTAGGACATGTAAGGTGCACACATGCCAAAAGGGCATGTGTGCTTTACATGTACATTTTAAAAATGCATTTTAAAAGCATTTTAAAATTTTGCACATGGTTACCACCAAGTTCAACTTGGTGGTAAAGAGCGATTCCTTAATGCCCAATCCGCATTAAGGAATGGCTTCTTACATGTGCTTAAGTAATCGCAAATAAGGATTCCTTATTTGTGATTTCTTATTTAGAGAGTCGCAATTTGCACTCTCTAAACAGGGTCGCAGTTTTAAGGAATCGCAATTGTAGCGATTCCTTAAAATTGCATTCAGAATGCCTTTGATACATTCTGAAAGGGCTTTTTGCATTTGCAAACGGGCATTCGCACCGTTTGCGAATGCAAAAAGCTTTCATACATCTGGCCCTACATCTCTACCGCAGTGTATTTTAATTATTTTTCTTTCATGATCATTCTTGCTAGAGGGCCTAGAAAGTCACACCAGGTCCTGAAGCTGCTATTGCCTTTGTGCCAAAATCTACTTGGTGTGCAATTCCAGCAGAGGGTGCAGTACCACTGGTCATGGCTAGATGTCCCTGTGGAGCCGACTGAGTTAGTTGTGTCTTGGGGCAATTATCATCCTTCAGCCCCTGAAAAACACAGTGCACTACACGTTTGCAGGCCTGGCAGGGCTGTCAGAATATTATTACAAACAAGGCCCTCAAAACACAAACTCCCCTCAGCTGTAAAAACAAACATTCTAGCTATAAGAGAGGTTACATTGAATGGTGGAAGAGGTTATGTTTTTTGGGCCCCCTCTAACCTAGCATGCCCAGGTGGCCTGTACAGAGAGAGTAGATCATTCTGAATGTTTTGGTGGTGATCCCATTGTCGTAGGACCACCAAAGGCCGAGTTATGGACAAACGTGTTGTAAAAGGAATGCTTGCAAAGCATTATGGGGTGAGTTTCCCTGTGTGCAGTGAATATTGTAGTATCGACTCTCCAGCTGTGCAGGGAGATCGGCTGTTGAGGATTCAATACCTAGGTCGATTTCGTGCTATATAAAGCCACAGAAAAATGTATTTACTGATTATGTAAAGTAAGGACCAAGTGAAGGGCAAATGCGGAAAATTAACCACACAAATGCTTTCTGACAAACATGAGAGGCAGGAGAAATAAAAAAAAACATAGTCCCTCCAAACAACAGAAAAACAATCCAGGCATAATTAAACTGTACTTTGCCGGTGATCCTCAGCCAAGAACAGGAAGTGACCTATTGGCTGCAAACCAGTTACGAGGCGCAAAACAAGAGCCTTCAGCCTATGGTAAGCGTCAGACGGAAGCAAAGTCCTTTACTCATTCCAACAGGTCTTGCAGACAAAGCATGCACACTGTGTAGGGTTGATCGAAAAATTGGAATCTTTGAACTGGAGTAACATTAAAGTTACTTTATATGAGTGTAGATACTCTCTTAAAATGTCCGGTGTCACTATGATCAGTGCCAACGTGTATTATAATGTAATTGCATTAATAAAACACGTAATATCCCTCAGAATGCACTGAAATGCTTTAAGGCAGGTAGCACATTACTCTGGAGCCCAAGATTAATGGTTAATATCCATTTACTCATTCACTTCATGCCACAGTGACTCGCTCGGTCACCTTTTCCTTCTCAATCACTTTCTCATGTACCTTATTCACTCACCTACTGATCCCACTCACTCTCATCTATGCAAACCACATAGTCACCTATCTATCTCATTCACTTGCTTACTTACTGGAAACTCACCACCTATCCCATAATCTTACTTACTCACCTACATATCCCTCGCAGTAGCTTCCTCATCTCATCCACTGACTTAAAAGGAAAACTTGCTGGCCGAGGCAGACTTCACATGGCTTCAGACTCCCACCCACACTCTATCCTCTGATATCAATCACGCAAAGATATCACACCACCCCCCACCTCAGCACCTTGAGACCCTCACGGGTGAGTAGTGCGCTTTACAAATTCTACGATTGATGGATTGATTCCACACAGGGAAAGCAGAGTCCCCTGTGAATATGCCTGTGTTTCTTTATTGTTAGATTTGGCATCCTTGGCGTGGTCTCCCCTAGCTTTTGGCCTCTGTTTCCCAGGTTGTTCATGTATGTGGGACTCTGCTTTTGCTGTTTTTGTTACTCTGGACACTTTACCACCAAGTGCTCATTGTAGAAAGGTAGCCTCTTTCTAGCCTTTTTAACCCCACCTTTGTTCTGTTTGTGAGTATATGTCAGGGTGTTTTTACTGTCTCACTGGGATCCTGCTAGCCAGGACCCTAGTGCTCATAGTGGAAACCCTATTTTGTCAGTGTGTTTTATGTGTCTCACTGGGACCCTGCTAGCCAGGACCCCGGTGCTCATAATTGTGAACTGAATGTGTTCCCTGTGTGGTGCCTAACTGAGGCTCTGCTAATCAGTGCTTATGCTCTCTCTATAAGCTATAGGCTAGTGACCATTTTTACCAATTCTAATTGTCACACTGGAACACCCTTATAATTCCCTAGTATATGGTACATAGGTACCCAGGGTATTGGGGTTCCAGGAGATCTCTATGGGCTGCAGCATTTCTTTTGCCACCCATATGGAGCTCAGACAATTCTTACACAGGACTGCCACTGCAGCCTGAGTAAAATAACATCCACGTTATTTCACAGCCATTTTTCACTGCACTTAAGTAACTTATAAGTCACCTATATGTCTAACCCTCAATTAATGAAGGCTAGGTGCAAAGTTACTAAGGTTAAGGGCACCCTGGCACTAGCAAAGGTACCCCCACATAGTTCAGGGCAATTTCCCTGGACTTTGTGAGTGCGGGGACACCATTACACGTGTGCACTACATATAGGTCAATACCTATATGTAGCTTCACAACGGTAACTCAGAATATGGCCATGTAACATGTTTAAGATCGTGGAACTGGCCCCCCATGCCAAATCTGGTATTGGGGTGCCAATCCCATGCATCCCCGGGGCTCCAGCATGGACCCCTGGTACTACCAAACCAGCTCTCTGGGGTTTTCACTGCAGTTACCGCTGCTACCAACCCACAGGCAGGCTTCTGCCCTCCTGGGGTCTGGGCAGCCCAGTCCCGGGAAGGCAGAACAAAGAATTTCCTCTGAGAGAGGGTGTTATGCCCTCTCCCTTTGGAAATAGGTGTGAAGGGCCTGGGAGGAGTAGCCTCTCCTGGCCTCTGGAAATGCTTTGAAGGGCACAGATGGTGCCCTCCTTGCATAAACCAGTCTTCACTGGTTCAGGGATCCCCCAGCCCCTGCTCTGGCGTGAAACTGGACAAAGGAAAGGGGAGTGACCACTCCCCTGTCCATCACCACCCCAGGTTTGGTGCCCAGAGCTCCTCCAGTGTGTCCCAGACCTCTGCCATCTTGAATGCAGACATGTGAGGGCACAATGGAGGCCTCTGAGTGGCCAGTGCCAGCAGGTGACATCAGAGACCCCTCCTGATAGGTGCTTACCTGACTAGGTGGCCAAATCTCCTCTGAGGGCTATTTAGGGTCTCTCCTGTGGGCTTCTCATCAGATAACGAATGCAAGAGCTCACCAGAGTTCCTCTGCATCTCCCTCTTCGACTTCTGCCAAGGATCGACCGATGACTGCTCCAGGACACCTGCAAAACTGCAAGAAAGTAGCAAGAAGACTACCAGAGACATTGTAGCGCCTAAACCCGCCGGCTTTCGCGACTGTTATCTGGTGGTGCATGCTTTGGGGGCTGTCAGCCTTCACCCTGCACTGGAAGCCAAGAAGAAATCTCCCGTGGGTCAACGGAATCTTCCCCCTGCTAACGCAGGCACCAAACTTCTGTTTCACCGGTCTTCTGGGTCCCCTCTCATCGTAACGAGCGTGGTCCCTGGAACACAGGAGCTGGATCCAAGTGACCCCAACAGTCCAGTTGTCCATCTGTCCAAATTTGGTGGAGGTAAGTCCTTGCCTCCCCAAGCCAGACAGTAATCCTGTGTACTGCATGAACTGCACCTGCTAGGGGTTCTGTGCACTTTTGCAAGGAATCCTTCATGCACAGTGCAGCACAGGTCCCCAGCACTCTGTCCTGCATTGCTCAACTTGCTGAGTTGACCACCGGCTTCGTGGGACCCTCCTTTGTAGTGTTGACACGACTGCTGTGCTCAGTTTTCTTGAACCTGTGTTCAAGTACTTCTGCGGGTGCTGGCTGCTTTTGCATGGGCTCTCTGTATTGCTGAGCGCCCCTTCTGTCTCCTCCTCCAAGGGGCAACTTCCTGGTCCTTCCTGGACCCAGGCAGCACCCATTTTCTTCAACCATGACCTTTGCAGCTAGCAAGGCTTGTTTGCGGTATTTCTGCGTGGAAACAACTCTGCATCCTCCAGCACGCCGTGGGACATTTTCTGTGCAAAGGAGAAGTTCCTGGCATCTTCTGTTGTTGCAGAATCTTCAGCTTCTTCCACCCAGAGGCAGCCATTTTGCACCTTCATCCGGGGTTTAGTGGGCTCCTGCCCCTCATGGACACTTTCGTGACTTTGCAGTCACTTGTGGTCTTTGTAGAATCTCCTATCACAACTTTAGTGTGTTTCTGGGGAAGTAGGGTAACTTTACTCCTACTTTTCAGGGTCTTGGCGTAGGGTATCTTGGACATCCTTAGTGTTTTCTTACACTTCCAACGATCCTCTACACACTACACTAGGCCTGGGGTCCCTAAGTGGTTCGCATTCCACTTTCTTAGTATATGGTTTGTGTTGCCCCTAGGCCTATTGCATCCTATTGTATTCTGCAGTGTTTGCTCTACTTTTCTAACTTTTTACTTACCTGATTTTGGTTTGTGTGTATATTTTGTGTATTTTACTTAAATCCTAAGGGAGTATATCCTCTGAGATATTTTTGGCACATTGTCACTAAAATAAAGTACCTTTATTTTTAGTAACTCTGAGTATTGTGATTCTTATGATATAGTGCTATATGATATAAGTGGTATAGTAGGAGCTTTGCATGTCTCCTAGTTCAGCCTAAGCTGCTGTGCTATAGCTACCTCTATCAGCTCAAGCTGCTAGAATACTACTAATCTACTAATAAGGGATAACTGGAACTGGCACAAGGTGTAAGTACCATCAGGTACCCACTATAAGCCAGGCCAGCCTCCTACACTCATATGTAAAATGAATGTGTTATTGACTTTCCACGATAGTCATATTTGTTTTACTAGTAAGTTCCTAGTACAGTGCACTAGAGGTGCCCAAGGCCTATAAATCAAATGCTAGAAGTGGGCCTGCAGCACTCGTTGTGCCACCTACGTTAGTAGCCCTGTAAACCTGGCTCAGACCTGTCACTACAGTAACTGTGTGTGCAGTTTTAAACTGCCGATTCGACTTGGCAAGTGTACCCACTTGCCAGGCCTAAACCTTCCCTTTTTATACATTTAAGGCACCCCTAAGGTAGGCCCTAGGTAGCCCATGGGCAGGGTGCAGTGTATGGTAAAGGTAGGACATGCGCTTATGTGCTTTACATGTCCTGACTGTGAAATACTGCCAAATTCGGTTTTCACTGTTGCAAGGCCTATCTCTTTCAGAGGTTACAATGGGGGCTGCCTTCAAATATTAATAAAGTGTAGATTTCCTTTGGGAGCAGATAGAAATGTGGAGTTTGGGGTTTCTGAAATCACAATTTAAAAATACATCTTTTAGTAAAGTTTGTTTTAGTTTGTGTGTTTAAATATGCCACTGTTTGCACCTCTCCTCTAGACAGTGACACAAAGGAAGCTGGCGTGTAGCCTGCATATCCTGATGGGCCATCTGGGCTGGAGGGGAGGGCAGGAGTGGTCACTTACAACTGGAAGGGCTGTGTCTGCCCTCACACAATGCCATCTCCAACCCCCTGGTGCGAGTATGGGACCTGGCCTGGGCAAGGCAGGATCTTGAAAACAACAGAGGTTTCTCTTTGAAGTAGGCCTACTTCAAAGGCAGACAGGGGTATAAGAAGAACACCCAAACCCCCAGAAAATCAAATCACTTCTGGAATCAAGAGGAAGAGCTAAAGGAGAAGAACTAAAGAGCTGAAGAGAAGTGCTTCCCCTGCCTGTGGCTGTGCTTTGTTGGGCTGTCCTGCAGTTGCTGCCTCTGCCTGTGAAAGGGGACAAAGACTGAACTTTGTCGTGTATTCCTGCTTGAGAAGAATCTCCAAGGGCTTGGACTGAGCTTGCCTCCTGTTTTTGAAGTCTCTGAGACAACAAAGACTTCTTTCTGCCAGCACTTGGGGTTTCTGCTGAGAGTCCTGCCTGCCAAGTGGTGCCCTAACCTGTCTATGGGCCCTGGAACGGTACAGCTAGTGGAAAAGGACAGAAATCCACACAAAGACTGCAATGCAGGGAAACGTTTGATGCACCCCCCCCTCGCAGCTGATAAACTACGCACCACCGGCCTCACAGCTAAAATCAACACTCCACCTGCACCACAGCTGAAAGATCAACACAACATGGCTGGAGAAATGACGTGCAAAACCCCTAGCGGCTGCAGTTAATGACGCAAGCCCACACGGAGCGTGGTTTGCTGACACCGTGCAACCAGATTTAAACGCAACATTGCTGGGTGCGGAAATTCAACGCAAAGCCTGCATGGACCCAAGGTGCCCATTCGGATCGACGCATCGCTGTCTTGCGGGAGAGAAGAAACAACGCACGCTGACTGACTGGAGGAGGAACGACGCACGTTCTCTCATGCGGGTGAGAAATCGATGGATCGCTGACCTTTTTTGACGCACACTCGACTGTGAGGCTTTATTTTGGAGCTACCCAGGTACTATTGTGAAATAACAGCGTTCTCACTGTTTTCTAAGGCTTAAGACTCTTATTCTTTTTAAAATTCATAACTTGACTTATGTACGTCAGATTTTTGTTGTTTTGGTCTTGTGTTGTTTAGATAAATCATATTTATTTTTCTAATCCTGTGTAGCGTCATTTTGCAGTGTTTTCACTGAGTTACTGTGTCTGTTGGTGCAAATACTTTACACTTTGCTTCTGAAGTTAAGCCTGCCTGCTCGTGCCAAGCTACCTGCAAGGTTAACTGAGGTTGATTCTCCTTTATCCTGACTAGAGTGAGGGTCATTGCTTGGACAGTTTGTAACCTAACTGCAAACCAAAGACCCAATTTCTAACATTGTTGATCAGTTGTGAGGATTAGACTTGTATTTGTCCTTGACATACAGTGATTAAGTGTACACTACTGTTTTCAGTGCAGGCTATTACGTGACCACATACAGCTTGTTTTTGCTTTTTCTCTTTTGGATTGTTTTTTCCAACTTCCAAAATATTTTGCTGATCTTTGATTGACTTTTTGAACTTCATTGGGAACTCTTTTTTCTGCTATGGAACTTGCACTTTTGTTGATTCTTCATCATGTCTCAATCTGGAGATGCTTCAGCTGGAGCTGCTTCTGACTTAGGGTAACTGGAGAGCTATACAGTTGCTCAGTTGAGGCATTATTGAAAAATCTTGCCTGTCCCATTAAGGGCTCTACCAGGAAGCAGGAGCTGCTGAAGGCACTGAGGGTCTGTGTGACAGCCAAGGATGTTGAGGGGCACACAGAGGGGGAGGAGGAGGAGGAGGGTGAGGAGGTGCAATCCATACACAGTGGTATAGAGGGTGGGCCTGTTATGTAGAGGGAGAGAGTATCCAGGGCAGGAGCAGTGTGTCATCCAAGGGTCTGACTCCTGAAGAGTTACAGGACAGGCAGGCAGAGTGGGCTCGCCAGCTGGAGCTGGAAACGTTTAGGATGCAAAGGGAGATGGAAGAAAGGAGGATGGCCACAGAGGAGAAGAAGATACTGCTGGCTTATAAACTCAGCTTGAGGAAGCTGGATCAGAGGGGCCATTCCAGTAGGGATGGTGGCAGCAATATTACAGTGCAGCCTGAGAGGAGGGTGCACATTCCTAAAGACCTTGTGAAGGGAGGATGACATATTCTTGTTGTTCAAGGGGTATGAGTCTGCTTTCCATATGAATCTGGTCCCTGAAGCTCATTGGGGCGGGTCTGTGGAAGCACTTTGAGGTAGAGGTGAGGGATACTCTGACATCCTTAGGGGATACTCAGGGGGCTCACCTATTTTATCATGAAGGATGCCCTACTCACCAGGTATGGTCTGACCCCTTAGCAGTATAAGGACAAGTTTAGGTCCCAAAAGGGAAAGGAATCCCAAACATGGTTGGAGTGTGTTGATTCTTTTTGCAGGTCACTGGATGTTTGTATGAAGGGCAGTAAGGTGACAACGTATGAGGGGCTTTACAATTTAAGTACTTGGGAGCACTTGTACAGCAATCCCAAGACACCCACGGGTGACAGGTTCATCCTGGTCTTGGTGGACCATGCCACCTGGTACCCAGAAGCGATTCCTCTGAGGTCAATCAGTTCCCCTGTGGTAAGTCATGCATTGATGGGGGTTTTTACCTTCATGGGGGTTCCCCAAGGAAGTGGTATCTGATAGGGGTAACAACTTCATATCTACTTACATGAAGTCTCTGTGGCAGCAGTTTGGGGTAATGTATAAGTTCACCACTCCTTACCACCCTCAAAGCAATGGTCTGGTTGGAAGGTTCAACCGCACCTTGAAAGGCATGATCATGGGCCTTTCCATGAGGCGGAAGTGGAATGTCCTCTTTCCATGCCTTCTGTTCGCCTACAGGAAGGTTCCTCAAAAAGGGCTTGAATTTAGTCCTTTTGAATTACTGGCCACCATGTTAGAGGGCCTTTGAGTCTGGTGAAGGAGGGCTTAGAGAAAGCCCCCAGTAAACCTCCCCAAGATGTATTTAGCTAAATGCTGGCCTTCAGAAACCAGACTACCCGTTTCAGAGCTCTTGCACAAGAGAACCTGGAAGCAAGCCAGGCAGACATGAAACAGTGGTATGACCAGAATGCCATTCTGGTCGAGTTTAAGCCTGGGCACAAAGTGCGGGTAATGGCACCAGTGGAACCCAGGGCACTCCAAGACAAGTGGACTGGGCCATTTGAGGTGGTGGAGTGCAAGAGCAAAGTCACCTCCCTGGTGGACTTGCAGACTCCCAGGAACCCCTTAAGGGTCCTGCATGTGTGTAGTGTAGCCATTTTTAATATAGCTTCATGCACGTTAGTTTAACATACTAGGCCGCTGTGCACTTTGCCCTAGATACACATTATTTAGCCTCGTACTGTTATTTTACAACAACCAGTTTTACGGTCTTGTTTTAATTTCCTTCTATCACACTGTTTAGCTTAGTTCAGCACTGTGTTCTCAAATAATGCATTCTTGATCGCCCTGTGCTTCAGTCAAGGTGTCATGACCACACAAACTTGCCAAGTCAAATCAAAGAAGTGCATGAGAAAAGCAAAGAGATATCCTCAGTGGAGACAGCAAAGCCCAAACTGGAAGAAGGTTTGCAGAGTAATCTTGCGCTTATTTCAAAAGAAGAATCAAGAAGAGAAGATCCAAGATGGCCGCTGTGAGTCCTGAAGGTTAGTTAAAGTTCTAGTCTTGCAATCGGTTGGTTGCTAGGTTACGAGTTCCCCAGCTGGAAGCCTTGCACTTCAACTGAGGTCTGACAGGAATCAGCTTTGTGGAGAGAGAGCGCGCTTCAGAACAGAAACTCCTGTGAGGTAAAATTACGTTTGAAGATTATATTACAGAAAACAGATAAATATTGTCAAGGTTTATTCGAAGAGTTTGATAGTAGACCGTTCCCGTGGAAGTCGGCAAGGCTACAGAGTTAATGTATGAATTAACCTTATGTTTACAAGGTTCTTGTTTAAGATATTAAAGTCAAAGAAAAAACGAACTTTAAAAGAGAAAGTATCTACAAATGTCAAGGTTATAAACGAAGGCCAATTTTAAAGGAGAAACGAACTGTTAACAAATAAGCATTTACAAATTCAATGGTAATAAACCAAAATAGAGTTTAAAAGAGAAACAAACTTAAATAAACAAGCATTTACAACTACAAGTTATCAACAGATGTCGAAGTAAGGAAGGAGAAACTAACTGTAATAAACAAGCATTTACAAATACAAGTTATCAACAAATGCCGAAGTAAGAAAGGAGAAACAAACTTTAATAAACAAGCATTTACAAATAGAAGTATTGACAGAAGTCACAATAAGACAGGAGAAATTAAATAACATCAGCTGATTTGAAGAACGCATTATGACCAACTATATATATATATATATATATATATAGCAACACAAAACCAATCTCTAACAAAGGTTGAGAAGTTCTTCCAGAATCAGTAATAAGCATTTTTTTTAAGAAGAGCTATCATTTATAGAGAGAAGCAAGGCTACAGAGAACTCAGGGTGAGTGAAGAAATAATAGAATTAAAGAGAATTAAGTGTTGAGAGTAGAAAGTGAAAAACTGATGTTGTATGTCCCTAGTAATTGCGACTGTGACTCTTGCAGGTGCTGTATCCAATCTTAGATGTGAAGAGGCAGACTGAGTACTGGCGTTCATCATCTCTGTGGCAGTCTCTCTACCATCCCATTCCCCTTTCCCCCTCCGGGGTACTCAGCACGAAGGATTAATATTCGTTGTGAGTAGCTCGGGTCGGGACTGAGGAGTTATCTTCTGCTTCTGAGGAAATCAAATTGAAGTATCCTGACAGATTGAAGTGCCGTCACCCTAATTTTAGGGAAAAAAAAAGATTTCCTCCTGAGCAGAATGGCAGAAGAAATTGATATAAAAGCATTAGCCACCGTTTTGGAAGGGTTACAGAAACAATGAAATAACACCATAGAAGAAACAGTCCAGATAAAACAGCGAATAAATGAGTTAGGGAACACCGCTAAATCAAATGAATCTGTGTTTTCACAAATCCCTAGCCCTTCACAGTCTGCAGGTATATCCACTCAAGTAATTCATGCAGTTTCCCCTATTATTCCTTTGGCTCAACCCGAGCGCTTCGGTGGGGATCCAAATAAGGTGCAGATTTTTCTGACCCAATGCTCATTGCATTTTTTATGTAGACCAGTCATTTTTTCCGAAGACCAGTGCAAAGTGGCATTTATATTGTCTTATCTGACAGGAGATGCGGCTGTATGGTCCATGCCAATAATTTCCAGAAATGATCCTGTTTTATATAATTTCCAAAATTTCAAGGAAGAGTTCTTAAGAATATTTGATCGGCGAACTGCAGCTCAAGCCACTGACAATGAACTACTGGAAATCAGGCAAGGTAATAAATATCTAGTAGCCTATCTGGCTCATTTCAATAAACTCATTGTAGAGACTGCCTGGCCGGAGTCAAAAAGAGGTGCCATATTTTATCGTGGACTGAGAGATGAATTGAAAGATGCCTTAGCACAAGTTCCAAATAGACCCACCGAAATTTCGGAGTTAATTGATCTTGTGTTACAGATTGACCACCGGTTAACTGAACGAAGAGCAGAAAAGAGAAGAGAGTATCGACCATTTCCCCTGAGAATTGATTGTGTAAGAAATGATCATACGAGAGCCGGAGAAGGGATAACGATTGAAGAACCAATGCAAATTGGTTCCATCCGAGGTCCTTTATCTGAGGAAGAAAAAGAGAAAAGAAGAGTGAATCAACTATGTTTATATTGCAGTGCATCTGGGCATTTTGTTAAAAACTGTCCCAAGAAACCCAAAGCTCTTCAGTCGGGAAAAGGCCAGCTTCATCAGTAGAGGGAGTTGCCCTGATGAAAGCAGATACCAAGACAACTCCTTTAGATCAACGAGTGGCGAATACCTTACAAACCGCAGCGCCACATTTGGTACAAACAGTATCAGTTAAGACCCTTGAGAAGGAAATTCAAGGGATCTCAGTTATGATAGACTCTGGAGCTACGGGCAACTTCTGTGATATCAAATACGCTCGTAAAATGGGTATTCGATTTATCAAGAAATCTACTTTGGAAGTAGTAAGAGCTGTGGATGGAACCAATCTTTCTTCAGGACCCATTTCCCATGAGACCGAACCAATTCAGATGCAAGGTTTTGGTGGACATCAGGAGCAGATAATCTTTAATTTGATAGATGCTCCACAATTTCAACTCATTTTGGGTCTGCCCTGGCTTACAGAACATAATCCACAAATTGATTGGAGCAAAAGAACGATCAAGATGAATTCCTCTTACTGCAAAGAGAATTGCTTTCATGATGGAGTGGAAGTGTCCGCCAAGTCCCAAGTGGCCTGTTTATCATCACACTCTTCAGTGATCTGTGCACTAAAGACAGCAGGAATCCCAAAAGAATATGAGGATTTAGTCGCCGTTTTTGATGAAAAGGAGGCTGAGAAATTGCCACCACATCGACCCTACGACTGCAAAATTGAACTGGAGCCAGGTGCGATATTGCCATGTAACAGAATATACCCATTGACCGAAGCAGAGAATCAACATTTAAAGGAGTATTTGGATCAATATCTTGCTAATGGTTTTATTCGTCCTTCTGAATCTCCAGTGTCATCCCCACTATTTTTCATACCAAAGAAGGATGGGAGTCTTCGAACTTGCATTGTTTATCGAGCCCTCAATCAGGTTACCATCAAGAATCGATACCCACTGCCTTTAGTGTCAGTTTTATTAGATCAAGTAAAGAATGCTAGAATCTACACCAAATTGGACCTGCGAGGAGCATATCATTTGATTCGAGTGGCTTCAGGGGATGAATGGAAAACCGCTTTTCGGACTCAATACGGATTATTTGAATATCAAGTGATGCCTTATGGGTTATGCAATGCTCCCGCTGCCTTCCAGCATTTCGTTAATGATATATTACGAGAATTCCTCCACCGGATTGCTGTGGTTTATATAGATGACATTTTAATCTTTTCCGACAATCTACAGGAGCACATTTCCCATGTTTGATCCATCCTCACAAAGTTGCAAGAAAACCATCTCTATGTAAAATTGGAGAAGTGTGCATTTCATGTGGAACGAGTTGAGTTCTTAGGATTCATTTTGTCACCAGAAGGAGTTAGTATGGATCCTGCCAAGATAAAGACAGTGCAACATTGGCCTTCTCCTTGCAATGTCAAAGAGATCCAGAGTTTCTTGGGGTTCGCAAATTTTTATCGAAGATTCATATCCAATTTTTCTCAAACAGTTACACCCATTACTCGATTGTTGAAGAAAGGAGTGAAGTTTGAGTGGACAAAAGAAGCTGAAAATGCTTTTAATTTTTTGAAGAATTCCTTTGTCTCAGCTCCAATCTTGCTCCACCCCAATCCAGATGAGCCATATAATGTGGAGGCAGATGCTTCAGATGTTGCCATAGGAGGTATCCTTTCCCAGCGTGATAAAGATACAGGTCAATTACATCCAGTGGCCTATTTCTCTCGAAAATTAACACCACCAGAGATAAATTATTCAATTGCGGATAAGGAGCTATTGGCAGTCAAAGAAACTTTTCGTGAGTGGAGGCATTACATTTTGGGAGCTAAGCATAAAGTGACCGTTTACACGGACCACCGAAATTTACAGTTTTTAAAATCAGCTAGAACTCTAACAGCTAGACAACTGCGTTGGTCCCTATATTTTGCATGCTTTGATTTTGTTATCACTTTCAGACCAGGAAAAGTAAATGGGAAGGCAGGTGCTCTATCTCGAATTGATACCGGTGCAGTTAAAGAGACTCCAGAAAAAGAAATGATTTTTCCACAGGAGAAGTTCATATCTGCCATATTGTATGAAAATGTAACCAAAGAAATTCAAGAAACCTTAACATTCGATGGAATGCTGAAGTGGTCCAAAGAAGGCCAAGGAAGAGAAATCAAAAAAGGTTTGCCATACTTTAAAGGTGCACTGTTTGTTCAGACTGTGGAGCTGCAAGAAAAAATTCTTCAGGCTTATCATGACGATCAATTGGCTGGACACAAAGGAATTCAAAAGACTCAAAATCTAATACAAAGAGAATTTTGGTGGCCAAAAATGAAAACTCAGATAAGACAATATGTGTCAACTTGTGACAAATGTCAAAGAGGGAAATCAAATAGAACAGCTTCACAAGGTCTGTTAAGACCTTTGCCCACTGCACCCCATGCCTGGCATACTGTTACTATGGATCTTATAGTGGACCTCCCTAGTAGCCAAGGTTTTAACACTATCCTAGTTTTTGTAGACACTTTCACTAAAATGGCACATTTTATTCCTTTGAAATAAATCCCTCGAGCCCCACAGGTTGCACAGTTGTTTACACAACACATAGTACGCGCCCATGGTATCCCAAAAATTCTAGTTTCAGACAGGGGGTCCCAATTTGTTTCTCGCTTTTGGAAGGCCTTTAGTAAAAGATTAGGAATTGATTCTCGTTACTCTACCAGTTACCATCCTGAAACCGATGGGCAAACAGAGAGAGTGAATCAAGAGTTAGAACAGTATTTAAGACTCAATTTATTTGATAAAGAGAAGGAATGGCCCGAGTTAATGTGGGCAGCTGAATTTGCTTACAATAATGCTGTTCATTCCACCACTGGGTTCACCCCCTTTTATCAGAACCATGGTAGACATCCTAATGTAATGTTGGGTAAAGAAGATGATTCAGTGCCTGCAGTAGAAGAGATGGTGAGGGATTTGCAGACCACGTTAGTTAGGGCTAGAAAAAACATCATTCAAGCAAAAGACTCATATAAGACTCAGGCTGATAGAAAAAGAAGAGAGAGCCCCATTTATTCGAAAGGAGACAAAGTTTGGTTATCCACTCGTCATTTACGTCTCAAAGGAAATCGCAAATTTCAGCCACGATTTATAGGCCCATTCAAAGTTGACAAGATGAATAAATCCAGTGGCAGTTAAATTGCAGTTGCCAGCTCATCTAAAGATACATCCTGTTTTCCATGTCTCCTTGTTAAAGAACAGTCTTCCAAATTTACGTCAAAACTCCCCTCCAATTCCTATCCAGATTAGCTGTGCAGAAGAGTATGAGGTCAATCAAATCTTAGATTCCAAAATCCGTAATGGCCAGCTTTATTATCTAATTGATTGGAAAGGTTATGGTCCAGAGGAACGATCCTGAGAGCCGCACGAGTATGTACATGCTTCAAGATTAGTGAGAAACTTTCATAGAACCTACCCAAGCAAACCTAAATTGGAGAACTGTTCCTTGAGGGGGAGTACTGTCATGACCACACAAACTTACCAAGTCAAATCAAAGAAGTGTATGAGAAAAGCAAAGAGATATCCTCAGTGGAGACAGCAAAGCCCAAACTGGAAGAAGGTTTGCAGAGTAATCTTGCGCTTATTTCAAAGGAAGAATCAAGAAGAGAAGATCCAAGATGGCCGCTGTGAGTCCTGAAGGTTAGTTACAGTTCTAGTCTTGCAATCGGTTGGTTGCTAGGTTACGAGCTCTCCAGCTGGAAGCCTTGCACTTCAACTGAGGTCTGACAGGAATCAGCTGTGTGGAGAGAGAGCGCGCTTCAGAACAGAAACTCCTGTGAGGTAAAATTACATTTGAAGATTATATTACAGAAAACTGATAAATATTGTCAAGGTTTATTCGAAGAGTTTGATAGTAGACCGTTCCCGTGGAAGTCGGCAAGGCGACAGAGTTAATGTATGAATTAACCTTATGTTTACAAGGTTCTTGTTTAAGATATTAAAGTCAAAGAAAAAACGAACTTTAAAAGAGAAAGTGTCTACAAATGTCAAGGTTATAAACGAAGGCCAATTTTAAAGGAGAAACGAACTGTTAACAAATAAGCATTTACAAATTCAATGGTAATAAACCAAAATAGAGTTTAAAAGAGAAACAAACTTAAATAAACAAGCATTTACAACTACAAGTTATCGACAGATGTCGAAGTAAGGAAGGAGAAACTAACTGTAATAAACAAGCATTTACAAATACAAGTTATCAACAAATGTCGAAGTAAGAAAGGAGAAACAAACTTTAATAAACAAGCATTTACAAATACAAGTATTGACAGAAGTCACAATAAGACAGGAGAAATTAAATAACATCAGCTGATTTGAAGAACGCATTATCACCAACTATATATATATATATATATATATAGCAACACAAAACCAATCTCTAACAAAGGTTGAGAAGTTCTTCCAGAATCAGTAATAAGCATTTTTTTTAAGAAGAGCTATCATTTATAGAGAGAAGCAAGGCTACAGAGAACTCAGGGTGAGTGAAGAAATAATAGAATTAAAGAGAATTAAGTGTTGAGAGTAGAAAGTGAAAAACTGATGTTGTATGTCCCTAGTAATTGCGACTGTGACTCTTGCAGGTGCTGTATCCAATCTTAGATGTGAAGAGGCAGACTGAGTACTGGCGTTCATCATCTCTGTGGCAGTCTCTCTACCATCCCATTCCCCTTTCTCCCTCAGGGGTACTCAGCACGAAGGATTAATATTCGTTGTGAGTAGCTCGGGTCGGGACTGAGGAGTTATCTTCTGTTTCTGAGGAAATCGAATTGAAGTATCCTGACAGATTGAAGTGCTGTCACCCTAATTTTAGGGAAAAAAAAAAGATTTCCTCCTGAGCAGAATGGCAGAAGGAATTGATATAAAAGCATTAGCCACCGTTTTGGAAGGGTTACAGAAACAATTAAATAACACCATAGAAGAAACAGTCCAAATAAAACAGCGAATAAATGAGTTAGGGAACACCGCTAAACCAAATGAATCTGTGTTTTCACAAATCCCTAGCCCTTCACAGTCTGCTGGTATATCCACTCAAGTAATTCATGCAGTTTCCCCTATTATTCCTTTGGCTCAACCCGAGCGCTTCGGTGGGGATCCAAATAAGGCGCAGATTTTTCTGACCCAATGCTCATTGCATTTTTTATGTAGACCAGTCATTTTTTCCGAAGACCAGTCCAAAGTGGCATTTATATTGTCTTATCTGACAGGAGATGCGGCCGCATGGTCCATGCCAATAATTTCCAGAAATGATCCTGTTTTATATAATTTCCAAAATTTCAAGGAAGAGTTCTTAAGAATATTTGATCGGCGAACTGCAGCTCAAGCCACTGACAATGAACTACTGGAAATCAGGCAAGGTAATAAAGATCTAGTAGCCTATCTGGCTCATTTCAATAAACTCATTGTTGAGATTGCCTGGCCGGAGTCAAAAAGAGGTGCCATATTTTATCGTGGACTGAGAGATGAATTGAAAGATGCCTTAGCACAAGTTCCAAATAGACCCACCGAAATTTCGAAGTTAATTGATCTTGTGTTACAGATTGACCACCGGTTAACTGAACGAAGAGCAGAAAAGAGAAGAGAGTATCGACCATTTCCCCTGAGAATTGATCGTGTAAGAAATGATCATACGAGAGCCGGAGAAGGGATAACGATAGAAGAACCAATGCAAATTGGTTCCATCCGAGGTCCTTTATCTAAGGAAGAAAAAGAGAAAAGAAGAGTGAATCAACTATGTTTATATTGCGGTGCATCTGGACATTTTGTTAAAAACTGTCCCAAGAAACCCAAAGCTCTTCAGTCGGGAAAAGGCCAGCTTCATCAGTAGAGGGAGTTGCCCTGATGAAAGCAGAACCCAAGACAACTCCTTTAGATCAACGAGTGGTGAATACCTTACAAACCGCAGCACCACATTTGGTACAAACAGTATCAGTTAAGACCCTTGAGAAGGAAATTCAGAGGGTCTCAGTTATGATAGACTCTGGAGCTACGGGCAACTTCTGTGATATCAAATACGCTCGTAAAATGGGTATTCGATTTATCAAGAAATCTACTTTGGAAGTAGTAAGAGCTGTGGATGGAACCAATCTTTCTTCAGGACCCATTTCCCATGAGACCATACCAATTCAGATGCAAGGTTTTAGTGGACATCAGGAGCAGATAATCTTTAATTTGATAGATGCTCCACATTTTTAACTCATTTTGGGTCTGCCCTGGCTTACAGAACATAATCCACAAATTGATTGGAGCAAAAGAACGATCAAGATGAATTCCTCTTAATGCAAAGAGAATTGCTTTCATGATTGAGTGGAAGTGTCCACCAAGTCCCAAGCGGCCTGTTTATCATCACACTTTTCCGTGATCTGTGCACTAAAGACAGCAGGAATCCCAAAAGAATATGAGGATTTAGTCGCCGTTTTTGATGAAAAGGAGGCTGAGAAATTGCCACCACATCGACCCTACGACTGCAAAATTGAACTGGAGCCAGGTGCGATATTGCCATGTAGCAGAATATACACATTGACCGAAGCAGAGAATCAACATTTAAAGGAGTATTTGGATCAATATCTTGCTAATGGTTTTATTCATCCTTCTGAATCTCCAGTGTCATCCCAACTATTTTTCATACCAAAGAAGGATGGGAGTCTTCGAACTTGCATTGATTATCGAGCCCTCAATCAGGTTACTATCAAGAATCGATACCCACTGCCTTTAGTGTCAGTTTTATTAGATCAAGTAAAGAATGCTAGAATCTACACCAAATTGGACCTGCGAGGAGCATATCATTTGATTCGAGTGGCTTCAGGGGATGAATGGAAAACCGCTTTTCGGACTCGATACGGATTATTTGAATATCAAGTGATGCCTTATAGGTTATGCAATGCTCCCGCTGCCTTCCAGCATTTCGTTAATGATATATTACGAGAATTCCTTGACCGGATTGCCGTGGTTTATATAGATGACATTTTAATCTTTTCCGACAATCTACAGGAGCACATTTCCCATGTTCGATCCATCCTCACAAGGTTGCAAGAAAACCATCTCTATGTAAAATTGGAGAAGTGTGCATTTCATGTGGAACGAGTTGAGTTCTTAGGATTCATTTTGTCACCAGAAGGAGTTAGTATGGATCCTGCCAAGATAAAGACAGTGCAACATTGGCCTTCTCCTTGCAATGTCAAAGAGATCCAGAGTTTCTTGGGGTTCGCTAATTTTTATCGAAGATTCATATCCAATTTTTCTCAAACAGTTACACCCATTACTCGATTGTTGAAGAAAGGAGTGAAGTTTGAGTGGACAAAAGAAACTGAAAATGCTTATGATTTTTTGAAGAATTCCTTCGTCCCAGCTCCAATCTTGCTCCACCCCAATCCAGATGAGCCATATTATGTGGAGGCAGATGCTTCAGATGTTGCCATAGGAGGTATCCTTTCCCAGCGTCATAAAGATACAGGTCAATTACATCCAGAGGCCTATTTCTCTCGAAAATTAACACCACCAGAGATAAATTATTCAATTGCGGATAAGGAGCTATTGGCAGTCAAAGAAACTTTTCGTGAGTGGAGGCATTACATTTTGAGAGCTAAGCATAAAGTGACCGTTTACACGGACCACCGAAATTTACAGTTTTTAAAATCAGCTCGAACTCTAACAGCTAGACAACTGCGTTGGGCCCTATATTTTGCAGACTTTGATTTTGTTATCACTTTCAGACCAGGAAAAGTAAATGGGAAGGCAGATGCTCTATCTCGAATTGATACCGGTGCAGTTAAAGAGCCTCCAGAAAAAGAATTGATTATTCCACAAGAGAAGTTCATATCTGCCATATTGTATGAAAATTTAACCAAATAAATTCAAGAAAACTTAACATTCGAAGGAATGCTGAAGTGGTCCAAAGAAGGCCAAGGAAGAGAAATCAAAAAAGGTTTGCCATACTTTAAAGGTGCACTGTATGTTCCGACTGTGGAGCTGCAAGAAAAAATTCTTCAGGCTTATCATGACGATCAATTGGCTGGACACAAAGGAATTCAAAAGACTCAAAATCTGATACAACGAGAATTTTGGTAGCCAAAAATGAAAACTCAGATAAGACAATATGTGTCAACTTGTCACAAATGTCAAAGAGGGAAATCAAATAGAACAGCTTCGGAAGGTCTGTTAAGACCTTTGCCCACTGCACCCCATGCCTGGCATACTGTTACTATGGATCTTATAGTGGACCTCCCTAGTAGCCAAGGTTTTAACACTATCCTAGTTTTTGTAGACACTTTCACTAAAATGGCACATTTTATTCCTTTGAAATTAATCCAATGAGCCCCACAGGTTGCACAGTTGTTTACACAACACATAGTACGCGTCCATGGTATCCCAAAAATTCTAGTTTCAGACAGGGGGTCCCAATTTGTTTCTCGCTTTTGGAAGGCCTTTAGTAAAAGATTAGGAATTGATTCTCGTTACTCTACCAGTTACCATCCTGAAACCGATGGGCAAACAGAGAGAGTGAATAAAGAGTTAGAACAGTATTTAAGACTCAATTTATTTGATAAAGAGAAGGAATGGCCCGAGTTAATGTGGGCAGCTGAATTTGCTTACAATAATGCTGTTCATTCCACCACTGGGTTCACCCCCTTTTATCTGAACCATGGTAGACATCCTAATGTAATGTTGGGTAAAGAAGATAATTCAGTGCCTGCAGTAGAAGAGATGGTGAGGGATTTGCAGA
This sequence comes from Pleurodeles waltl, assembly GCF_031143425.1. Taxonomy (NCBI): domain Eukaryota; kingdom Metazoa; phylum Chordata; class Amphibia; order Caudata; family Salamandridae; genus Pleurodeles; species Pleurodeles waltl. Next base: position 3,598,244 of record NC_090447.1, read on the forward strand.
CCACGTTAGTTAGGGCTAGAAAAAACATCATTCAAGCAAAAGACTCATATAAGACTCAGGCTGATAGAAAAAGAAGAGAGAGCCCCATTTATTCGAAAGGAGACAAAGTTTGGTTATCCCCTCGTCATTTACGTCTCAAAGGAAATCGCAAATTTCAGCCACGATTTATAGGCCCATTCAAAGTTGACAAGATGATCAATCCAGTGGCAGTTAAACTGCAGTTGCCAGCTCATCTAAAGATACATCCTGTTTTCCATGTATCCTTGTTAAAGAACAGTCCTCCAAATTTACGTCAAAACTCCCCTCCAATTCCTATCCAGATTAGCTCTGCAGAAGAGTATGAGGTCAATCAAATCTTAGATTCCAAAATCCGTAATGGCCAGCTTTATTATCTAATTGATTGGAAAGGTTATGGTCCAGAGGAACGATCCTGGGAGCCGCACGAGTATGTACATGCTTCAAGATTAGTGAGAAACTTTCATAGAACCTACCCAAGCAAACCTAAATTGGAGAACTGTTCCTTGAGGGGGAGTACTGTCATGACCACACAAACTTGCCAAGTCAAATCAAAGAAGTGCATGAGAAAAGCAAAGAGATATCCTCAGTGGAGACAGCAAAGCCCAAACTGGAAGAAGGTTTGCAGAGTAATCTTGCGCTTATTTCAAAGGAAGAATCAAGAAGAGAAGATCCAAGATGACCGCTGTGAGTCCTGAAGGTTAGTTACAGTTCTAGTCTTGCAATCGGTTGGTTGCTAGGTTACAAGCTCTCCAGCTGGAAGCCTTGCACTTCAACTGAGGTCTGACAGGAATCAGCTGTGTGGAGAGAGCGCGCTTCAGAACAGAAACTCCTGTGAGGTAAAATTACATTTGAAAATTATATTACAGAAAACGGATAAATATTGTCAACGTTTATTCGAAGAGTTTGATAGTAGACCGTTCCCATGGAAGTCGGCAAGGCTATAGAGTTAATGTATGAATTAACCTTATGTTTACAAGGTTCTTGTTTAAGATATTAAAGTCAATGAAAAAACTAACTTTAAAAGAGCAAGTATCTACAAATGTCAAGGTTATAAACGAAGGCCAATTTTAAAGGAGAAACGAACTGTTAACAAATAAGCATTTACAAATTCAATGGTGATAAACCAAAATAGAGTTTAAAAGAGAAACAAACTTAAATAAACAAGCATTTACAACTACAAGTTATCGACAGATGTTGAAGTAAGGAAGGAGAAACTAACTGTAATAAACAAGCATTTACAAATACAAGTTATCAACAAATGTCGAAGTAAGAAAGGAGAAACTAACTTTAATAAACAAGCATTTACAAATACAAGTATTAACAGAAGTCACAATAAGACAGGAGAAATTAAATAACATCAGCTGATTTGAAGAACGCATTATCACCAACTATATATATATATATATATATATAGCAACACAAAACCAATCTCTAACAAAGGTTGAGAAGTTCTTCCAGAATCAGTAATAAGCATTTTTTTTAAGAAGAGCTATCATTTATAGAGAGAAGCAAGGCTACAGAGAACTCAGGGTGAGTGAAGAAATAATAGAATTAAAGAGAATTAAGTGTTGAGAGTAGAAAGTGAAAAACTGATGTTGTATGTCCCTAGTAATTGCGACTGTGACTCTTGCAGGTGCTGTATCCAATCTTAGATGTGAAGAGGCAGACTGAGTACTGGAGTTCATCATCTCTGTGGCAGTCTCTCTACCATCCCATTCCCCTTTCCCCCTCCGGGGTACTCAGCACGAAGGATTAATATTCGTTGTGAGTAGCTCGGGTCGGGACTGAGGAGTTATCTTCTGCTTCTGAGGAAATCGAATTGAAGTATCCTGACACAAGGCTACAGTCTGGTACATTGCCGGTCAACGTGGTAGAAGTTTAGTCTCCAGTATTCGTAGAAAATACACATCCTTAGAACATCTGCGTGTTAGTTATAAAAACACTTCCTAGTCCTAGTACATGTCAGAGGGAGATTCCGGCCAGGAACCTACAACTAGATGCTGACTGCCCCGTTGCAGATGCTGATGCAGATCACAGGCCTTTGTTCAGGTATGAGGGTTGATGTCCTCCCGGGGGAACCTGAAAGGCAGGCTTAGAGCTTCACATGCTGTGCTCGAAATATAACTTAGGGAGAACATAACCTAGTGGCACTATGATAGCTTTATTCTTGTGCTTCACTCTCATCGTTACTATTTTAATCCTACTGTGTTGTGTAGTTCTGCTTATTGCAGCTCACGCTTTGCTATCTAAAATGCAGTCATTTTATTAAACCAATATTTAAAACTTAAACTGCCTTTGTCATTTCTATGTGAGACCGTACTGTGAATGAGAGAACCGGTTGGGGCCTGAGTGACCACGACTTCCCTGGGAAGTGCTAAGATGTCATGCACTCGGCTGCCCAATTGTCTCTTCCCTTTGGGAGAGATGAGGCACTGCTAGTTAGCCGGAGCAAAACCTGGATTTAGAGTGACAAGGGTCCTTCACCGTGGGTCAGACTTAGTCCCCCACACTGTGAACGATCTTGCCGCTGAAAATCCAGTAGTCTCATTAAGATAATGAGAGCCTATGCAACATGTGAACCGTCTCAAACTATACTTTAAACGGACTGAATTGTCCATGCTCCTAGCAAATGATGATGGGGTGGAGAAAGAGAGTGAGCCTCTTTCTGATCTCCTGTCTGCTGGAGAGAAAGATGGGTCTGTGGAGGGAGTGAACCTCTCGCCCTCCCTGACCTCAGAACAACAGAAGGACTGTCGCCAGGTATTTGGTCAGTTTACCTCTCTGTTCTCCCTGATCCCAGGGGTCACACACTTGTGTACACATGATGTGGACACTAGGGACAGTCCACCCATTAAACAGAAGGTTTACAGGGTGACTGATAAGGACAGGGCTAGCATCAAAGATGAGGTATTTAATATGTTAAACCTACAGGTGTTTGAGTTTTCTAGCGGTCTTTGGGCCAGCCCTGTGGTCTTCGGCCCAAAGGCTGCTGCTCCTGGTGCCACCCCAGAACCCCGATTCTGTGTGGCGACCGGGGTCTCAATGCGGTCACTAAAACTGACATGCACCCCATTCCCTGAGCTGATGAGCTCATCAATCGGTTGGGAGCTGCCTAATAGATCAGCACATTTGATTTGACGTCTGGGTTTTGGCAGATTGCCTTAACTGAGGTGGCCAAGGATAGGTCAGCATTTTCTACCCCAGATGGACACTTCCAGTTTAAAGTGATGCCATTTGGGATGAAAAATGCCCCTGCCACATTCTAGAGGTTGGTCAACCAGGTGTTGACTGGGCTGGATGACTTCAGCGCAGCATACGTGGATGACATTGCAGTGTTAAGCTTTTGATGCACCACCCACCTCACAGCTGATAAACGATGCGCCGCCGGCCTCGTGGCTAAAATCGGTGTTCCACCTGCATCGCAGCTGGAAGATCGACGCAACGCGGCTGGAGAAACGACGTGCAACACCCTCAACGGCTGCTGTTAACGACGCAAGCCCCCACGTAGTGCGATTTACTGACACCATGCGACCAGATTTCAACGCAACATCGCTGGGCACAGAAAATCAATACAAAGCCTGCCAGGACCTGAGGTACCCATCCGGATCGACGCATCGTTCTCTTGCAGGAGAGAAGATACAACGCACGGCGACCCGACCTGGGGAGGAATGACGCACTTTCTTGCTGTCGGGTGAGTAATCAGCACATCGCTGACATTTTTCGACGCACTCTCGCCCGTGTGGCTTTATTTTGATGCTACCCAGGTGCTTTTGTGAAATAACAGAGTTCTCACTGTTTTCTAGGGATTAAGACTCTTATTCTTTTAAAAATTCATAACTTGACTTGTGTATGTCGGAGTTTTGTCGTTTTGGTCTTGTGTTGTTTAGATAAATATTACCTATTTTTCTAAGCCCGTGTTGTGTCATTTCGTAGCATTTTCACTGAGTTACTGTGTGTATTGTTAAAAATATATTACATATTACTTCTAAAGTTAAGCCTGACTGCTCGTGCCAAACTACAAAGGGGTTGAACGGGAGTTAACTGAGGGTGATTCTCCTTTACCCTGACTAGAGTGAGGGTCCTTGCTTGGACAGGGGGTATCCTGACTGCCAACCAAAGACCCCATTTCTAACATTTATCAAATGGGATTTATTTCCCTTTGGAGAAGGCTCTTCCTCAACACCCAAACCAGATTCCTTCCCATTGCTTTACTTTCCTGGAGTAAATCTCCTATCATTTCCAGGGTGGAGGAGGTTTTATCGGAGTTGGGAATACACAAATGTGTAGAAACCACACCTTACAGCACACACTTCCCCTCCCTATGAGTAGGATTTACTATTACAAATTTGATCACTCTCATGGCAGAGTGACTGCATTTACACATGCCATGCATTCCAGTGTACATTCCTGGCAATCCTAACTGTGCATTCTTTCACATTAAACGCATGTCTATGGCAGAAAATAAAAATACCTAATTGTGTCTAAACCTACTTGTGAAATTTGTGTGCATTTTTTTAAATCAACCCTGACCTGTGCTGTTGCTGACCTCTCCTTGTGAACAGGGAACACAGTCAAAGCAGCAGACAGGCTCCCCCTCTCTGCCGGCCTGTCTGCACCCGGGAGGACAACTCTCACTGCAGACAGAGCGAGGAACCTGTGGGCACATAAAAACAAAGTATCAATGAAAGACAGAGCGCGGAACCTCTGAGAGGGGCAAAAATAATCTATTAATGGAAAACAGGGCGCAGAACCTGTGGGAGGAGCAAAAAGAATCTATTAATGGAAAACAGCACGGAACCTGTGGGAGGAGCTAAAATAATTTATTAATGGAAAACAGAGCACAGAACCTGTAGGAGGAGCAAAAAGGATCTACTAATGGAAGACAGAGCAGGGAACCTGTGAGATGAGCAAAAAGAAACCATTAATGGACGACAGAACGCAGAACTTGCAGGAGGAAAAAAAGGAAACTATTAATGGAAAACAGAGTGCGGAATCTGTGGATGAAGCAAAAAGAATCTATTAATATAAAACAGCCTGTGGGAGGAGCAAAAATAAACTACTAATGGGAGAAGGCGAAACCTGCAGGGGGAGCAAAAAGAAACAACTGATGGAAGACAGAGTGCATAACCTGCGAAACGAGCAAAAAGAAAGTATTAATGGAAGAGAAAGTGAGGAACCAGTGGAAGGAGCAAAAAGACACTATTAATGAATAACAAAGTGCAGAGCTTGCTGGAGAAGCAAAAATAAATTATTAATGGAAGACAGTGTGGAGAACCTGCAGGAGGAGCAAAAAGAAACTATTAACGACAGCAGAGTCCAGCATGGCCGATAGTGTCTACATTAGAGTCCAGTACGACCAACAGTGCCCACAACAGAGTCCAGTATGTCTGACAGTCCTTACAGCCCAGTCAGTATGGCGTACATTGCTTACAGTAGAGTCCAGTATGGCTGACTGTTAGAAATGGGGTCTTTAGTTGGCAGTCAGGTTAACCTCTATCCAAGCAAGGACCCTCACTCTAATCAGGGCAAAGGAGAACCACACCTAGTTACCCCCCCACTAACCCTCTTGGTAGATTTGCACGAGCAGGCAGGTTTAACTCAGAAGCAATGTGTAAAGTATTTGTAACAACACACACAATAATACAGTGAAAACACTACTAAATGGACACCACACCAGTTTAGAAAAATAGGCAATATTTAACTAAATCAAACAAGACTAAAACGACAAAAATCAAACATACACAAGTTAAAATATGAATTTTCAAAGAATAAGAGTCTTACTCAATAGAAACAATAGAAACAATGATTTTGCACAAAGCACCTGTTTAGCGTCAAAAATAAAGCTGCATGGACGAGCATGTGTTGTAAAAGGCAGGGATGCGTCCATTCCTTCCTCGCAAGGGAGGCCGTGCATCATTTCTTCTCTGGTCGGGTCGGCGATTTGTCGTTTTTCTCCCTCGCAAGAGAGCTATGCATCGATTTCTGGAAGGCGCACCTTGGATCTGTGCAAAGTCAGGTTGACTTTGACACCCGGGGATGATGAGTGGAAAATCTGGTCACACAGTGTTAGAAAACCACGCTGCGTGGGGTTTGTGTCGTTATCAGCAGCCACAAGCAGGGGTTGCATGTTGTTTCTCCAGCCATGCTGTGTCGATCTCCCAGCCACGATGCAGGTGGAGAATCGTTTTCAGCAGCACGTGGCATGTTGTTTATGAGCCACGTTGCAGATGGTGCGTCAGAAATGTTCCCGCAAGGAATTCTGTGCTTGGATTTTCATCTCTTGTTCTGCCAACTTCACCTTTCAAGGGCCCAGGGACTAGATAGGACACACTTGGTAGGGCAGGAGTCTCAGCACCGAAACCATATGTTAGTAGAGGAAGGCTTTGATGGCCCTGAGACTTCAAAACAGGAGGCAAGCTCAGTTCAAACCCTTGGAGATTCTTCACAAGCAAGAATATACCACAAAGTCCAGTCTTTGTCCCCTTTCACAGGCAGAAGCAGCAACTGCAGCACTTCTTCTCAGCTCTTCTCCTTGGCAGAGGTTCCTCTTGGTTCCACAAGTGATCTTGAAGAAATCTAAAGTCTGGGGTTTTGAGTTCAATACTTATACCCCTTTCTGCCTTTGAAGTAGGTAAACTTAAAAGGAATGTCTCTGTTGTTCACCTGATCCTGCCTTGCCCAGGCCTGGCCCCAGACACACTCCAGGGGGTCGGAGACTGCATTGTGTGAGGGCAGGCACAGCCCATTCAGGTGTAAGTGACCACTCCTCCCTCCACTCTACCTCAGATGGCCCATGAGGACATGCAGGCTATACCCCAGCTCCCTTTGTGTCACTGTCTAAAGGGAATTCACCAACAGCCCAACTATCAAATTGACCCAGACAGGGGATCCACAAACAGGCAGAGCCACAGAATGGTTTAAGCAAGAAAATGCCTACTTTCTAAAAGTGGCATTTTTCAACACACAACCTAAAACAACCTTTACCAAAAGATGTATTTTTAAATTGTGAGTTCAGAGACAACAAACACACATCTCTATCTGCTCTCAAAGAGAAACAGCACTTAAAAGATATTTAAAGGCATCCCCCATATTAACCTATTTTGGTGTTATTTCACTGCTAGGACATATAAAACACATCAGTACATGTCCCACCTTTAACATACATTGCACCCTGCCCATGGGGCTACCTAGGGCCTACCTTAGGTGTGCCTTACATGTATAAAAAGGGAATGTTTGGGCCTGGCAAGTGGGTACACTTGCCAGGTCGAATTAGCAGTTTGAAACTGCATACACAGACACTGCAGTGGCAGGTCTGAGTCATGTTTACAGGGCTACTCATGTGAATGGCACAACCAGTGCTGCAGGCCCACTAGTAGCATTTGATTTATAGGCCCTGGGCACCTCTACTACACTTTACTAGGGACTTAATAGTAATTCAAATATGCCAATCATGGAAAAGCCAATTACACACACAATTTACACAGGGAGCACTTGCACTTTAGCACTTGTCCGCAGTGGTAAAGTGCCCAGAGTATCAGAAATAGCAAAACCAGAGTCCAGCACACAGTCAAAACGTGGGAATCAGAGGGAAAAAACACAGGGGAGACCACTTCAAGGATGTCAGGTCTAACACTTGGCCACTCGTACATATCAAGAACAAAGCAGTGGGCGGATGTGAGGAGGGACTACCAGGGACTGTGGCTGTGTAACGTGGAAGTAGTGTGGCTGGGCTGGCCCGGCATGAGATGGAATTAATTGCTCCCAATGTTGAAAGGCACGCTGGCCAAACAAAGCATATCTGACGCAGTAGTCGTATACCTCAGAGGGAATGACTTTGCCTGCCTAGGCAGGAAGGATCTTCTAGGAGCCATGGCCTCAGGACTTACGGCATCAGCAAGATTCCTGCGCCCAACAGAATTAGTATAGTCAGAGATCATAGCTAGAGCAGATTGGAGAGGGGGCAGGGATTATGGGGTGGTAGAGGGATCTAAGAGAAAACTGAAATTGTCCAATCTTTCCAGGGCAAATGGGTGGGGCTTCATATGGCACAGGCTCATTAACTTAAGGACACCAGGGTATCACTTGACCAATGGGGTGCACTTAACAGGGGTGGGATTGGATATGTTCCTGCTTAAAATAGTGAAGGAGTTGCAACTACTCGGTTTCTCTTAGGTCACAGGAAAGGGGGTACTGCCCGCGGTCGGGGAACCACAAACAGCATGGCAGGGGAGACAATCAGTCAGCCCATAAAAGCAGAGTAAAACAAGAGGAAGAATCACTCTCCAGTGCATTTGGGATGCCTAACGGCAGGGCCATGAAGAGTACTACAATGACCAGCTAAAGGGACAGCAGCAGGCGGGCACGGCATGGTACATGCAGCCAGGGTAAAGCCAGAGAGCATCCGAAGGGACTTGGAAGCAAGGGAAGCCTGGCAGCCGACATACGCTGAAACCCAAGTGGATCATGATACATAAGAGGCTGTGCAACTTAACAGATGAACTGCAGACCAAGCAGAAGGATGGGACTGATAATTAGGTAGGCAAAGAAATGGCTGAACAACATGGGTCATAGGCATGACCATTTGTGTGGTGTGTTATGCACTGTGTGATGATATTGTATTGTATAATAAACTGCAGTTGTTATAACTTGCAGTAATGTCTCTGGTGTTTGTGTACAAGGGAGTGCAGAAAGCATTCAGCAGCTGGGAGCACCTGGTTTCCTGCTCGTCTGGGAGCGGTTAGAACACGGGCTGGAAAGTCAGAGCTAGACCCAATGGGGGACAGTAATCTAACGGCTCCTGGTGAGGTAGAAGGAAAAGCCTGGGACCAGGACGGAGCTGGGATTGGATGGCATCCTTTGAAAAGGGTACAATAAACTTAGTACCCTGTTCCATAAATAAAGAACATCGATACACACAGGGCTAGAGATAGTCAGTAGTTAAGGAGAGCCCTCACACACCCAATAGGATGTCAAGCTTCATCACTGGGCAATCTCCTCGTCAGACCGGCACTGCAATGCCTGATGGGCCACCCCTATTACGGTGGTGATACTTAACCGGAGATCAGCTGCCAAATTTGGTTCGACCTAGGATGAATACTGACTGTCGGAATATGTAGGAGAGAAGGAAAAAGTTAAAATTGGCTCAGAACCATAAGCATCGCATTTAATAAGTCAGGGATAGGTTTAGGCCAAGATTAAAAGAGAACAAGAGGGAGAGTGCTGATGGGAATAATGTTCCACTGCACTCCACACAAGGGAAATAGGTAGTGCGTAAAATCCTAGAAAAATGGGGTCAACATGTTTCGCGTCTAAGGGGTCGTTGTGTTCCCGTGATGCTTCTTCAGGACCGTTGCTACTACTTCTCCTATACTAATGTGAAAAAATAAGTGCTGGATGGTCACTTACTTAATGAAGACTGCCCGTCATAGTCAGTTGGTCAGCCAGTCTCCCTGCGTAGAAGTGAGAACAGAAAGGTTCATTAGTGAAGGAATTAGAGTGCATGGTGAGAAAAGAGTGGTCAAACAATTTAAAAAAACAGTCCCAGGCGTGGCACGTAAGCTTGTGAACTATTTGCTGAACAGGAAGTCTTTAAACTGTTTAGGAAAGCTGGTAAATAAGTTAGAGTCTAGATTCCTGGGAAGACGCAGTTCTTGATGTTAGGTACACAGTCTGAGAAGGACAACTTCAAGAAGCATTGCTGAAGCTGGAATTTTGCTTCGTAATCTTTCCAAGTTGATGGTTGTCACCAGAGAACTTAGGTTTACTGATCAGTTTGTGTTGTTGATGTGAATGTATAAGATTATGAACTATACTGGTGAATTGAGCGTGGACCTTCCCTCCACAGGCAGCCAGCTCAAGCTGCTTAACACAGGGTGATGTGGTGTGAGTGGTCAGCCCCTCATGCCAAAAAGGCTCTCATCAGGGCTAGATTCATTTTGGGTTTATCTGATAAGATTGTGTGGCAGGTTGCATCATTGAAGACAGTACATTATGCAGGGTTGAGGCCAGTCAAGGTACATCAGAGGGAGAAGACTCTTCCAGGTACAACTGTGCATGTTGGTGATAAGGTGTGGAGGGATCTTTTAAGGTCTCAGCCATAATCTTTTCAATACTAATTTACTTAGGGGAATGGTTGGTTTTGCATTTATTTGCTTAACAATATGTTTATGGACCCAGAAATTATTGTGAACAATCAAGTAATATCTGTACTAAAATGAACACATTGTATTTATTAATTAAATCAACTATGATAGCAATAAAGATTTTTCAAATAGCTAAATTGTATTCTGGATTCGAAAGAGGTACCTCATAAATTTTTTGTTATTTTTAGTGCACAAATGGTGAATGGTAGGATAACCCTCACCCTACAGAGAACCTTTTATGCTAAACAGGTACTCACTATCCTGATATTTTTTAAGAAAAACATCTCATGATCAGGCCTTTGTGTCTTCAGTGGGAACAGTTTTCACACCTAATTCAGGTCTATTCAACTGCTGGATGGTAATTGGAGGCTCATGCAAAGGAAGAAGCAGAGGCAAGGAAAAGGTAGGTTTCTAAAGTACCTTTTTATTAATATTTATAAGAAATAAAATGTCACCATTAAATCGGGCTTCTGCTTAATATTAAAAGGAGTACTTGGATTATGATCCTAGCTGTTTTCTAACTGAAGATAGCATTATTTAACATTGCTTCTCCATTTTTCTCTATGTAACTGCCAGCCTTGCTGCAATGAAACTAAGTTTTGGAGCCTAGTCACTGTAAGGACATTATCCTACCTTGGAATACACCCTGCCGTATAGTGTATAAGACCTACATAGTGATAACATTATTATTCAGAAGGATTTTTTTGTCTGTCAAAACGGTGAATTTTGACAGGTCGAATGTAGGTTTAAAAAGCTGTAGTTGTCAGTCTACACACAAGGAGAGCCTGAAGTCACTTATTTATTTATTTTACTTTAGTTAGAGAGTTTTATAAAGTGCAGACATGACCAATAAGTATCAGAGAGCTGTTCATCATATCCCGTAAAACTCCTACACATAAGAAAACTTTATGTAAAGTATCATAGTAACATATCCTGTCAAACATCATACACATATAATAAGCTTCAAGTTGAAGACCATAGCACCTCTTCTCTATACATGGCAGGACGTGCTTCTTGATGTAGCTGAGTCTGTTCCAGCAGGAGCCCCTCTGCTGAGTAGAGTTTTGTGCCTAAAACTTGATCTAAGAATCTATTTGTGAAATCCTTTTGACCTCTTTCTTGAAGGTGGCTGTAGAAGGGTTCAACCTGATCTCCAAAGGTAGAGAGTTTCAGATTCATGGTGCAGATCCAAAAAAGGTATGCGTGTAGGTGTTATTTTTCCTGAATCTTAGAGGTTTAAGAATGAGGGTGTTTGTGCTACATAAGAAGCAGCTGCCCTCTGATATTGTGTGCTTTTTTTAGGTACCTCGGTGTCTCTTGATGAAGTGCTTTGTGTGTCAGGCAAGGTATTGTCAGTTGGATCCTGGCTTCTAATGAGAGCCAATGCAGAGACTTCAGAGAGGGAGTGATGTAGTTGAATTGCCTTTTTCCTGTTATTAATCTCACAGCAACATTGAGTGTAGCCTTTAGTGGTGCAGTGGTGCTTTTGGCAAGCCCGCTAAGGGTTCAGATCTGTAAACTAATCTTCACACTACCAAGGATTGTACTGTGATTTTAAAGTCTTATGGCAGTTCAAAAGGTTTCTCCTTCTAAAGGAGGTTGAGTTGGTTAAATGCAATTTGAGTGGATCCATTTGATGTGAGCTTGCATTTTCAGGTATCTATATAGAGTTATCTCACAGGACTTTGTAGTTTCTGCAGAGATCACAGTGCAGTTGAGGGCATCAAGGTGGGTCTACCATGCTTGTAATGGGGTGAGCAGTGAGAAGGGGAGAACAGTATGAATTCTGTGTTCGTAGCATTCAATTTAAGGTGATTATGTACCAGCCAGGTTTTGGTTTTCCAGAGAACGTTGTTAAGTCTAGTGATGTCTGCGGTGGAGGATATTTTTAACTATAGATGCAAGTCATCTGTGTACATAGTGTGAGCTAGGTTTGCCTGTTTGAAGATCTCCATTAATGGTTTCATGTAAAGATTGAAAAGTGTGGGAGATCTGGTAGATCCTTGAGGTACTCCCATCTAGATGGGGTGGCGATTTAATAATGAGGTTCCCAGTTTTTTTCGTTTTGAGCAAACGTGGATGAACAAGTTTAACAATGTGAGACTGTTGCTTCATAGCCACATTCTCTGTTTGAGTATCTCCATAAGACAATCATGATTGACTGTGTCGAGCATGGATGATAGGTCCGGTAAGATGAGAAGGCAGTGGCCTGGTGTCCTGAGTGCATCATCCTTGATGAACCGTATGGTCGATTCTGTGCTGTGACCTGTTCTGAAGCCCAATTTGGAAGTCATGTTTATACTGCCACTATAGTGGATAGCAGAAGAGGTGCCACAGTCCACTACCGAATGTTGACTTACAGGCTCTGGGCACAGCTTGTTCACAATACACTAGTTAAATATAGCAATTAGGAGTATATCAATTCAACCATATTTATAAGGGGGAGCACTGGCACTTTACCATTGGTTAGCATGGGAAAATTGAATAACGTTTGTGATAACCAGTGGTTATCATAACACAGATTAAATGTGAATGCACATGTGAGTAATATATTACAGTCTGAAACCTAAGTCATCTTGCGTACGATTCTTAGAGAGACCGAATAATTCATTGTTTATTTGAGTGTCAGTCTTAGAAGCTGGATAACTCATTATTGTAAAAAAGACTAACATCTGTTTTGTGAACATTGTCACACATTTATTCTTTGGCCTTGATGATGCGCCGTAGGTAGTTGCAAAACATGTTTTAGCCCATCTTCGTATATGACATAAACTTAATTTGTGAACAAAAATATTTCTAATAAAGTAATTAACACAACTGAGGGATTTCAGAAATTTCCAGTGTGGTACCTATAAAAAAGAAGAGACCTCAAACTCTGTATGTTTGTATTTCGTAGAAGGTTGTTGCAGAAGGGAAGACACAACCATATTTCATGTCATCGGAACTAGCTGATCTAAGGAGCCTCCACTCCCCTCATTCAGTTGATTACTCTGTCAGTTATTATGGTATAGGATGGTACCCTAACATCTACAAGAGGGAGTGCTGCCCTGACTGGGCCTATTGAAAGAGCCAGTTGTTCATTTAGTTTTTCAGAATTCTAGGCCTGAACTGGCATCTCTAATCTGCAAGAAGAATTAATTCCAGGCTTTACGAGTCAGGCACGAGAAAGCACAGCTGCTGGCTATGACCCTTCGGATGAAAGCTGATGCAGCTGTACAGTTATGCAGGTTCTTGGTTGTGCAGCGCTTGTATGTATATGTTGGTTTGAAGAGGGCGCATTTATGACTGGGGAGCCAATGGAGGTTTTTGAGGTGTGTGGATACGTGTTGGTGGGAGTGTTAATTCAGTGTGAGCCTGGCCACTGCATTCTTGAGAGCCTGGATTCTCTCAGTGAACTGGGCATGGATGCTGATGTAAAGTGTATTTCCATAGTCCAGCTTGGAGGTGATCCGGGCTTGGATGATGTTTTGACTGGTGTTGAGCAGAAACCATCTGAATATTTTTGGGAGGAGCTTGAGGGTGTGAAAACAAGAGACAGTGGTCAAGTTAGCCCAGCTGCTCATCGAGATTTGATTGTAGATCATAATCCATAGGTTCGTAGCTTGGCTCAATGGGATTGGTATTGGTCCTTATTCTTGGGGCCACCAGGCCAAGTACCAGAGTGAGGTTTTTTTTCCTGAAAAGTACCACATCTATCTTGTTTGAGTTGAGCTTCAGGTAGTTCATCTTCATCCAGTGTGTGACTTCTGACATGCAGTCGTTGAACCTCAATTGGGTGCTGGAGGTGTCCTTGGAGAGGTTGAGCTGGAATATGACATGACGTTGAGTCAGCGGACCTGGATGATGTTGGCAAGGGGGGGGCATGTAGATACTGAAGAGCATGACGCTGAGAGATGGAGCCTTGGAGGATGTCACAGATCAGGTTAGATGCAGTGGAGGTGTATGGGGCCAGGCTGACAACCTGCGGCATGTGATGAAGGAGCTGATACATCAAAGTTCAGTTCCACTTATTACAGTGTCTTGGAGGTGCTGAATACGGAATGGGATGGAGATGGTCTAGAAGGCAGCAGAGAGACAGAGAAAGATGAGAGCAGTGGTGTCGCCTTTGCCCATGATGAGGCAATGTTGTCAGTGACAGTGTTAAAGGCAGTGCTCTGATTTGGTCTGAATTCAGATTGGGAAGAGTCTAGGAAGTAGTTGAGGTGGTCGGCCAGTAGCTTATTGATAAATATCCAAGGACTTTTATTCTGTAGGGTAACAAAGAGATCGGTCTGTAGATCACCAATGTCTACAGGCCTGCTGAATGTTATTCCATACAATGGGATGGTGGCATGTTTCCAAGTGTCTGGGAAGGTGGTGGTGGTGGTGAGAGTCATTGAGTATTGGAGAGAGGGTGGTACAGATGGGTGCAAGCCCTTTGGTGAAGGTGGAGTGCTCCCCAGTGAATAGAGAGCATGGTAGTAGCAGTTTACGAAGAGGTGATGGTGGACTAACAGGAAAGGGTGGTTTTTGGTGCATTCTCGTCCTCAGTTTGGAGAGCTGCAAGGGTGGAGATGTCTGCTTGGTGCATGGAGTTGTTGTATATTGTGCTAATCTTGTTGTAGAAGTAGTTAGTGAGCAGGTAGCAAAGTTCCTAAGTGGAGGTGACAACGGGGAAGGTGAATTCCTTTAGTAAAGATAAAATATTGTTAGAGTTGTTGGTGCTAACTTCAATCTGTTCAGTCAGGGCTGAGGTTTTGGTGCATCTGATTTACTGGTGATAGCGCCATAGACTTATCTGTAGGTTTGTTTGTTGTTGTCATTGTAGGAAAGTAGCCTCTTTCTAGCTTGGTTACCCCCACTTTTGGCTTGTTTGTCAGTGTGTTTGACTCTGTCTACTGGGATCCTGCTAATCAGGACCCCAGTAGTTATGCTCTCTCCCTTAAATTATGGTTCTTGCATACTGTTAACCCAGTATTTCACTCACAATTGGCATACTGGTGCCCCCTTATAAGTCCCTAGTATATGGTACTTAGGTACCAAGGGCATTGGGGTTCCAGGGGATCCCTCGGGCTGCAGCATTTATTTTGCCACCCACAGGGAGCCCATGCAAAAGCTTCTATAGGACTGCCATTGTAGCCAATGTGAAATGGTGCATGCATCCTTTCACTGCTATTTACACTGCACCAAGTCACTTATAAGTGACCCATGTGTCAGGCCTTCCAACCCTGAAGGCTGGGTGCAGAGTACCAGTGTGTGAGGGCACCCCTGCACTAGCAGAAGTGCTCCCACATTGTCTAGAACCATTTTCCCAGACTTTGTGAGTGTGGGGACTCCATTTTATGCATGCACTATACATAGGTCACTACCTAGGTACTACTTCACAATGGTAACTCTGAATATGGCCATGTTTGGTATCAAACATGTTGGAATCACACCCTAAGGCTTTTGCAAGCATTAGTTGTATGATTCCATGCACTCTGGGGGCTCATTAGAGGACCCACAGTACTGCCATTACAGCCTTCTGAGGTTTTCCAGAAAGCCCCAGCTGCTGCCTCCTCACAGACAGGTATCTGCCCCCCTGTTGCTTGAGCAGCTCAAGCCCAGGAAGGCAGAACAAAGAATTTACTTTGGGAGAGGGATGTTACACCTTCTCCCCTGGGAAATAAGTGATACATGCATGGGAGGGGAAGCCTCCCAGAGCCTCTGAAAATGCTTGCAAAGGCATAGATGGTACCCTCCTTGCATACTCCAGTCTACACCGGTTCATGGACCACCAGTCCCTGATCTGGCATGAAACCGAACAAAGGAAAGGGAAGTGATCACTCCCCTGTCCATCACCACCCCAAGGGTGCTGGTTAGAGCTCGCCCGGAGCGTCCCTGGGTTTTGCCATCTTGGATTCCAAGGTGGTAGGGAACTCTGAGAGCATCTGAGTGGCCAGTGCCAACAGGTGATGTCAGAGCTCTCCTCTGATAGGTGCTTACCTGTGTAGCTGACCAATCCCCTTTCAGGGCTATTTAGGGTCGCTCCTCTGGGAATTTCCTCAGATTCAGGTTGCAAGACTCCAACAAGAATCCTCTGCATCCTTTACTTCATCTTCTTACCGAAGAAACTGCATCTGGACCCTCCAGGAACTCTACAACTGCAACAAAGAAGCAAAGACGACTTCTGCAACATTCTATCTTCAGCTCCTGCCATCAACTGCAACTATTTCCTGGTCGTGCATCCTCAGAGGAAAGCCAGTCTTCAGTCTGCGCCAGAAGAATGAAGGAATATCCCTTGAAGTGAAGGAGTCACTTCGCTGCTTCAGCAGGCAACCCTCTGCAGCAACAACCAGTGGCTTGGGTTCCCTCTCCTGAAGAGGTGCTTGGATCCAGCAACACAGGTGGTGGACTGAAGTGGCCTGCTGTCCAACTTTGGTGGAGGGAAGAGCTTGCCTCCCCACGCAAGACAGTACTCCTGTGCTCCACATGTTTTGCAGTTGCCAAAGCTTGTTGGCATCTTTCCACAAAGTTATTTGTGCACCGTGCAGCTCCAGCCCCCAGAGCTCCTTCCTGTGACGTTCAGCCTCCTGCCTGGTTCTCCGGTGGTGTGGGATCCCTTTGTGTAGTGCTGTGTGGGCCTCCTTTTGCACCTTCTTTGTCCCCGTGCTGTGGGACTCCTGTGCATGCTGCCTGGTCTTCTGAGGGCTCTCTGAGCTGCTGAGAGCACCCTTTGTCTCCCCCTCCTGCGTAGAGGCCACCGGGTCCCTCCTGGTCCAGGGCAGCGCCATTTTCCGCTCACTGCAAGCTTTGCGTGTGCCAAAGGCTTGCTGGCTGAATCCAGCGTGCAAACCAGACTGCAATCATCCATCATCTGGCCCAACCAGAAACCTGCATCCGTCTTCTTGGGTGCAGTACTGATTGTTATTCTTCACTGGTGGTTCTTCTTTTGCACCTTCATCCAGGTTAACAGAGGCTCCTATTCTCCTTGGACTCTTCAGTGCTTCTTGGACTTGGTCCCCTTCTTCCACAGGTCTGCAGGTCCAGGAATCCATCGTTGGTGCCTTGCAGTCTCTTCTGGTTCGTACAGAATCTTCTATCACGTGTTCTTGTGTGTTCTAAGAAAGTTAATGTGATTTACTCCTGCTTTGCTGGGCTCTATGGTAGGTTCTATTACTTCCCTTTGGTGTTTTTTAATACTCCCAGTGCCCCTCTACACACCACACTTGCCTAGGTGGGAAGCCGACTTTCGCATTCCACAGTTTTAATAAATGGTTTGTGTTCCCTCTAGGCCCTTTTATAACTATTGTGATTTTCACTATTTACACTGTTTTCTAGCTGTTTAGCTATTAGTACAGTCTACTGTATATTACTTACCTCCTAGCGGAGTACAGTCTCTAAGGTATTTTTGGCATTTGTGTTACCAAAGGAAAGTACATTTATTTTTGTAACACTGAGTATTTTGTTTCATGTGTGTGAGTACTGTGTGACTACAATGGTAATGCATGATCTTTGCATGTCTCCTAGTTAGGCCTTGGCTGCTCATCCACACTACCACTAGAGAGCCTGGCTTCTAGACACTGACTACATTTCACTAATAAGGGATAGCTGGACCTGGTATAAGGTGTAAGTACCTTAGGTATCCACTACAAACCAGGCCAGCCTCCTACAGTCATTGTTGGTGTGTTGACACAGATGTTCCAGCTGTTTGAAATGCCATTTGGAGAGTCATAGGACATCTACATACCATCCTGCTGTGATCTGGTCTATGAAGTGGTGTTGATTTGGTTGGGTCCATGGTTTCCACACCGGAGGTGATCCAGTTGTTGAATTTCGCAATGGATTGGAGAGGTTACCGTGGTGCATCGGTCAATAGGTTTGGACTTCTGTGCCCAGGTTTCCTCAGAGATAGTGTTCCAGTTACATCAGGTGGTCCTTCTAGGTGCCGTTCCTCATTGGTGGGTCAGGTGAAGGTGGAATCAGATGAGGTTGTGGTCGGTCCAGGTGAATGCATGAGACTATTTTATACCTTAAAAGTGTATTTAATGACCACACTGCTACATCTAAATCTTAATCTGCTAGAAATATTCTACAGAGAAAGCCATCCTTTCTTACTACTTTTTCCCAAGGTCTTAAAGTAATACATAGTATTTGTGCGTGCAGCTATGGTAAATAGAGTTAGTGAATGCCTAGTTTTACATGTGTTGGTGTGTTAAGTCAAGGCCTTTTGGCTTTGGTAATCCTCTGTATCGTTTATGTGGTGCTGGGGTAGATGATTGAGGCTGTGCTTGTTTTGTGTTTTATTACATACATTATTATATATGGGATAAAAATTCCAGCGATAAGTGAGAAGGATATTGTAAGTCATTGAGGCGTTCTGCGACCCTATAGAGCAGAGGTCTTCAAACTGGGGGGCCTCAAGTGATCCCAGGGGGGTGCCGGGCTCTGGCCAAAAGAAGCATTATACAGATAACAGGGCTCTGTTTTAAGGAGAAGAATATTATTGCATTTTGTAAACGGTAACAGTACATAACTGCAAAGTTTAAATAAGTCTAGACATATTAAATCATTGCCATCTTTACAAAATAATTGTAAAAAATTCTGAGGGGGGGGCAAGGATTTTTATTTTTTAACTGGGCGGGCGCGGCATTACAGAGTTTGGAGACCAATGCTTTAGAGGAACAAGGGCAAAGGCCGGTTTCTTTTATAAGCTAATTGGACTCTGACATAACTTTCATTATCCTTTTAATGCAGGACAAATGGTATATTATTCTGATCATCCCCCTTTCTATAAACCGCTTACATTACTGGGGGCATATTTATACTTTTTGGTGCAAAACTGCAGTAACGCAGTTTTGCATCAAAAGGTTTGACACCGGCTTGCACCATTCCTGAGCGCCAGCCAGGCACCATATTTATGGAATGGTGCAAGCCAGTGCAAAGGGTGGGCTAGCGTAAAAAAATTACATTCGCTGGGTGGGGATGGCGGTATGGGAGAAAGAGGTTTTGCACCAAAAAATTACATTAGGCTGGTTAGAGTAAAAACAAATGACTCTAACCAGTTTAGCATAATTTTCTGAAGCAAAAACATCCGTACCACATGACTCCTGTCTTACAAAAGACAGGAGTCATGACCACCACCCCAGTGGCCAGCACAGGGGGCTAGTTTCCCCTGAGCATGGCCATTGCACCCAGTGCCATGTATGGGGGTCTATTTCAGGGGCCCCAATGGCACTTTAAAAAATACTTCCCTGTACTTACCTATACTTACCTGAAATGGGGCCCCCCATCCTCTGCTGTCCCTCTAGTGTGGGTGGGGGTGTCCCTAGGGACTGGGGAGGGCACCTATGGGCTTATTCCATGGTGTTCCACCATGGAAATAGGCCCACTGGTTACCTAACGTCTGCCCTGATCCAGGCGTTAAATAATGGTGCAAGGTAAGCTTTGCACCAATATTTTGACCCCTCCTCCCCCCGTGCGTGATTTTAGCATGAGGGATAAATATGGTGCTAAGGCCATAGAGTCATTGTTTGCACGGGAACGCCTACCTTGCATATCTTTGAGGCAAGGTAGGTTTCCACATCCCCAAAAAATGACTTTAACTCCATAACTTTGGCACCAGATAAAATTAAGTAATATTAAAGGGGAAGCAGTAGCACTGGCGATACGCCAACGTCTCCGAGAAACTCCACATGTGGAACAGGAGAGACAGCTACCGAAAATAATATCAGATACCTATACTAGTATAGGACGGGATGGATTGGGGGCCAAGCCTAAAAAATTGGACATACCAAGTACCACCCATAAGGAAGGTACAAAGCAAGCACAAGAGGGCTCTAAGAAGCGCTGGGACAAACAAAAAGATTTCAAAGACAGGAGAAATAAAAGAGCTGATTCTCCACATCCGGAGTACTCCGAAAGGAGGTATAATCTCAGAAATAGGGATAACATTAGAACTCCTGACAGATATACTGATTCACGTCCTTCTCGTTCCGGATAGACGTAGCGAGAGAGGGGGCCGTCAAGATCGACGTCCGGAATACGTGAAAGAAAAGAAAGACTCACCGCAGTCTACCATTAAAAAAGAAGAAAAGACTGCTCAGCAAAAGCCACAATTTAAAAAGAAGAAAGTGGCAGCACTGACTATTAAAAATGCCAGTAATATTGAGAACGCTGTTGAGGAACAAGAGGTGGGCAGTGACTCTGTTGGACAGCGCGGCAGAGGTCACGATATGTCGCCAGAGTCTGAAAGATCATCTGGATGCGACAGCAACTAGCGAGTACATCGCAGTTGAAACGGCGGATGGCCGCGTTCTCCCACCCGATCGGGTTTATGATTTAACAATTCAGATAGAGGGAGACGTGGAACGAATTATTAGTGTAATATTCTGGGATGAACTAACAAGTGATATCCTGTTGGCCGAGAGAGATTGGCCACCTGAACATGTCCGCAAGCTCCCGCATGGGGAAGATGTCATTTTGCCTTCTTTCTCCGATCTTGTTCCAGAGGCTGACAAAAAAGTTTATGCTGCTGAATGGGCTTTAGCGCAGGCACCTGCATTATACCGTAATCATGTAGGTTGGAACAAGGACTCTCCTTGTCATGTTATTCCCGTCCGATCTACACCTCACCCGCAGCCGCAATACCCTGTTAAACATGAAGCGAAAGCTCCGGTGACGGAGATACTGTCACAACTTGAATACCAGGGAGTAATAGAGCCCTGTATATCGGCAATGAATAATCCGCTATTTCCCATTGCGAAACCTGATCATCACCTGAGAATAGTGGTGGATTACAGACACTTGAATAGTCATACACGTACATTTGCTATACAAAATTCGCACAGCACAGCGCTGATTAATAATATAGTGCGTAAAAAATACAAAACTACTTTGGATATCTCGAATGGATTTTTCTGCCAGAATTTAGCACATGAAAGTAGGGACTTAAGTGCATTCTCCTTTGGCTCTCAGAAATGCTTTTGTCGTTTACCACAAGGCTATAAAAACAGCCCAGGGCTGTTTTCGGCCCGTATAACATCAATATTGCATGAGCTAGATCCCGAGGCATAGTCGTATGTGGATGATATCTATCTCACAGATGATACCCTTGACATTCATCTTGCGAGGGTCGATCGGATAATTGTGGGATTTGCTGCCTTCGGATCTAAATTAAATTTTAGGAAAAGCAAGATAGCTTATCTTAGTGTTTTGTTCCTGGGATATGAGCTATCAAATGAGGGAAAGAGCCTGGCCCCGCACTTTCTAGAAAAATGTGCTCAGCTACAGCCTCCAAACACGCTTAAGAAATTACAGTCATTACTGGGTTTCTTTAATTTTGGCAGAACCTACATTCCAGATTATGGTGAACGCATCAAACCAATATATGACCTAATACAACCAGATTTTTCTAGCAGGCAATGGACAATTGAACACACACACATCCTTGGGGATATACAACGTGACATGCTGGAAACTAGACACTTATACACACGTGAACAAAACGAACTTGGTCATCAGAGTAATAGCTGGTGCCCTTGGATTTACATATGTCACCTTTAATGAGGGTGACACAGTGCCTATTGCATACAAATCACATTTATACTCCAATGCAGAGAAACGTTTTGCTCCTACTGAAAAAATTCTGACAGCAGTTCAGATGGCCGTCATAAAGGAGAGACCGCTTGCCCAGGGGAAGCGCATAATTGTTGTCTCCCCAGTGCCGGCTTTAGAGGCTGTCACTAAAGCAAGCGTTCCAAACGCTAAAGCATTACATCCACGCTGGATTCAATGGGCAACGTCTCTGACCGCCACTGATGTTGATTATGTGTTTGATCCAAGACTTCAGACACAAGAATTTCTCCAGTATGAGCAGGAGTACCCCGCTCCCTTACACATATTGCCAATTGACAGTTATGATACGATCATTTATACTGACGGTTCGGCACAACCGGCTGTGGGTACTAAACATCAATACTCAGCAGCTTGTGCAGCTGTGTGCGGGGTAATGGAAGACGGCGTTTTCCATCCTCATAATACCTACACTCAGACCTTAGGGGACTGCACAGCCCAGTTGGCCGAGCTTAAGGCTCTACTTCTAGCGCTCGAACATTCAGAGCCAGGAGCACTGACATTAATTGTCTGTGATTCATATTACTGCGTCCAGTCGTACAATGAATACCTCAATCATTGGAAACTGAACGAGTTTAGAGATTGTAAAGGGAACACCATTAAACACAAAATGTTGTGGGGAAGGGTGGCTGATCTTAAGGATAAGCTGCCATGTGTCCATGTAGTTCATACATTGGGGCACCAGCGTGTAGGAATACATGTTGCCTGTAATACATTGGCTGATGAGGCGGCCAAAGCATCAGTAGCTACGGCTTCTGTAGCTGCAGTGACTCGTTCTCGGACGAGGATGGATAATGAAATATTGCTTGCCGTTAAAGCCTCGGCTGCAGGCAAGACCCTTCCGAAAGGATACCCTACGAACTATACCTATCATATCAGTGCACAGAATGTTGCTTTTGCAACAATTCCTGATGTTGGTGATCGAGTGATCCCAAATGAAGACCAAAGATTGGAGCTGATTACAGCTGCACATGAGGGTGTCGCTTCTGCACATGCTGGTATACAGGCCACTATCACCATTTTACAACAACGATACTGGTGGCCTGGTCTATGCAGACGGACTAAACAGTATGTCCTTTGCTGTGACATTTGTCAGCAAATTAAGGGTTCTAATATCAAACGCCCTCCGCAGACATCTCTCTTAGTGTCAGACAAGCCACTTCATTGTGTGTACCTGGATCATTGTGGTCCCTTTCAACCTGATGGTGCATACAAATACATTTTAGTGGCTGTTGATTCCTGTTCTAGATTCCTGTGGGTATGGCCACAGCGGTCGGCTGACGCCCGGACTGTTATAAAAGATTTGCTGATCTTTATCTGTACATATGCGGTTGCAGCATTCCATTCGGACCAGGGCCCTGCATTTGCCTCTAAGGCTTTCAGGGACACCATGAGGACGATGGGCGTTGAACTCCATTACTCCTCACCATACCATCCCGAGGGAAATTCGGTCGTGGAGAGGCGGAATCATGATCTAAAGCAGTCCTTAACAGCTCGAGTTTTAGGTTCAGGCCGCGGTTGGTTACATCACCTATATGGGGTCCAGAGAGCACTGAATAATCTGCCAAGACGGTCCTTGGGGGGTAAGTCTCCATATGAGGTTCTCTTTGGGACACCTATGTATGTCCCCGATCTTGATGCCCCTGGTATGGTGGCAGCAGAAACACCATTTGACATAAAAGAACGTCTCGCTGTTTTACAGGAGCTTCAACAATTCCGTGATGATAAATCATCTGCAAGTGCTGCCACCTTGGGAATAAGGGACTTGGCGAAAACTTCGACTGGCTGGATTCCTAACGTTGGGGATCTGGTTTGTGAGAAGATCGCTGTGAAAAAAGAGTTTGGTCCGTCATACAGAGCACCTGTACCGGTCTTGGGAATAAAAGGTACAAGGACTGTCATCCTTCCACCTTTGTCTGGTTCTAAATCAAACAGGTTCATCTCCATTGATGACATCAAATTACACCATGTGGCCAATTCTTCACAGTAAACCAGGAGGTCCCTTGGGTAGTTCCCGATCCCCTCTCACTACCCAACAGGACATCCCTCTACATAGTAGGATGACTATCGCTACTACTGACTATGCAACTATGTCAGCTGCTGTTCCGGACACTTCCTCGACAATGGGGAGGGCAGAAAATGAACTTTTGTTGGTTCCAGTAACAACTTCAGAGAACCCCCCCGATACAGGATTTGGCTGTATTTTACACGAACACTTCCACCACTAATAAAGTTGTCTATCAAGAACTTCCAACAACAGTGGATGGGAATTCGATGGGTCCTGTATTTGCGGAGACTTCCTCTGGCTATTTTGTAGACATTGATGATTTTTCTTCAGATTCATCCTCAACTGTGACTGACAAACTTTCGAGAGGTAGCAAATTCTATTGATGGCTTAAAAAGAACTATTTGATATATCCTTGGAACTATCTCTGGTTCTGTTTGCCATTTATTGCATTATTTTTTTGGATTGGTTTTGTGACTGTTTTCTTTTTACTTATTAATGGTCACTATATCGCTGACCGCTCCTCTGTGGGCCTGTTGATGTAATTTTGACACCACACCATTCATCACATAAGGTCCGACGTGATTTGTCCCCTGTCAATATTACAGCTATTCCGATTCCTGATGGAATTGTATGGGACAAAGTTCTGTTCAATATATACGGGCCTACAGAGATAATTCAAATACCATACGTGTTCAAGATTTCTATGTCTGATGTTATTACACCTAATGTTGTTTCTGATGATTGGGATGTCCAAACAGTTGATTCAATGCTGACTGAAATGAAGGACTACTCCGCTTTTGGAAGTGATGATGTATATGATTATTCAATGAATTATGGGGAAATGTTCTGCTATAACAATTGGGGACATCACTACCTACACCGTGCAACTAGATATAGGACTCTCTTTAACTACACCCAATGGGAACACTGTTCAATACCGCAGGTGGGGAGTCCAAAGTTTTACAGTGACAAATTCACATACTTTTCTGGGCATGATACAAAGAAAGCTGAATCGTATTATTTTAAATTACTTCCAGCGCAATTTAGGAAACTTTTGCTAACAGATACAAAATTGATTTATTCAGATCCCTTTGTTTCCCGACTATCGATTGAGGGTTACGAATATTGGAAGAACACTGTCGATTTGAAGAGTGTATGGGAAACACAAGATTGGCAAATACAGGGTAAGGAGGCTTTGTTTCGCGCTTGCTTAATTCCTGTGCAAATGATTTTTTTAAATGATACTGTAGAGCAGACATCATGTCTGGGGTTAGCAAAAATTAAAGATCTAAACACGCCCAATATCCCTACTCCGACCAAATTTAGAGATTGGCAACACTTTCTTAATATTTCAGAGGATAGGCTAGATGCATTGGTTAAGGCTGGTGCTTATAATTCTTCACTTTCCCGTCCTGGGGGATGGTTGGTTTGGCCCACCGACACTGATGAATGTCAGAAGCGTTTTTTGAACTCGTCAGTGGTTTTTTCCATTCATAGGCCAGACCCTCGCTTTCTATCGGGTCAACATAGTGGTATAATAACAACATACAGTGTGGGTAAGCTGTGCCAGCAATGGGTGCAGACAAACACTTTAACAGCGGTGAAACAACACTTGAACACTCTTTCTGACAGCATAGATCTACAAGATTTCCTATTAGGTCCTAAGAAACAACGTTCAAAACGGTTTTTATATGCTATGTATAATGAAATTTGGAAGCTTTCTCAAATTGAGGCTGCTGCACGTTTAAGGCAACTTGATAAGGAAAATTTGGAAAAAACATTGGCTGTTGTCGACAATGGCATGAACACGCTATCCAATCGCATTTATTCACTGTCGAATATAGTGTCATATGCTATTGATATCACTCAGACTGATTTATCTCGGTTATATCATGGGCAAACACAGCTACGTTCCATCATGCAGCTGGGTTGGGCATTACAGACACTGAGAAGTGGCCACATTCCATGGAAATATATTAATGGAAAGTGAACTGTTCGCTGCTTTTAATTTTTCCAGGGAACAAGAGACAATGGCTAAAGGGGAGGCTCGTTTCACCTTGCTTCAAGTAGAGAAATTAGATAAGTTGCCCTTCACGGTTGCAGAAAGTCCTTCAACTATTTGGCTCTTACACGGCATAATTAATTTACCGTTTTCGACCTTTCGTTTCACAAGCTGCCTAAAACATCTTGCAGTGGGATGATATGAACGGCTAGGAGATAGCTTTATTAAGGAAGAGTGGAAGTTGCCCTTTGAGTATCGATGTCTGAACGGTGAACAAGAGGTCTTTCTTAGCGGAAGTGAATGTGAGACTACTGTTCGTCATTCCATGATATGCAAACAGGTTTCTCTTCACGGTCTTTGCAAATGCAGGGGTGGTGAATTTGGCCTGTTTTCTGAAGGGTACTCCTGTCCCTTTGATTCGTTCAGTGTTTCATGTACTTTCCAATGGAAGTTATGTTCTACTGAGCGATGACAGCTGTTGCGGCTTACGACCTGGAATTGCCTATGCAATCTCAGTCACGAAGGTCGTTACGTGTTGTGGCCATGTTTTGTTTCCCCCCACACAAGAGATACAAGTATCAGAAATGTGGCCCCTCATTGATACGATTAATGTGAACTATGACAAAATGAGCAGACTGAAGGCGCTATTGTTTCAAAAACAGGTCGCCATGACATCCGCAAAAGAGACGTATGCTCTCCAGATTGCGAGATCATCAGCTGAGATACAATCCCTTTTAAATACCGATTTCCCCAAACACTTTGGAGAGTTGGTATCGAGAATATTCAATGCTTCCAGCACTACTGGGATTGTTCATTTCTTTACGGCTGTCGGGTCTGGTTTTGTGTCCATCTTCCAGACTGTCTTCGGAGTCATCCCATCAGCCATCCATTCTCTCTTTTCCAGTGTGTTTGGTGGCTTTCCAATTATTTTGGCTTTAATTGGCGGACTACTACTGCTGTTTTTTCTGATTCGCGGTGGTTGTTTTTTTCCAGCGACACAGAGCAATGGAGCCACTCCCGTCAACACTGCTGTGCCGTGAACGCATGGTTCGGATCTTCGGTACACCTTTGCTGGTGGAACTGGAATTTGACTGCTCATTGTCATTTCGGCCTCTACTATGGTGTGTACAACCGGTGTTCCGCTGCATATGGTGTCTCTTTGAACATCTGCCTATGGTCTGTCTTGCTGTTGCACCTACATCTCCTGTGGACCAAGAACTGCTGAAGTCCCCGATGAGGGTTCATACACGGTCATGCCCCTTGAGACTACGGTTGCTCCGCGAGGCCACCTATGAGCCATCTGTTATACAATCTAACATGGATGAGGCCGCTGCAGCAAGTATCGATACACCGATGAATATGGCTCACTTTTGCTCTGTGGATCCGTTTGTCCGTCCAGCTCTCAATTTCTCATCAGACGATGTTGACTCTTTTTTAAGATCCTTGAATGGTGACTTCGATGACATTCTTCAAGATCCTGCGTATAGCACATAATTTGATCAAAATTTGTTTACCAGTTCCCGGTTCCAAAATATGCAATTATATTAAACGTTTGCTTTTACTTGTCATGGTTGATATTAAAATATCTGTTTGTTTTTTGGATGACTTTTTTTTTGTTTTTTGGCTTTTTAGTTCAGTAGCAGCTTTTTAGCAGTTTTGGATTTCTTTCCCTTCATCATACCTGTTACGGCAATGGGGAGGGTTTATTGAACCCTAGTTTGTTTTAGCGGGATAACAGGAGTTAGCTTAGCCGTAGGCTTGCAAACTTGTGCCCCCGTCACCCAGTGTCTTTTAACCTACTTAGCTTGCTCTGTCTTAGTTCATTTAATTATTTCTTTCCTTTAAAATGGTGGGCTTGTTTATAACTTAGACCACTTGTTATGGGTTCTATTATCAGTGTCACTGCGCCAAGGCGTCAAGATCAAGCACGAAAGACAAACATACAGTAGGCATTCACACTTAGGGATTTTCCCTCTCAATACTTTCGAGGGATTGTTGATATTAATTGCCGTCCCAAGCATGCCTGTTATCTATTGTTATGAATAACACTTATGTCAGGGGACCTTGTAAATCTGTATAAATACATCACACTTCAGACAGATAATCAGAGGGATTCCGACCAGAGGGCATCGCCACCATCGCTGATACCGATGCTGCAGTCATCTTGACGCTGACCCAGTCTTCGTGTCCCTGCGGAGTCTGAGATAGAGACCTCATTCCAAGGTAACGAGGGTTGGGGGCTCCTCTCATGGACACGACTTTGGCAGATTAGGTTTAAAGAACCCAGCTCTCCTTTTATAGGTAGGAGGTTAGACTTACTCTCCTTAGGGTATTAGGGCTTATTCCATTTCTTTTACACATACATATATTTCTTTCATATATTGCATAATGGTGGGGGTCTTTATAACAATGACTCTCCTCTTCACAATACTGTTGCTTGGTATACTGTATTCATTATCCTAATCATTGCAGTTCATGCAACTCATCGCAAATTGCAGTTATGTTGAATAAAAACTATTATAACTTCACTGCATCTGTGTTATTGCCTTTGTTTGTATGAGACATAATAAATCTGTGAGAAAAGGGTAATTTCCGTTTAACCACAACAACCCTGAGAGATCTTACTTTGAGTCCATGCTTAAGCGACTGCTACAAATCACCTTTTACTATTGTGTTTCTGTTGAGGTACTGCTAGTAAGCCGGTAAGGTTTGGACAACAGTTACAACTAGTTGTAGGAAGGAACTTAGTCACCTACAAACGAAAGTACTGTCATCCTGAGACTAGCAGTCTTGCTCAGAGCAAGAGTCCAAACTACGACAGGAGCTCTGACAATTCTTACACAGGACTGCCACTGCAGCCTGAGTGAAATAACGTCCACGTTATTTGACAGCCATTTTACACTGCACTTAAGTAACTTATAAGTCACCTATATGTCTAACCCTCACTGGGTGAAGGTTAGGTGCAAAGTTACTTAGTGTGTGGGTGTAGGAGGCTGGCCTGGCTTGTAGTGAGTACCAAGGGGTACTTATACTCTGCACCAGGTCCAGTTATCCCTTATTAGTGTAGAAGAGGTGTCTAGCAGCTTAGGCTGATAGAAAACGGTAGCTTAGCAGAGCAGCTTAGGCTGAACTAGGAGACATGCAAAGCTCCCACTATACCACTGGTATCATATGCACAATATCATAAGAAAACACAATAGACAGATATACTAAAAATAAAGGTACTTTATTTTTATGACAATATGCCAAAAGTATCTCAGTGAGTACCCTCAGTATGAGGATAGCAAATATACACAAGATATATGTACACAATACCAAAAATGTGCAGTAATAGCAATAGAAAGCAATGCAAGCAATGTACAGTCACAATAGATTGTAATGAGAGCACATAGGTATAGGGGCAACACAAACCATATACTCCAAAAGTGGAATGCGAATCACAAATGGGCCCCAAACCTATGTGAGCTTGTAGAGGGTCGCTGGGACTGTAAGAAAACAGTGAGGGTTAGAAAAATAGCCCACCCCAAGACCCTGAAAAGTAGGTGTAAAGTGCACCTATATTCCCCAGAGAGCACAGAAGTCGTGATAGGGGAATTCTGCAAGAAAGAACAACACCAGCAATGCAACCAAAGTGGATTTCCGGACGAGAGTACCTGTGGAACAAGGGGACCAAGTCCAAGAGTCGCGACAAAGTCGAGATTGGGCAGATGCCCAGGAAATGCCAGCTGAGGGTGAAAAGAAGCTGCCACTGGATGGTAGAAGCTGTGGATTCTGCAAGAACGAAGAGGACTAGGAGCTTCCCCTTTGGAGGATGGATGTCCCACGTCATGAAGAAGCTTGCAGAGGTGTTCCCACGCAGAAAGACCGCAAACAAGCCTTGCTAGTTGCAAGGGTCGCTGTTAGGGTTTTTTGATGCTGCTGTAGCCCAGGAGAGGCCAGGATGTCGCCACTTGCATGAGGAGACAGAGGGTGCGTCCAGCAAGACAAGGAGCCCACTCAGAAGCAGGCAGCGCCCGCAGAAGTGCTGGAACAGGCACTACGAAGAGGAGTGAACCGGAGCTCACCCGAAGTCACAAAAGAAGATCCCACGACGGCGGAGGACAACTCAGGAGGTTGTGCACTGCAGGTTAGAGTGTCAGGGACCCAGGCTTGGCTGTGCACAAAGGAAATCCTGGAAGAGTGCACAGAAGCCGGAGCAGCTGCAAATCACACGGTACCCAGCAATGCAGTCTAGCGTGGGCAGGCAAGGACTGACCTCCACCAAACTTGGACTGAAGAGTCACTGGACTGTGGGAGTCACTTGGACAGAGTTGCTGAGTTCCAGAGACCACGCTCGTTGTGCTGAGAGGGGACCCAGAGGACCGGTGATGCAGTCTTTTGTTGCCTGCGATTGCAAGGGGAAGATTCCGTCGACCCGCGGGAGATTTCTTCGGAGCTTCTAGTGCAGAGAGGAGGCAGACTACCCCCACAGCATGCACCACCAGGAAAACAGTCGAGAAGGCAGCAGGATCGGCGATACAAGGTTGCAGTAGTCGTCTTTGCTACTTTGTTGCGGTTTTGCAGGAGTCCTAAGCAGTCAGCGGTCGATTCTGTGGCAGAAGGTGAAGAGAGAGATGCAGAGGAACTCTGATGAGCTCTTGCATTCGTTATCTGAAGAATTCCCCAAAGCAGAGACCCTAAATAGCCAGAAAAGGAGGTTTGGCTACCTAGGAAGGAGGATAGGCTAGTAACACAGGGAAGAGCCTGTCAGAAGGAGTCTCTGATGTCACCTGCTGGCACTGGCCACTCAGAGCAGTCCAGTGTGCCAGCAGCACCTCTGTTTCCAAGATGGCAGAGGTCTGGAGCACACTGGAGGAGCTCTGGGCACTCCCCTTTCCTTTGTCCAGTTTCACACCAGAGCAGGGCTGGGGGATCCCTGAACCGGTGTAGACTGGCTTATGCAGAGATGGGCACCATCTGTGCACATCAAAGCATTTCCAGAGGCTGGGGGAGGCTACTCCTCCCCAGCCTTCACACCTTTTTCCAAAGGGAGAGGGTGTAACACCATCTCTCTGAGGGAGTCCTTTGTTCTGCCTTCCTGGCCCAAGCCTGGCTGGACCCCAGGAGGGCAGAAACCTGTCTGAGGGGTTGGCAGCAGCAGCAGCTGCAGTGAAACCCCAGGAAAGGCAGTTTGGCAGTACCCAGGTCTGTGATAGAGACTCGGGGGATCATGGAATTGTCTCCCCAATGCCAGAATGGCATTGGGGTGACAATTCCATGATCTTAGACATGTTACATGGCCATGTTCGGAGTTACCATTGTGACGCTATACATAGGTAGTGACCTATGTATAGTGCACGCGTGTAATGGTGTCCCCGCACTCACAAAGTCCAGGGAATTTGCCCTGAACAATGTGGGGGCACCTTGGCTAGTGCCAGGGTGCCCACACACTAAGTAACTTAGCACCCAACCTTTACCAGGTAAAGGTTAGACATATAGGTGACTTATAAGTTACTTAAGTGCAGTGGTAAATGGCTGTGAAATAACGTGGACGTTATTTCACTCAGGCTCCAGTGGCAGGCCTGTGTAAGAATTGTCAGAGATCGGATTGGCTACTAAGAGAGGTAAGAGCCTATCAGAAGGAGTCTCTGACGTCACCTGCTGGCACTGGCCACTCAGAGCAGTCCAGTGTGCCAGCAACACCTCTGTTTCCAAGATGGCAGTGGTCTGGGGCACACTGGAGGAGCTCTGGGCACCTCCCCTGGGAGGTGCAGGTCATGGGGAGTGGTCACTCCCCTTTCCTTTGTCCAGTTGCGCGCCCTATATGTAGCGTCACAATGGTAACTCCGAACATAGCCATGTAACATGTCTAGGATCATGGAATTGTCCCCCCAATACCATTCTGGTATTTGGGGGGACAATTCCATGCATCCCCGTGTCTCCAGCATAGAGCCTTGGTACTGTCAAACTAACTTTCCGGGGTCTCCACTGTAGCTAACGCTGCTGCCAACCCCTCAGACAGGTTTCTACCCCCTGGGGCCTGGGCAGCCTGGTCCTAGGAAGGCAGAACAAAGGATTTCCTCTGAGAGAGGGTTTTACACCCTCTCCCTTTGGAAATAGGTGTAAAGGGCCTGGGAGGAGTAGCCTCTCCTGGCCTCTGGAAATACTTTGAAGGGCACAGATGGTGTCGTCCTTGCATAAGTCAGTCTACACCGGTTCAGGGATCCCCCCCTGGCGCAAAACTGGACAAAGCAAAGGGGAGTGACCACTCCCCTGACCAGCACCTCCCAAGAGAGGTGCCCAGAGCTCCTCCAGTGTGTCGCAGACCTCTGCCATCTTGGATGCAGAGGTGTGAGGGCACAATGGACAGCCCTGAGTGGCAAGTGCCAGCAGGTGACGTCAGAGACCCCTCCTGATAGGTGCTTACCTTTCTCTGTAGCCAATCCTCCTCTGTGGGCTATTTAGGGTCTCTCCTGTGGGCATATCACCGGATAACGAATGCAAGAGCTCACCAGAGTTCCTCTGCACTTCCCTCTTTGACTTCTGCCAAGGATCGACCGCAGACTGCTCCAGGATGCCTGCATAACCGCAACAAATTAGCAAGAAGACTACCAGCAACATTGTAGCGCCTCATCCTGCCGGCTTTCTTGACTGTTTCCTGGTGGTGCATGCTCTGAGGGCTGTCTGCCTTCACCCTGCACTGGAAGCCAAGAAGAAATCTCCAGTGGGTCGACGGATTCTTCCCCCTGCTAATGCCGGCACCAAACGTCTGCATCACCGGTCCTCTGGGTCCCCTCTTATCCTGACGAGCGTTGTCTCTGGAACACAGGAGCTTGGTCCAAGTGTCTTCAACAGTCCAGTGGCCCTTCTGTCCAAATTTGGTGGAGGTAAGTCCTTGCCTCCCCACGCCAGACAATAATCCTGTGTACTGCATAAACTGCAGTTGCTCGGGCTTCTGTGCACTTTTGCAAGACTTCCTTTGTGCACAGCCTAGCCCAGGTCCCCAGCACCCCGTTCTGCATTGCCCAACTCGCTGAGTTGGACTCCAACGTCGTGGGACCCTCCTTTGTTGCTCTGAGTTGACCATCATCCTCAGATATTCTAAGTGTCTGTTCAGGTGCTTCTGCAGGTGCTGCCTGCTTCTGCATGGGCTCCCTGTCTTGCTGAGTGCCCCCTCTGTCTCCTCCTCCAAGGGGCGACCTTCTGGTCCTTCCTGGGCCCTCACAGCACCCAAAAGACTCAACCACCACTCTTGCAGCTAGCAAGGCTTGTTTGTAGTCTTTCTGCATGGAAACAACTCCCCATCCTCCAACACACCGTGAGACATCTGCTGACTAAAAGAGAAGTTCCTGGCACCTCCCGTTATTGCAGAATCTTTGGCTTCTTCCACCTGGAGGCAGCCCTTTTGCACCTTCATCCGGGGTTTAGTGGGCTCCTACCCCACCTGGACGCTTGCGTGACTCTTGGACTTGATCCCCTTCCTTTACAGGTCCTCAGGTCCAGGAATCCGTCTTCAGTGTTTTGCAGTCAGTTGTTGTCCTTGCAGAATCCCCCATCTCGACTTTACTGTCTTTCTGGGGTAGTAGGGTAACTTTACTCCTACTTTTTAGGTTCTTGGGGTGGGGTATCTTGGACACTCTTAGTTTTTTCTTACACTCCCAGCGACCCTCTACACACTACACTAGGCCTGGGGTCCATTCGTGGTTTGCATTCCACTTTTGGAGTATATGGTTTGTGTTGCCTCTAGGCCTATTTCTCCCTATTGCATTCTATTGTGTCCTACATTGTTTACACTACTTTTCTTACTGTTACTTACCTGCTTTAGGTTTGTGTACATATAGTTTGTGTATATTACTTACCTCCTAAGTGAGGGTATCCTCTCAGATACTTTTGGCATATTGTCACTAAAATAAAGTACCTTTATTTTTAGTAACTATGAGTATTGTGAGTCTTATGATATAGTGCTATATGATATAAATGGTATAGTAGGAGCTTTGCATGTCTCCTAGTTCAGCCTAAGCTTCTCTGCTATAGCTACCATCTATCAGCCTAAGCTGCTAGAACACCACTAATCTACTAATAAGGGATAACTAGACCGGGCACAAGGTGTAAGTACCACAAGGTACCCACTATACACCAGGCCAGCCTCCTACAATAGGTGACTAGAGACATCAGAAGCCACTAGAGATAAGAATATGTGAGTCAGGTTTTGTATAGAGGGATAACAGGCCGCTGTGCATTATAAGGTGTGTAAACTTCTGGCTTGAACACCAAGGTGTTTATCCCATTCTAGTGGCTTTTTTGATGCATTACTTTCCCTGCTATTGTAAATGTGAATCTCTGCTGTAGATTCAACATACTTGAGAGCTCCCATCACTCCAGAGGATGGCTCCAGCCTGGACGGTAATGTCTCTGCCTCCTCCTGCAGATGGGTCTATCTTTCCCACTTTTACCACTCGGAACTCTTCATCCTGGGATATCTGCACATTGAGGATGTCGTAGGTGGCCGGAGCATCTCCGTTTGCATCAAAGGATATTTCTTCCCCAGTGCGAGTCTTAAAGCGAAGGGTTTTCAGGAGGTGAAGAATCTGAAACATAAGAATATTATTATTTGTACACTCACTCCTTTATGTCTCTCCACACGTTTATGTGTCACCGTTGTCAGCTTCTATCTCACCCAGGTTTACTTCCCTATGCGCTGACAATTTGGACTCGGAGGTGTGTAGTCCCTGTCAAACTTTGGTGCAGGTCTGGCTTTAGGGGGGTGAGACTGGTGCGGCTGCAATGGGCGCTGACCGGGAGGGGGACACGGACCTCAGGGGGGAGCTGTGTTTAACAGTAACTTAAGATTTAAAAGCACCTGCTGCAGAGTTCCTTGTGTGTCCAGCTTTCAATCAGCAATAAAATGTCAAGATAACTCTTGTGATTAATGTTCCTGCTATAGAGATAGAGATCAGAGTTTTGTGTGGTGGCAGTTTTGACTGGTCATAAAGTAGCTTAGAGGGTTACTATCTCTGCTGCAAAGAATAGATCTGTATTTTATGTGGATAGCTGAGTAGATTAGTAAAACCAGTCTTCACCAGTGGTTTAAAGGAAATAAAATATATATGAAAGAGGGGCTATGGAGAGATGAGGGGCACTTTTTCTGAGTGGTACTTATGGAATCCAAGGAGGGGGTCTTGTGGTGGGGGGGCCAAAAAAGATTGTTCACCCAGCCCCATCATTGCTAAAGATGGCATAGATTCACCTTCACGGACTAGGGACAGGTTCTATGCCCCAAATGGGGAAATCACGCTCTTCATAGGATTCTAGACAAAGGAGCTCACGCATTCATTACACTAGTACATGGTTCACAGGCCTTTAACCAATGAGAAGCAAGCAAAGAGAACATTTACTTCAGAATACATTTAGTGATTCTGTCCTCCCTCTCACAGCATCCACACATAGAACATGGCATGCCACGTGGTGCGTTAGTCTGTCTGGGTCAGTTAGCTTTGCCCTTGGACAGGTACATTTCATCTGACTCAGCACTCTTGTACAGCACAGCCGTAAAGTTATTTAGTACAACAGGGGAATAAGGAGCAGAACCAGGCATGTGAGATATTGGGGTGTCACATCCAAGAAGGATGACAGAGGCTGAGTTCCCTTGAATTAAAGCACAGCTTCTTGTGTACTGCATTAAGAGATATTCCTCAATCTGCTTCCACACTATGGAATAGATTATGCAAATTCTTATGCTAATGTGGCCCAACCAGTCCAAATTCACTGCGCCAGATTTACAAAATAGCGCAAGGAATGCATTACGCCACTTTCTAACCCCTTGCGCCACATTATGCCTGCGCCAGGCCTAATATATGCAAGAGGGGGGCATTCCTCTGTTAGGGGGACCGCAAAAATGGCGCAGTGGAATCTATGAGATTCCACTGCACCATTTTTAGCGGCTATTTTTAACACCTGCACAGAGAAGGCGTTAAAAGGGGACACAGCATTATTCTCAATAGGCCCCTATGTACTCTGCAGGATTACTGACAACATGTTTGGTGCTAATCCCGCAATGTACTTCAATAGCATCAAAAATTAAAATGCTATTTTCCCTAACCTACGTCATGGTGCATCGTGTGTTTAATAGGGCGCACACATGGTGGTGTTAGGTGGGCACTAAGGGGCGCAAGAAAAGTGGCGCTGCAAATAATGCAGCGCCTAAATTTGGGGCTATATGTTTGACTAGTGCCTTAAAGCGTGTTGCACTTTATACATTTAATAAACAAACAAGCAGACGCTGTTTCTATCAGCTTACAAATGTACAAACTGTGAGGAGAAAGCTGAGATCCTGTTATCCCAGGTGTGCCTCACCTGTCCCACGTCCCTCTGTTCTGCTACTGCAGCACCAGGGAATCATTCGGCTTTTAATTACTGGAAAAGGAAATTGAGCAGAAGTTTAGCCTCCTCAGGTGGTGACGTGAAAGTGGAAAGATGGTGCTTACACTGCAAGGAGGCTCAGAGAGTAAGGAATCTACTTGTAGCAGCCGCTCTTAACCTTACACCCTCAGCGACCACTGAACAAATCACCATTGGAGACTCAGGACCCTGGGCAAGCAGGTTCTATGGTTTGTACCTCTGAACAATACACAATAATGCAGACAAAATTCAGAAACAAATACAGAAAACATACAATATTTTACATAATTCACAAACAAAAAAATACAAAAATCTAAATTGTAATTTTAACAGGAAAGTTGGATTTTTTCAGAAACCAGAGGTACTCTTACACCTTGTGCCAGGTCCAGTTATCCCTTATTAGTGTAGAAGAGGTGTTTCTAGCACCTTAGGCTGATAGAAGTAGCTATAGCAGAGCAGATTAGGCTGAACTAGGAGACATGCAAAGCTCCTACTATACCACTTATATCATATAGCACTATATCATAAGAAAACACAATACTCAGAGTTACTAAAAATAAAGGTACTTTATTTTTATGACAATATGCCAAAGGTATCTCAATGAGTACCCTCAGTATGAGGATAAGATATATACACAAGATATATGTACACAAACCAAAATTATGCAGATAATAGCAAAAGGAAGTAATGCAAGCAGTGTAAAGTTACAGTAGATTGCAATAGGAGCACATAGGTATAGGGGCAACACAAACCATATACTCCAAAAGTGGAATGCGAACCCAAACCTATGTGAGCTTGTAGAGGGTCGCTGGGACGGTAAGAAAACAGTGAGGGTTAGAAAAATAGCCCACCCAAAGACCCTGTAAGGTATGTGTAAAGTGCACCTACTACCCCCAGAGAGCACAGAAGTCGTGCTAGGGGGATTCTGCAAGGAGAACAAACACCAGCAATGCAACAACAGTGGATTTCCAGACCTGAGTACCTGTAAGACAAGGGGACCAAGTCCAAGAGTCGAGACAGTGTTGAGAGTGGGCAGGAGCACAAGAAATGCCAGCTGAGGGTGCGAGGAAGCTGCCACCTGTTGGAAGAAGCTTGGAGTTCTGCAAGAACGAAGAGGACTAGGAACTTCCCCTTTGGAGGATGGATGTCCCACGACGTGAAGAAGCTTGCAGAGGTACTCCCACGCAGAAAGACCACAAACAAACCTTGCTAGCTGCAAGGGTTGCGGTTAGGGTTTTTGGATGCTGCTGTGCCCCAGGAGGGACCAGGATGTCGCCACTTGGATGAGGAGACAGAGGGGGTGCCCACCAAGTCAGGGAGCCCTCACAGAAGCAGGCAGCACCCGCAGAAGTACATGAACAGGTACTTAGAAGAAAAGTGAACTGGAGTCCACCCGAAGTCACATAAGGGAGTCCCATGACACCGGAGGACAACTCAGAAGGTTGTGCACTGCAGGTTAGAGTATCGGGGACCCAGGCTTGGCTGTGCATGAAGGAAATCCAGGTAAGAATAATGTAAGGGCCAGACTGCAAGCCAAAGGATGCAAAGATGAAAAGTATGCGCCAAGCGGCACTGCGAGAAGCTCGAGTGCCCTTGGAGACTCAGCCACAATGATATTACCAAACACTCCTACAAATCCGACAATACCACAAACCACTGAAACCCACCAAGCACAGAGCACTGGCTAACTAGATAGAGAACAGCACCAGCAGCTCATAGGAAATGTTCACCATTATGAAGGATTTAACCACACCTGCACCCAGCCCCACTACCATATCCCCTCTCAGGAGCTCTGCTACAGGCTCACACTTTTCTTCTATGAGAAGATAGAAACTGTCTATAACAACTTTGCACCCCAACCAAGACTGTCTGCTCTGACCCTCCTTCAAAATCACAGCAGAATTCCAGAAACCACCATAAACTGTTGACCACCATCAAAACCAGAACCACCACTCATATGTAATCCATCCACTCATGAGCCCATAGATCCCATTCCCACACTTTGCCTTGCAAGACGACTCAAGCCTGTACTGCCCTCATCCAATCCCCAATAACTCTCTAACCAGGGCTAACTTCCCAAACCCCTAGTAACTTGCACCAACCTACCACTGAAGAAACCCACAGCAGATCCAGCCTCATCAGTCAACTACTGCCCCATCTTTCTGCTAGCCTGCCCAGTGAAAATCTTCGAGAAACTCATTGGCAGGAAAGAGACTACTCATCACTACCCTTGACAAATCACCCCGCCTCCCACTGATGACGCCAACACTGCAGCACGTAACTTCAACTCCTGGATCACTGAATGCGCTGATGCCTTAGCCCCCCCCTCTGATCAACTTTGGTTAAGCGCATCGCAAAAAAAGCCAGCTCGTTCACCACCGGACCCCAAGAATCCAAGAACACCTGCAGACGCCTGAGAAGAAATGGAGAAACAGCAAAACCACCATAGACTTCGCCTCCTTCAGAGCCGCCACTGCCACCCACCACCAATGCATCAAGAATGCAAAAAAAGCTGCACTCCGTGAACGCATCAACACCTCCCTGCACAACACAAGAGAACTCTTCAAGATAATCAACAAATTCACCGAATCCATCAACATCCCCCATCGCAAGACCTCTGCAACAAATTGGGCACTTTCTTCCACTGCAAGATTAAGGACATTTATGACAGCTTCCTCCCAGATAACCTGCCCAGCATCAGGACCTATGACTGACCCAGCCCCCCAGAACGATCCCAAACCATCCACAGCTGGTCCACTCTCACCACAGAAGAGACTGAAAGTATCATGAACATCACTTACTCTGGAGCTCCCACAGACCGATGTCCTCACCACATCTATAACAGCGTCAGTGCATCCATCTCCCCTAGCTCCACAAGACACTGAACTGCTCTATCAACACAGCCACCTTCCCCAAAGATTGGAAGCAAGCCGAAGTCCTCCCCCTCCTGAAAAAACCCACGGCCAATCCATCAGAGCTAAAGAATTTCCGGCCCATCTCAATACTACCCTACCCAACCAAAGTACTGGAAAAAGCTATGAACTCACAGCTGCGACAATTCATCGAAGATAACAACTCGCTGGACACCTCTCAGTCTGGCTTCCGTAGCAATCACAGCATGGAGACAGTTCTTCTAGCAGCCACTGATGACATCTGCACACTCCTTGACCGTGGCCACACTGCAGCACTCATACTCCTCGACCTATCAGACTCCTCGACCTATCAGCAGCCTTCAGCACAGTCTCCCACAGCACCTTGTGCACCAGACTCCATGGCGCAGGAATCCATTGAAAAACCTTGCAACGGATTCACTTCTTCCTCTCCCGAAGAATACAGACAGTCAGGCTTCCAGCCTTCATATCCAAACCAACAGAAGTCAGCTGCGGAGTTCCTCAGGGATCCTCCTTGAACCCAACACTCTTCAACATCTACATGGACCCGCTTGCAGCCATTGTCAGAGGCCACAGAATGAACATTGTGTTATACGATGATGACACACAACTTATCATATCCCTCACTGAAGACCCGGACAAAGCTAAGAAGGAATTCCACACAAGAATGGAAGCTGTCGCCGCCTGGATGAGTGAGAGCTGCCTCAAGCTCAACTCAGACAAGACCGAGCTCATCATATTCAGTAACTCCACCTCAGCCTGGGATAACTCCTGGTGGCCCACATCATGGCTCAGCACCCCGCCTTCTCCGACTAACCACGCCCGCAACCTAGGAATCATCCTCGACTCTTTTCTCTCAATGACCCACTGGTAAACACAGTCACCTCTTCCTGCTGGCACACCCTCCGCCAACTCCGCAAAATCTTCAAATGGATCCTGGTCGACTGCCACAAGACAATCACCCACGGCTTAGTCACAAGCAAGCTCAACTACAGCAATGCACTGTACACCGGCACCTCAACAAAGAACATCAGGAAACTACAACTCATCCAAAATGCCGTTGCCAGACTCGTCCTAAATCTCCCCTGCCAGGAACATATCTCCAACACCTGAAGACCCATCATTGGCTCCCAGTGGAGAAGCGAATCACCTTCAAACTATTCACCCACACCTCCAAGGCCATCCACAACATCTCTTTCCATAACCCCACCAGAACCCTCCGCTCCCCCCAGCAGACACTAGCCACCATCCCACGCATACGGAAAAACACCACCAGAGGAAGATCTTACACTTACCTCACAGCTAGAAGCTGAAATGACCTACCCATGCACCTCAGACAAAGCCCATCACTCGCCATCTTCAGGAATAACCTCAAGACATGGCTCTTCATATGAGGCCCAGACCCTCCCCCAGCTCCTTGAGACCCTCATGGGAGAGCAGTGGTGCTTTACAAAAACTGATTGATTGGTTTATTGACTAGAAAACCACCTGAATGACAACCATCTCCTGGGCCCATTCCAAGAAGGTTTCAAAGCAAATCACAGCACTCACCACTGCAAATGATGACCTCAAGACAATCATGGACCTAAGTGACACCACAGCCCTTACCCTTCTCAATGTCTCTCCATCCTTCAATACCATCTTCCCCATGATACTCATCCATTGCATCCTCAAGTAACAAATTAGGACAGACCTTCAAAAGATCATCTCCTTCCTCACATGATGCAGAAGGTAAGTCAGCCTACCCCCATACGCCCCAGAATCCACTGAGTTGACATGCAGTGCCCCCTAGGGATCATCACTTAGACTCAGTGTGAGAAATTGAGTTGTTGGTAGACTGCGGCATGAGCCCTGGTCAAGAAACAGCCACAGTCCTTTTCAGGGTAAACCACAAAACGTGTGGTTAAACCTGGGTAGCTTGCCACAAAAGCAGTCAGGCTTAACTTAGAGGCAATGTGTAAAGTATTTATGCAGCACACAAACAGTAATAAAGTGAAAACACAACACAAGAAAAACCCAAGAACAATTTAGAAACAAATAGAGTACATTTTACCAAATTATTTGACACCAAAACATCAAAGTTCCAATCAATGGATCAGGAGTTGTACATTTTTAAAGTTTTTAGTGAAAATTGGCACCTAAAAGATCAAAGCACCAACTGCAGGCATCTAGTCGTGTGAGACCAGGTCAAAGTTTAAAGTTAAGGCTGACCCAAATGGAGCACTGTTCAGAAACCAAGTTGATTGGGCCCTGTCAGTGCTTTTCTTTGTACTTAGAAAAAGGCATGAAGATAATGTTTTGAGAAGGTAAAGTTCAGTGGGGCAATGCTTCAAGAGTTGTCTCAGAAGGGACAGTTGTTGGTTGGATTTGGGACAAAGCCGCAGTGAAGATTTCTACATTCAGACTTAGCCCCCGAAACAGAAGTCAAAAATCCCCAGCGGGACAGTTCATGGGGTCAGATACCACTTTGGTGAAGGACCACTGAAAAGGATTTGCTGTTGTGGAGAACAGCATAGTGGGGGAAGCCGGAAGGACAAGCTGACCTGTGATGCACCTCGGACAGATAGGTGAGCAGGTTGATCCCACTCTTCTCTTGGTTATCAGACTACTTTTCAGCCAGAATTTGTCTCAGTTTTGGTTTTTGGCCACCTGGGCACCTTGAACACCACAATTGAGGGTTCAAGACTAGTGGGGCACAACTTGGGGGTTGAGGACTGTCGGGCTGTGTCCAAAGGGCAGATTCAAGATTGTGAGAGCCTTTCATGTCCCTATGGTTCGGGAATAGGAGGCCAGTAAAACTAGCCCTTGGAGTCACTTCTGGAAGTCCTTAGTGCATGTGAAGATGCAGGGCTCAACATTAAGGCTCACCTCTAAGGGATCAAGAGAGGCACCAGGCAGCAATGCAATACTTCCAGGTACAGCAGCATTCTGGAAGAGTCAACAACAGGTCACAGCAGCAGGGAGTCCTCCGAGAGTCCTTTCTCAGGTCCAGTAGTGAAATGAGCCTTAAGGGGCTTAAGGCCCTGTTTTTATACCCTAATGTCCTTCTT
Source organism: Pleurodeles waltl (assembly GCF_031143425.1). Lineage (NCBI taxonomy): Eukaryota > Metazoa > Chordata > Amphibia > Caudata > Salamandridae > Pleurodeles > Pleurodeles waltl. The sequence goes on from NC_090447.1 coordinate 3,640,324, forward strand.
CTGGAAGATTGGAGAAGCTTCTGAAAAGGTTCTTCGAAGTGTAGGGAATTTCCTAACCACCCTCCCATGCACTGGCTCCATGCTGTCTGCAGTGATAATGTAGGATGGTGAGGCCCTTTTTGTGAAAGCAGAGCACAGATTATTCATTTGTAAATGGAGCTCTGTTCCCCAACCTACCAGCAGATGGCCCATAAAAGCAACCAAATATTCTGCTATGTGACTGTTTCATAGGAATTCACAAAGTTTAACTGTTGGTTACACCCAATCATGTGGCCCAGGCTACAGGCACAAAAGGGCAAAGAGCAGAAAAATTTCAACATTTTAAAAGTTACACTTTTAAAATTGTGACCAAAAACCCAACTTTACCATTAAATAGGGCTCCTCACTACAATTCCAAAGATTCCAAACATGAGATAGGTACCAACTCCCAACTGGAAATTTCAGCTTATTAAATATAATACGGAATCCCCAAGCTTATCCATTGGGATGAGAAGGCCTCAGATAGTAAAAAACTAATTTAGATATTTTTCACTACCAAGACATGTAAAACTTAAAAGCACATGTCCGACCATTTCTAGGAAAGTGGAGTACAATGTGGTGTGAAGGTTAGTCTCACCATGTAATAATCTCACAATACCGTAGGAGGCTGGCTCTCTGTATTGTGTACAAAAACAATGTGCACTGTGCAGGAAGTCTGAGCACCCCCAACGTGGTATACAGAGGCAACAACTAGACCACCTAATACTCTAATTTTTGTGGTAGCTTGGTTGAGCAGTGAGGCCAATCTTGGAGAAGTGTGTGCTAAGCATGTGTTGTGCTCACAGTATCAATAAATGTGGACACACACTCAAAAGAATAATACAAGACCACTTTACAAAACTACTTCAGATTGTTTGAAATGTTTTAAGACCAAGAGCATCAAAATTGGGTAAGTACTTTTTAAGTTATGATTTTTCAGATTTTAGCAAAAATAGCATTTTTGTGCGTAATTACAGTCTATGGGAATCAATGGGAGAAAAACTTTAAAAATGCATATAAAATTAGGGAAGGCTTTCACAAATGTCACCTTTCGTTTTTAGGTTAATGTTATCTAGATGTCCTGTGGGCCAGCTGGAGAAGATCATGCTGCTCCCGGTTCAAGTGGCAGTAGTGGCTGAAAGTCTTAGAGCTGGTGCAGGACAGGAGAGGGGAATCACTTAAAAAAGCACTGCACGAGTGGACTTAAAGGTAAATCCAGTGGATCCCCTTGGAGTGTAGAGGTCACAAGGGGTTGGGGACCCTTAGAGCACAGCTAGTTCTCCGATGTAGGGGCCAGGGAGGTATAAGCAGTGCAGATAGGTCAGCCAAGAGGTGTGCAAAAATGGGCCTTTGGAACCAGGAGGCAGGTCAATTGGAGGGTGGATTGCAGGTCAGCAGGGCCACTCTCGGGGGTGGTTCTTAGGTGTCCTGAAGTTGCTCGGCTGGTGCTTGCTTCTGGTCCTCAGAGAGTCCGAACTGGACTTTTCTTCTGGATGGTCGATGTTGGGGATCCAGTACCAATAGCTATTGGGTGGTTGAGCCACTGGACGTCTCAGTGCCACCAAACTTGGCACATTTGCAGGGTTTGTCATCCAGGGCCAGTAAGATAATTTGGTCTGGCTCCTATGTCCAGTTCCTTGGTCAGCAGCTGATCAGTGAACTGGACTTCACTGGTCTTTAATTCTTGGTTGCAGGGAGTGATGCCTTCATTCTAGAGGGAGGCCCTTGGCAATTTTTAGAAAGTTGGAGGTCCTCTGGGGTTTCTTAGTGTCTGTCCAATGTCCAGTTAACCCCGGAGCGGAGATTGTCGAGTCCTGGGTGCAGCAGGCAGGGTTTGGCATCTTTTTTTCTTTGTGCAGAAGGACTTCTGTTTATGAGCCTTGGGACTTCTTTGTTGCTGGCCTTTTTGTTTCCATAGAATCTGATCTGCAGGTCTAGGGATGCCCACGAAATACTTTACTTAGGGGGCATTTAGGGATTACTATGTAGTGGCCAATGGCCACCTACCTTAGCGTGGCTACAATCACTATGTGACCACTTCCTGTGGGCAGAGGTCACATTCCCAGATTGTCTATTTTCTACCATGCAAGATGCGTGAAAATAAAATGGAGAGGTCACCTCGCTTGCAACACATTAGGGTCTTTGTGCATTTTCCCGACATTGCTCCCTCCAAAAGTAGGGATTTGCAATGGGGGCAGCCATCTGCTGCTATCAGCAGGGCTGATGGTCAAGTTTCAAGGGCGGCAAGCGTCCCTCAACCCAGGAATCCAGACTCATGTCTGGTGATGGCAGGCTGGATATGACCGGCCAGCAACCATGCCACGGTTAGTTAGCTTTGCAGGGTTCACCTTTAAGGTGGCCACTGGGTACCTTCTGCAATAAATCCAATACTATTACCAGTTTGGATTTGTTATTCTGAGTTGTTTGATACCAAACAACCCAGTGCTCAAAGGGGCCATCATGTAGCTGTGAAACTCGTACTGACGAGTATACAGCACATGCATTTAAAATGGCTGCTCTGTACACTTACTATGTCCCAGGGTTGGCAAGGACACAGTAGGGGCATGTTGCTCATGCACCTATGCCCACACATGCATTATAGTGCACCCTGCCTTAGCGCTATAAGAGCTGCTGCAGGGGTGACTTAGTTATATTGCATGCAGTGTTCAGTGGGTAGGTCACACAGACTGTGTTCCATGTCAAGTTTCCACTTTAGGATTGCACTAAGACACTCACCCTACAATGACAGGGCTTAGTGCACTTGGATGCAGGGCCCTTGAGGGTGACATAGTCTGTGCTGCTGCCCTCAGGGGCTAACCCTTACTTCTTCATGCCCTGGGTACCATTTACTAGGGACTTACAGTGGCAGCTAAAGGTTTTGCCAATTGTGCCAATGCAGCACAGCAGTTTTGGGAAAGAGTTCTGGTCTAGGGAGCCTGTTTAGCAGGGGCCCCCCATTTACAACTTTGAAACCACATCAAATACCAGACAAACGGTGGGGGGCTAACCATGCCAAAAGAGGCACTTTCTCACATTACTCCACATCCAATATAAGAGGATGAGACTACCCTTTCACTAGTCAGTCTTAATCATCTAAGTGGAAGAACCTAGAAAGGCCATCTGCATTGGCATGGGCAGTCCCGGTCGGTGTTCCACTTGAAAGTCCATTCACTGTAGGGATATAGACCATCTAAGCAGTTTGGGATTTTCAACTTTTATTTGTTGAAGCCATCTGACAGGTATGTGGTCCATCTAAACTATGAAGTCAGAGCCAAACAGGTATGGCCTCAGCTTCTTCAAGACCCAGGCCAAAGCGAAGGTGTGCCTCTCTTTAGGACTCCATTTATGTTCCCTGGGGAGTTGTCTTCTGCTTATAAAAGCAACAGGCTGATCATGTCCCTCATCATTTTGCTATGCGAGGACCACTCCTACTCAAAGTTCTGAGGCATGAGTTTGACCAACAAACTGCCTGGAGTAGTCTGAAGCATATAGGACTGGAGCAGAGCACATTGCATTCTTCAGAGAGTCAAGGGCCCTTTGACAACTCACTGCCAAGTTAACCTTTTTGGGCATTTCCTTGAAGGTCAATTCTTTGAGGGTGGCACTATGTTTCCATAATCCTTGACAAATCTCCTATAGTACCCAGTCAAGTCAAGGAATTCCTTGACCTGAGTCTGGGTTTTGGGAGCTTTCCAAGCCAGAATGGCTTTGAAATTGGATTGGAGAGGCTGGACTTGGCCTCCACCTACAGGTGACCCAAGTAAACAACCTTTTCCTGCCCTATCTAGCACTTACTGGCCTTGATAGTGAGGCCTGCCTTTTCAGGGCCTCAAGGACCTTTTCTAGGTGGATCAGGTGAAACTGTAGGCAGCTATGTCATCCAAATAAGCTGAACTAACGGATTTTATCCCAGCAGGGACATGGCTGACCAAACTTTGGAAGGTGGCAGGGGCATTCTTTAATCCGAAGGGCATAAGTGTAAACTGATAATGCCCACTTGGATTGGAAAATGCAGACTTCTCGTTTGCTGCAGGGGTCAGGCCAATCTGCCAGTACCCATATGTCAAATTAAAGGTATTCAGCTATCTGTCTATGAGCTCATCAGCTACTGTTATGGGGGTAAGCATCTGTTTTTATGACTTGAGCTGAGACCTCTGTAGTCCTCACAAAACCTCATCTCCTTTTTCTCACCCTTGGAGTGTGGTTAGGGGACTAAAACTACTGGGCTAGCCCAGGGGCTCTCGGAGGGTTTAATGATACCCACATCCTGCATTTTGTTAACTTCTGTCTGCATGCTTTCTCTGACATGGTCTGACTGTGTATAGATTTTGTTTTTAACAGGCAAGCTGTCACCAGTGTTCACATCATGGGTACACCAATTAGTACTACCAGGGGTCGGAGCGAATAACTCAACATGCTGGTTGCCTGCAATCAGTCTGCTGTTGTTCTTTGAGGGTGCCTGACAAGACCACCCCATCCACAGAACCATCTTGTGGGCTACTGGAGAGGATATCAGGGAGGATCTCACTCTCTTCCTCCTGACCCTCATCTGTAACCATGAGAATAGTCACAACGGTTCTGGCAAAATAGGGCTTAAGGCGGTCAACATGAATTATCCTTTTGGGATTTTTGAAGCTACTGAGGTCAACTAGATATGTGACCTCCCATTTTTTTCAAGTATGGGTAGGGCCCAGACCACTTGCCCTGGAGAGCCCTAGGAGCCATAGGCTCCATTACCTAAACCTTCTGCCCTGGTTTGAATTCCACCGTAGCAGCTTTTTGGTCATACCAGTGCTTTTGAAGCTCCTTCTGGGTCGGAGGGTTTTGGATTGCTTTTTCCTTGTATTCAGCCATTCTGGAACATAGGCCAAGTACATAGTCCACTATGTGTCGCTTGGGCTCTTTGAGAGGCCTCTCCCAGCCTTCCCTCACAAGACTCAGTGGTCCCTTAACAGAGTGCCCAAACAAAAGCTCAAATGGAGAAATTCCTACTCCCTTTTGTGGCACTTCCCTGTAGGTAAAAGGCAGATATGGAAGTAGGACGTCCCATCTCCTTCTGAGTTTTTCAGGAAGACCTCCAATCATGTCTTTCAGTACCTGATTAAATCTTTCAACCAACCCATTGACCTGCAGATGGTAAGGGGTAGTGAACTTATAAGTTGCACCGCATTCTTTCCACATGTGTTTCAAGTATGCAGACATGAAGCTGGAACCTCTGTCTGATACTACCTGTAGGAGGCTGGACTGGCTTGTAGTGAGTACCAAGGGGTACTTGCACCTTGCACCAGGCCCAGTTATCCCTTATTAGTGTATAGGGTGTCTAGCAGCTTAGGCTGATAGATAATGGTAGCTTAGCAGAGCAGCTTAGGCTGAACTAGGAGACGTGTGAAGCTACTACAGTACCACTTAGTGTCATATGCACAATATCATAAGAAAACACAATACACAGTTATACTAAAAATAAAGGTACTTTATTTTTATGACAATATGCCAAAGTATCTTAGAGTGTACCCTCAGTGAGAGGATAGGAAATATACACAAGATATATATACACAATAGCAAAAATATGCAGTATAGTCTTAGAAAACAGTGCAAACAATGTATAGTTACAATAGGATGCAATGGGGAAACATAGGGATAGGGGCAACACAAACCATATACTCCAAAAGTGGAATGCGAACCACGAATGGACCCCAAACCTATGTGACCTTGTAGAGGGTCGCTGGGACTATTAGAAAATAGTGAGAGTTAGAAAAATAACCCTCCCCAAGACCCTGAAAAGTGAGTGCAAAGTGCACTAAAGTTCCCCTAAGGACAAAGAAGTCGTGTTAGAGGAATAATGCAGGAAAGACACAAACCAACAATGCAACAACTGTGGATTTCCAATCTAGGGTACCTGTGGAACAAGGGGACCAAGTCCAAAAGTCACAAGCAAGTCGGAGATGAGCAAATGCCCAGGAAATGCCAGCTGCGGGTGCAAAGAAGCTTCTACTGGACAGAAGAAGCTGAAGTTTCTGCAGGAACGAAAAGGGCTAGAGATTTCCCCTTTGGTGGACGGATTCCACTCACCGTGGAGAGTCGTGCAGAAGTGTTTTCCCGCCGAAAGAACGCCAACAAGCCTTGCTAGCTGCAAATCGTGTGGTTAGCGTTTTTGGATGCTGCTGAGGCCCAGGAGGGACCAGGAGGTCGCAAATTGGACCAGCAGAGAGAGGAAACGTCGAGAAAGACAAGGAGCCCTCTCTGAAGCCGGTAGCACCCAGAAAAGTGCCAGAAACAGGCACTACAAGGAGGCGTGAAACGGTGCTCGCCGAAGTTGCACAAAGGAGTCCCACGTCGCCGGAGACCAACTTAGAAAGTCGTGCAATGCAGGTTAGAGTGCCGTGGACCCAGGCTTGGCTGTGCACAAAGGATTTCCGCCGGAAGTGCACAGGGGCCGGAGTAGCTGCAAAAGTCGTGGTTCCCAGCAATGCAGCCCAGTGAGGTGAGGCAAGGACTTACCTCCACCAAACTTGGACTGAAGAGTCACTGGACTGTGGGGGTCACTTGGACAGAGTCGCTGGATTCGAGGGACCTCGCTCGTCGTGCTGAGAGGAGACCCAAGGGACCGGTAATGCAGCTTTTTGGTGCCTGCGGTTGCAGGGGGAAGATTCCGTCGACCCACAGGAGATTTCTTCGGAGCTTCTGGTGCAGAGAGGAGGCAGACTACCCCCACAGCATGCACAAGCAGGAAAACAGTCGAGAAGGCGGCAGGATCAGCGTTACAGAGTTGCAGTAGTCGTCTTTGCTACTATGTTGCAGGTTTGCAGGCTTCCAGCGCGGTCAGCAGTCGATTCCTTGGCAGAAGGTGAAGAGAGAGATGCAGAGGAACTCGGATGAGCTCTTGCATTCGTTATCTAAAGTTTCCCCAGAGACAGAGACCCTAAATAGCCAGAAAAGAGGGTTTGGCTACTTAGGAGAGAGGATAGGCTACTAACACCTGAAGGAGCCTATCAGAAGGAGTCTCTGACGTCACCTGGTGGCACTGGCCACTCAGAGCAGTCCAGTGTGCCAGCAGCACCTCTGTTTCCAAGATGGCAGAGGTCTGGAGCACACTGGAGGAGCTCTGGACACCTCCCAGGGGAGGTGCAGGTCAGGGGAGTGGTCACTCCCCTTTCCTTTGTCCAGTTTCGCGCCAGAGCAGGGCTAAGGGGTCCCCTGAACCGGTGTAGACTGGCTTATGCAGAATTGGGCACCTCTGTGCCCAACAAAGCATTTCCAGAGGCTGGGGGAGGCTACTCCTCCCCTGCCTTCATACCATTTTCCAAAGGGAGAGGGTGTCACACCCTCTCTCAGAGGAAGTTCTTTGTTCTGCCATCCTGGGCCAGGCCTGGCTGGACCCCAGGAGGGCAGATGCCTGTCTGAGGGGTTGGCAGCAGCAGCTGCAGTGAAACCCCAGGAAGGGCTGTTTGGCAGTACCAGGGTCTGTGCTCCAGACCACTGGGATCATGGAATTGTGCCAACAATGCCAGGATGGCATAGAGGGGGCAATTCCATGTTCTTAGACATGTTACATGGCCATATTCGGAGTTACCATTGTGAAGCTACATATAGGTAGTGACCTATATGTAGTGCACGTGTGTAATGGTGTCCCCGCACTCACAAAGTTCAGGGAATTGGCTCTGAACAATGTGGGGGCACCTTGGCTAGTGCCAGGGTGCCCTCACACTAAGTAACTTTGCACCTAACATTTACCAGGTAAAGGTTATACATATAGGTGACTTATAAGTTACTTAAGTGCAGTGTAAAATGGCTGTGAAATAACGTGGACGTTATTTCACTCAGGCTGCAGTGGCAGGCCTGTGTAAGAATTGTCAGAGCTCCCTATGGGTGGCAAAAGAAATGCTGCAGCCCATAGGGATCTCCTGGAACCCCAATACCCTGGGTACCTCAGTACCATATACTAGGGAATTATAAGGGTGTTCCAGAAAGCCAATGTAAATTGGTAAAAATGGTCACTAGCCTGTTAGTGACAATTTGGAAAGAAAGGAGAGAGCATAACCACTGAGGTTCTGATTAGCAGAGCCTCAGTGAGACAGTTAGTCACTGTAGGAGGCTGGACTGGCTTGTAGTGAGTACCAAGGGGTACTTGCACCTTGCACCAGGCCCAGTTATCCCTTATTAGTGTATAGGGTGTCTAGCAGCTTAGGCTGATAGATAATGGTAGCTTAGCAGAGCAGCTTAGGCTGAACTAGGAGACGTGTGAAGCTACTACAGTACCACTTAGTGTCATATGCACAATATCATAAGAAAACACAATACACAGTTATACTAAAAATAAAGGTACTTTATTTTTATGACAATATGCCAAAGTATCTTAGAGTGTACCCTCAGTGAGAGGATAGGAAATATACACAAGATATATATACACAATAGCAAAAATATGCAGTATAGTCTTAGAAAACAGTGCAAACAATGTATAGTTACAAGAGGATGCAATGGGGAAACATAGGGATAGGGGCAACACAAACCATATACTCCAAAAGTGGAATGCGAACCACGAATGGACCCCAAACCTATGTGACCTTGTAGAGGGTCGCTGGGACTATTAGAAAATAGTGAGAGTTAGAAAAATAACCCTCCCCAAGACCCTGAAAAGTGAGTGCAAAGTGCACTAAAGTTCCCCTAAGGACAAAATAGTCGTGTTAGAGGGAAAATGCAAGGAAAACAGAAATCAGCAATGCAACAACGATGGATTCCTGACTGAGGGTACCTGTGGAACAAGGGGACCAAGTCCAAAAGTCACAAGCAGCTCGGAGATGGGCAGATGCCCAAGAAATGCCAGCGGTTGGTGCAAAGAAGCTCTTACTAGGCTGAAGAACTGTGAATACTGCAGGAACGACAAGGGCTAGAGACTTCCCCTTTGGAGGATGGATCCCTCACGCCTTGGAGAGTCGTGCAGAAGTGTTTTCCCGCCGGATGGACGCCAACAAGCCTTGCTATACGCAAATCGTGCGTTTGGTGTTTTTGGACACTGCTGGGGCCCAGGAGGGACCAGAAGGTCGCAAATTGGACCTGCAGAGAGAGGGGACGTCGAGCAAGACAAAGAGCCCTCACTGAAGCAGGTAGCACCCGGAGAAGTGTCAGAAACAGGCACTACGAGGATGCGTGAAACGGTGCTCGCCGAAGTTGCACAAAGGAGTCCCACGTCGCCGGAGACCAACTTAGAAAGTCGTGCAATGCAGGTTAGAGTGCCGTGGACCCAGGCTTGGCTGTGCACGAAGGATTTCCGCCGGAAGTGCACAGGGGCCGGAGTAGCTTGCAAAGTCGCGGTTCCCAGCAATGCAGCCCAGCGAGGTGAGGCAAGGACTTACCTCCACCAAACTTGGGCTGAAGAGTCACTGGACTGTGGGGGTCACTTGGACGGTGTCGCTGGATTCGAGGGACCTCGCTCGTCGTGCTGAGAGGAGACCCAAGGGACTGGTAATGCAGCTTTTTGGTGCCTGCGGTTGCAGGGGGAAGATTCCGTCGACCCACAGGAGATTTCTTCGGAGCTTCTGGTGCAGAGAGGAGGCAGACTACCCCCACAGCATGCACAAGCAGGAAAACAGTCGAGAAGGCGGCAGGATCAGCGTTACAGAGTTGCAGTAGTCGTCTTTGCTACTATGTTGCAGGTTTGCAGGCTTCCAGCGCGGTCAGCGGTCGATTCCTTATCAGAAGGTGAAGAGGGAGATGCAGAGGAACTCGGCTGAGCTCATGCATTCGTTATCTAAAGTTTCCCCAGAGACAGAGACCCTAAATAGCCAGAAAAGAGGGTTTGGCTACCTAGGAGAGAGGAAAGGCTACTAACACCTGAAGGAGCCTATCAGCAGGAGTCTCTGATGTCACCTGGTGGCACTGGCCACTCAGAGCAGTCCAGTGTGCCAGCAGCACCTCTGTTTCCAAGATGGCAGAGGTCTGGAGCACACTGGAGGAGCTCTGGACACCTCCCAGGGGAGGTGCAGGTCAGGGGAGTGGTCACTCCCCTTTCCTTTGTCCAGTTTCGCGCCAGAGCAGGGGCTAAGGGGTCCCTGAACCGGTGTAGACTGGCTTATGCAGAATTGGGCACATCTGTGCCCAACAAAGCATTTCCAGAGACTGGGGGAGGCTACTCCTCCCCTGCCTTCACACCATTTTCCAAAGGGAGAGGGTGTCACACCCTCTCTCAGAGGAAGTTCTTTGTTCTGCCATCCTGGGCCAGGCCTGGCTGGACCCCAGGAGGGCAGCTGCCTGTCTGAGGGGTTGGCAGCAGCAGCAGCTGCAGAGAAACCCCAGGAAGGGCAGTCTGGCAGTACCAGGGTTTGTGCTACAGACCACTGGGATCATGGAATTGTACCAACAATGCCAGGATGGCATAGAGGGGGCAATTCCATGATCATAGACATGTTACATGGCCATATTCGGAGTTACCATGGTGAAGCTACATATAGGTAGTGACCTATATGTAGTGCACGCGTGTAATGGTGTCCCCGCACTCACAAAGTTCAGTGAATTGGCTCTGAACAATGTGGGGGCACCTTGGCTAGTGCCAGGGTGCCCTCACACTAAGTAACTTTGCACCTAACCTTTACCAGGTAAAGGTTAGACATATAGGTGACTTATAAGTTACTTAAGTGCAGTGTAAAATGGCTGTGAAATAACGTGGACGTTATTTCACTCAGGCTGCAGTGGCAGGCCTGTGTAAGATTTGTCAGAGCTCCCTATGGGTGGCAAAAGAAATGCTGCAGCCCATAGGGATCTCCTGGAACCCCAATACCCTGGGTACCTCAGTACCATATACTAGGGAATTATAAGGGTGTTCCAGTAAGCCAATGTAAATTGGTAAAAATGGTCACTAGCCTGTCAGTGACAATTTGAAAGTAATGAGAGAGCATAACCACTGAGGTTCTGGTTAGCAGAGCCTCAGTGAGACAGTTAGGCACCACACAGGGAACATATACATGCACACCTATGAGCACTGGGGCCCTGTGTGACAGGGTCCCAGTGACACATACATATAGGCCACAAACCTATGAGCACTGGGGTCCTGACCAGCAGGATCCCAGTGACACATAACAACCATACTGAAAACATAGTGTTTTTACTATGAGCACTGAGGCCTGGCTATCAGGATCCCAGTGAGACAGTGAAAACAGTGACAAACACCCTGACATACACTCACAAACAGGCCAAAAGTGGGGGTAACAAGGCTAGAAAGAGGCTACCTTCTCACACAACCCCCCCCCAAACGAAGGACAATAAGGCTAACCTTGGCCAGTTGAGACTTTATTGTCTAAGTGGTGATAAGTAGAGAGTAGCTCTGCAATAGACTGGTTACTCCCTTTATCATCCACTATATGGTTACTTCCCTGTGGGGATGTAAACCACCCTGTTTGAAGTTTTTTAGCTAAGCAACAATGTGAAGATGTATTTTCAGAGTTTCTATCAGTAAGTTTTAGTTTAGAGCAGTGGGAATTGTCCACTGAACCTATTTGTAGTGATGGAAATGCCAGACAGGGATGCTGTCTCAGAAAAGCCATAGCTGGGCAAAAACTTTGTCCATCTGGCTGGAAGAGAGAACAGGGATGCTGTTTCTCTTGAGTTGGAGCAGGGCAGGGATGCTGTCCTATGAGCTCCACACCAGGGCAGGGATGCTGTCCTAAGTGTTGTGAGGTAGTGCAGGGTTTCTGCACTAAAGTTTCTCTGGGAGGGTTGGAGGGATGCTCCATGTTAACTAAAATGGTGCTGTTTTTCTCACCAATGTTAGTTATCCCACAGAGAGGTACTTCCACCTCAGGGAGTCCAGCTTTGCCAGCTGATGATTCCCTTGGAACAGGTGCCACCCCAGGAGAGGTTTCTCCCACCACAGGAATAGTATCCTTAATGGTAGGGTGGTTAGGGGATACTGTGATACCCTTTTTACCTGTTGATGGAGAGGGATCCTGAGTTTTCAGGCCTTCTCTCCTTTGCTTTTTCATTTCAGTAGAAATGAGAGGGAACAATTCCTCAGGGATGCCCAGCATGGCTGCATGGGCATAAAACTCTACATCAGCCCAACCTGAGGCCTCTAGGTCATTACCTAAGAGACAGTCTACAGGTAAGCTAGGTGATACCACCACCTGCTTAGGGCCAGTAACTCCACCCCAACTAAACTGAATTATAGCTAAGGGAAGAAACTTAGTGGAGTTATGGACATCAATAATTTTATACTGTTGTCCAATGATGTGTTGATCAGGGTGCACTAGGTTGTCAGTCACCAAAGTGAAACTGGCACCTGTGTCCCTGTAGGCCAAGGCCTCAACACCATTTATTGAAACTGTCTGCCTGTACTTATCCATTGTAAGGGGACAAGCAGCCAGTGTGGCAAGGCCAATGCCACTAGGTGTGACAGAAACTGTCTTGGGAGTGACTACCCCAGTTTCTACTATGGACCCAAAAGTGAACCCAACTACACCCTTTGCTTGACTGTTGCCAGCAGTCCCACCACTAGTACCACTACTGCTAGGGGCACTAGAGCTTGATGTATTAGTGGTGGTAGGCTCAGGGGGTTTACCTGGACAGGACTTATCCCCTGGCCTATGGCCTCTGTTTTTACACACAAAGCACCAAGGCTTTTTAATGTGTGCAGGTTGGGAAGAAGAGGAAGAATTTGTTTTATCCCCACCCTCTGAAGAGTGTTTAAGATTTGAAGTGGGATCTTTGGTTTTACCCTTATCCCCATGCTTATCTTGAGATTTTTCACCATCTTTCTTCTTATTGCCATCTTTGTCACCCCCTGTATGAACTTTTCTGTTCACCCTTGTTCTGACCCATTTGTCTGCCTTCTTTCCCAATTCTTGGGGAGAGGTCAGATCAGAGTCTACCAGGTACTGGTGCAACAAATCAGACACACAATTATTAAGTATATGCTCTCTCAGGATTGTGTTATACCGGCTTTCATAATCAGTAACTTTACTGCCATGTAACCACCCCTCCAAGGCCTTCACTGCCTGGTCAATGAAATCAACCCAGTCTTGTGAAGACTCCTTTTTGGTCTCTCTGAACTTTATCCTGTACTGTTCAGTGGTTAAGCCATAACCATCCAGGAGTGCATTCTTAAGAACTTGGAAATTATTAGCATCATTTTCTTTTACAGTAAGGAGCCTATCCCTACCTTTTCCAGTGAATGATAGCCATAGGATAGCAGCCCACTGCCTTTGAGGGACATCCTGTACAGCACAGGCCCTCTCAAGTGCAGCAAACCACTTGTTAATGTCATCCCCCTCCTTGTAAGGGGGAACTATCTTGTGCAGATTCCTGGAATCATGCTCTTTTGCAGGATGACTATGGGGAATACTGCTGCTGCCACCATGGGTATCTAAACCCATCTTCTGTCTTTCCCTCTCTATTTCTAAAGACTGTCTATCCAAATCCAGCTGTTGCTTCTTGAGCTTCAGTCTGGTTTGCTCCACTCTCAATCTATTGAGCTCCCTTTCTAACAATCTGTCATCAGGGTGGGTGGGAGGGACATTTCTAGATACAGAGGTATGATGGGAATGAACAGAAGGAGACCTGTCCCTTACCAAGGGCACCCTAACAGCTTGGCTACCAGCATAATGTGAGAGCACATCATCAGTATGATGTGATTCAACCTCTGTACCAACTATGCTAGACTGTCTAGTAATGGGCAGGCTGAGAAGTTTCTTTCCTGAACCTTTTCCTGGGGGAGTCCCTGGATCAGATTGAGAACCATTAGCTACTTTTTCTACAGATTGGGCACTTATGGCCTTATCCTGTACTCTAAGCATATTAATTAACAGTTCTAAGGAAGGATTCTTCCCTACACTCAAACCTCTCTCTATGCAGAGACTCCTTGCTCCTTTCCAGCTAAGGTGATCATATGCAAGTTTGGACAGTTCAACTTTTTGGCCTGTGCCAGACATTTTTAGAGAGAGTTAAAGTGATAGACAAAGAGAAAAAAGTTTTCAGAACTTTTTGGAAAGACAGAAAAAACTTTTTTAACTTTTAAGAACTTTTTGAAAGTTTAGAAGTACTTTTCAGCACTTAGAAAAGAGTGAAAAGAGGAAATGCAAAACTTTTTGGCTATGTGTATATACACTGACCTTGTTTTGTATATTTTTCTCTTATGAAAAGTACAATGACAAGAGTGGTAAGTAGTCTCAAAGCACTTATCCCACCGCTGCACAACCAATGTAGGAGGCTGGACTGGCTTGTAGTGAGTACCAAGGGGTACTTGCACCTTGCACCAGGCCCAGTTATCCCTTATTAGTGTATAGGGTGTCTAGCAGCTTAGGCTGATAGATAATGGTAGCTTAGCAGAGCAGCTTAGGCTGAACTAGGAGACGTGTGAAGCTACTACAGTACCACTTAGTGTCATATGCACAATATCATAAGAAAACACAATACACAGTTATACTAAAAATAAAGGTACTTTATTTTTATGACAATATGCCAAAGTATCTTAGAGTGTACCCTCAGTGAGAGGATAGGAAATATACACAAGATATATATACACAATAGCAAAAATATGCAGTATAGTCTTAGAAAACAGTGCAAACAATGTATATATACAATAGGATGCAATGGGGACACATAGGGATAGGGGCAACACAAACCATATACTCCAAAAGTGGAATGCGAACCACGAATGGACCCCAAACCTATGTGACCTTGTAGAGGGTCGCTGGGACTATTAGAAAATAGTGAGAGTTAGAAAAATAACCCTCCCCAAGACGCTGAAAAGTGAGTGCAAAGTGCACTAAAGTTCCCCTAAGGACAAAATAGTCGTGTTAGAGGGAAAATGCAAGGAAAACACAAATCAGCAATGCAACAACGATGGATTCCTGACTGAGGGTACCTGTGGAACAAGGGGACCAAGTCCAAAAGTCACAAGCAGCTCGGAGATGGGCAGATGCCCAAGAAATGCCAGCGGTTGGTGCAAAGAAGCTCTTACTAGGCTGAAGAACTGTGAATACTGCAGGAACGACAAGGGCTAGAGACTTCCCCTTTGGAGGATGGATCCCGCACGCCTTGGAGAGTCGTGCAGAAGTGTTTTCCCGCCGGATGGACGCCAACAAGCCTTGCTACACGCAAATCGTGCGTTTGGCGTTTTTGGACACTGCTGGGGCCCAGGAGGGACCAGAAGGTCGCAAATTGGACCTGCAGAGAGAGGGGACGTCGAGCAAGACAAAGAGCCCTCACTGAAGCAGGTAGCACCCGGAGAAGTGCCAGAAACAGGCACTACGAGGATGCGTGAAATGGTGCTCGCCGAAGTTGCACAAAGGAGTCCCACGTCGCCGGAGACCAACTTAGAAAGTCGTGCAATGCAGGTTAGAGTGCCGTGGACCCAGGCTTGGCTGTGCACGAAGGATTTCCGCCGGAAGTGCACAGGGGCCGGAGTAGCTTGCAAAGTCGCGGTTCCCAGCAATGCAGCCCAGCGAGGTGAGGCAAGGACTTACCTCCACCAAACTTGGGCTGAAGAGTCACTGGACTGTGGGGGTCACTTGGACGGTGTCGCTGGATTCGAGGGACCTCGCTCGTCGTGCTGAGAGGAGACCCAAGGGACCGGTAATGCAGCTTTTTGGTGCCTGCGGTTGCAGGGGGAAGATTCCGTCGACCCACGGGAGATTTCTTCGGAGCTTCTGGTGCAGAGAGGAGGCAGACTACCCCCACAGTATGCACAAGCAGGAAAACAGTCGAGAAGGCGGCAGGATCAGCGTTACAGAGTTGCAGTAGTCGTCTTTGCTACTATGTTGCAGGTTTGCAGGCTTCCAGCGCTGTCAGCGGTCGATTCCTTATCAGAAGGTGAAGAGGGAGATGCAGAGGAACTCGGCTGAGCTCATGCATTCGTTATCTAAAGTTTCCCCAGAGACAGAGACCCTAAATAGCCAGAAAAGAGGGTTTGGCTACCTAGGAGAGAGGAAAGGCTACTAACACCTGAAGGAGCCTATCAGCAGGAGTCTCTGACGTCACCTGGTGGCACTGGCCACTCAGAGCAGTCCAGTGTGCCAGCAGCACCTCTGTTTCCAAGATGGCAGAGGTCTGGAGCACACTGGAGGAGCTCTGGACACCTCCCAGGGGAGGTGCAGGTCAGGGGAGTGGTCACTCCCCTTTCCTTTGTCCAGTTTCGCGCCAGAGCAGGGGCTAAGGGGTCCCTGAACCGGTGTAGACTGGCTTATGCAGAATTGGGCACATCTGTGCCCAACAAAGCATTTCCAGAGGCTGGGGGAGGCTACTCCTCCCCTGCCTTCACACCATTTTCCAAAGGGAGAGGGTGTCACACCCTCTCTCAGAGGAAGTTCTTTGTTCTGCCATCCTGGGCCAGGCCTGGCTGGACCCCAGGAGGGCAGCTGCCTGTCTGAGGGGTTGGCAGCAGCAGCAGCTGCAGAGAAACCCCAGGAAGGGCAGTCTGGCAGTACCAGGGTCTGTGCTACAGACCACTGGGATCATGGAATTGTACCAACAATGCCAGGATGGCATAGAGGGGGCAATTCCATGATCATAGACATGTTACATGGCCATATTCGGAGTTACCATGGTGAAGCTACATATAGGTAGTGACCTATATGTAGTGCACGCGTGTAATGGTGTCCCCGCACTCACAAAGTTCAGTGAATTGGCTCTGAACAATGTGGGGGCACCTTGGCTAGTGCCAGGGTGCCCTCACACTAAGTAACTTTGCACCTAACCTTTACCAGGTAAAGGTTAGACATATAGGTGACTTATAAGTTACTTAAGTGCAGTGTAAAATGGCTGTGAAATAACGTGGACGTTATTTCACTCAGGCTGCAGTGGCAGGCCTGTGTAAGATTTGTCAGAGCTCCCTATGGGTGGCAAAAGAAATGCTGCAGCCCATAGGGATCTCCTGGAACCCCAATACCCTGGGTACCTCAGTACCATATACTAGGGAATTATAAGGGTGTTCCAGTAAGCCAATGTAAATTGGTAAAAATGGTCACTAGCCTGTCAGTGACAATTTGAAAGTAATGAGAGAGCATAACCACTGAGGTTCTGGTTAGCAGAGCCTCAGTGAGACAGTTAGGCACCACACAGGGAACATATACATGCACACCTATGAGCACTGGGGCCCTGTGTGACAGGGTCCCAGTGACACATACATATAGGCCACAAACCTATGAGCACTGGGGTCCTGACCAGCAGGATCCCAGTGACACATAACAACCATACTGAAAACATAGTGTTTTTACTATGAGCACTGAGGCCTGGCTATCAGGATCCCAGTGAGACAGTGAAAACAGTGACAAACACCCTGACATACACTCACAAACAGGCCAAAAGTGGGGGTAACAAGGCTAGAAAGAGGCTACCTTCTCACAGTCACTACACAGGTAACACATTCAGGCACACTTATGAGCACTGGGGCCCTGGGTTACCAGGGTCCCAGTGACACATACAACTAAAACAACATATATACAGTGAAAAATGGGGGTAACATGCCAGGCAAGATGGTACTTTCCTACACAACCCCCCCCCAAACGAAGGACAATAAGACTAGCCATGACCTGATGAGTCTTCATTGTCTAAGTGGAAATATCTGGAGAGTCCATCTGCATTGGAGTGGCTACTCCCAGGTCTATGTTCCACTGTATAGTCCTTTCCCTGTAGGGATATGGACCACCTCAACAATTTAGGATTTTCACCTTTCATTTGTTTTAGCCAAAGTAGAGGTTTGTGGTCTGTCTGAACAATGAAGTGAGTGCCAAACAGGTATGGCCTCACCTTCTTCAGTGCCCAGACCACAGCAAAGGCCTCCCTCTCAATGGCAGACCAACGCTTTTCTCTAGGGGTCAACCTCCTACTAATAAAAGCAACAGGTTGATCCTGGCCCTCAGAATTAAGTTGTGATAGGACTGCCCCTACTCCTAATTCAGATGCATCAGTTTGGACATAGAATTTTTTAGAGTAACAAGCACTTTTCAGGACAGGTGCAGAGCACATGGCCTGCTTCAGCTCCTCAAAAGCTTTCTGACAGTTTGCTGTCCATAATACCTTTTTAGGCATTTTCTTGGATGTGAGGTCATTAAGAGGGGCTGCAATGGAGCCATAGTTCTTAATGAACCTCCTGTAATACCCAGTGAGGCCTAGGAAGGCTCTCACCTGAGTCTGAGTGGTAGGGGGAATCCAATCAATAATTGTTTGGATTTTCCCCTGAAGTGGTGCAATCTGTTCCCCACCAACAAGGTGTCCCAGATAAACCACCTTACCCTGCCCTATCTGGCACTTTGAAGCCTTGATAGTGAGGCCTGCCTTTTGCAGGGCCTCCAAAACTTTCCATAGGTGGACCAGGTGATCATCCCAGCTGGAGCTAAAGACAGCTATATCGTCCAAATATGCTGCACTGAAAGCTTCCAGCCCTTGCAGGACTGTGTTCACCAACCTCTGAAAAGTGGCAGGTGCATTTTTCAAACCAAAAGGCATTACAGTAAACTGGTAATGTCCTCCAATGGTAGAAAATGCAGTCTTAGGTTTAGCATCTTCTGATAATTTGATCTGCCAATACCCTGCAGTCAAATCAAAAGTGCTTAGATACTTGGCAGATGCCAGTGTATCTATGAGCTCATCTGCCCTGGGTATAGGGTGAGCATCAGTTTTGGTTACCAAGTTGAGACCTCTATAGTCTACACAAAACCGCATTTCCTTCTTTCCATCTTTGGAATGGGGTTTTGGTACCAGTACTACAGGAGAAGCCCAGGGACTGTCAGAGTGCTCAACTACTCCTAGTTCTAACATTTTCTGGACCTCTTGCTTTATGCAGTCCCTGACATGGTCAGGCTGCCTATAGATCTTACTTTTGACAGGTAAACTGTCTCCAGTATCTATAGTGTGCTCACACCAAGAAGTGGTACCTGGCACAGTAGAGAAGAGTTCAGAGAATTGATCTAGGAGATTTATGCAATTGTCTTTCTGCTCAGCACTAAGACAATCAGCCAAAACTACACCTTCCACAAGAGCATCTTGTTCTGTGGAATAGAAGAGATCAGGTAGAGGATCACTGTCTTCTTCCTGTCCCTCATCAGTTGCCATGAGCAGGGTGAGATCAGCCCTGTCATAGTAGGGTTTCAGGCGGTTGACATTGAGCACCCTAAGGGGACTCCTGGCAGTGCCTAAGTCAACTAAATAGGTGACTTCTCCCTTCTTTTCAACAATTGTGTGGGGACCACTCCATTTATCTTGGAGTGCTCTTGGGGCCACAGGCTCCAAGACCCACACTTTCTGCCCTGGTTGGTACTGAACCAAAACAGCCTTCTGATCATGCCATTGCTTCTGGAGCTCTTGGCTGGCCTGAAGGTTTTTACTGGCCTTTTTCATGTACTCAGCCATCCTTGATCTGAGGCCAAGTACATAATCCACAATATCCTGCTTAGGAGCTTTTAAAGGTTGTTCCCAACCCTCCTTTACAAGTGTGAGTGGACCCCTAACAGGGTGTCCAAAAAGAAGTTCAAAGGGGCTGAAGCCCACTCCTTTCTGGGGTACCTCCCTGTAGGCAAAAAGGAGGCATGGTAGAAGGATATCCCATCTCCTGCGGAGTTTTTCAGGGAGACCCATAATCATGCCTTTGAGAGTTTTATTAAATCTCTCCACCAGTCCATTTGTTTGTGGATGATAGGGTGTTGTGAACTTGTACGTTACACCACACTCCTTCCACATGGCCTTTAAGTATGCAGACATGAAATTGCTTCCCCTGTCTGATACTACTTCCTTTGGGAAGCCCACCCTGGAAAATATTCCCAGGAGGGCCTTTGCCACTGTAGGAGCTGTAGTGGTCCTTAAAGGAATAGCTTCAGGATATCTTGTGGCATGGTCCACTACCACCAAGATAAACCTATTGCCTGAAGCAGTAGGAGGGTCAAGGGGGCCAACTATGTCAACCCCTACCCTTTCAAAGGGAACCCCAACCACAGGCAGTGGAATAAGGGGTGCCTTTGGGGTGCCACCTGTCTTGCCACTGGCTTGACAGGTTTCACAGGACTTACAAAATTCCTTTGTGTCCTCAGACATCCTAGGCCAATGAAACAATGGAACCAGTCTGTCCCAAGTATTCATTTGACCCAGGTGCCCAGCTAGGGGAATGTCATGTGCCAGTGTTAGGAGGAACTTTCTGTACTCCTGAGGAATCACTAATCTCCTGGCAGCTCCAGGTTTAGGATCCCTATGCTCAGTGTACAAGAGGTTGTCCTCCCAGTAAACTCTGTGAGAGTCACTGACATCCCCATTAGCCTGTTTGACAGCTTGCTGTCTGAGACCCTCTAATGTGGGACAGGTTTGCTGTGCCACACTCAGCTCCTCTCTGGCAGGCCCCCCTTCACCCAAAAGCTCAGCAGTGTCTGCTTCCAGCTCCTCTGGTGTAGGTTCTGCACAGGGAGGGAATTCTTCTTCCTCAGAAGTAGAATCCACTGTAGAGGGAGGGATAGTAGGAAGTGGTTTGCTTCTACTAGCCCTAGCTTTAGGGAGCACTTGGTCCATTGTTCCAGGATCCAAGCTTCCCTGTCCTTTTTGCTTTTTGGCCTGAGCTCTTGTCAAAGCAAAAATATGCCCTGGGATGCCCACCATTGCTGCATGGGCCTCCAACTCCACATCTGACCAAGCTGATGTCTCCAAATCATTCCCTAATAGACATTCTACAGGTAAATCTGAAGCTACCACAACTTTCTTTGGACCAGTAACCCCCCCCAGTTGAGATTTACAACAGCCATGGGGTGGCTAAGTGTGTTGTTGTGAGCATCGGTTACTTGGTACTGGTGACCAAGTAGGTGTTGTTCAGGGTGGACCAGTTTCTCTATGACCATAGTCACACTGGCACCAGTGTCCCTGTAGGCCTGAACCTCAACACCATTTATTAGGGGTAGCTGCTTGTACTTATCCATATTAAGGGGACAAGCAACTAAGGTGGCTAAATCAATAGCCCCCTCAGAGACTAACACAGCCTCTGTGGCCTCCCTAACAAGGCCAACCCCAACTAAGTTACCAATAGTGAGCCCAGCTACTCCCTTGGATTGGCTATTAGTAGGTTTGCTCCCACCACCACTGCTATTAGTAGGGACACTAGGTGTAGCAGTAGGGGTTGTAGTGGTAGGAGGCTTGGTGCCTTTCTTTGGACAACTGGGATCTGTTGTCCAATGGCCTTTTATTTTACATAAATAGCACCATGGTTTCTTTTCCTTGTTCTGATTAAAAGAGGATTTGGGCCCACCACCCCCACCAGAGTGTTTTTGTGGGCCTGATGAAGACTCATTTTTAGATTTGTCCCCACCCTTGTCAGAAGACTTACCATCCTTCTTTTTGTTGCCATCTTTGTCACCCCCTGTATGAACTTTTCTGTTCACCCTTGTTCTGACCCATTTGTCTGCCTTCTTTCCCAATTCTTGGGGAGAGGTCAGATCAGAGTCCACCAAGTACTGGTGCAACAAATCAGACACACAATTATTAAGAATATGCTCTCTCAGGATCAAGTTATACAGGCTGTCATAATCAGTAACTTTACTGCCATGTAACCACCCCTCCAAGGCCTTCACTGAATGGTCAATGAAATCAACCCAGTCTTGTGAAGACTCCTTTTTGGTCTCTCTGAACTTTATCCTGTATTGTTCAGTGGTTAAGCCATAACCATCCAGGAGTGCATTCTTAAGAACTTGGAAATTATTAGCATCATTTTCTTTTACAGTAAGGAGCCTATCCCTACCTTTTCCACTAAATGATAGCCATAGGATAGCAGCCCACTGCCTTTGAGGGACATCCTGTACAACACAGGCCCTCTCAAGTGCAGCAAACCACTTGTTAATGTCATCCCCCTCCTTATAAGGGGGAACTATCTTGTGCAGATTCCTGGAATCATGCTCTTTTGCAGGATGACTATGGGGAATACTGCTGCTGCCACCATGGGTTTCTAAACCCAGTTTCTGTCTCTCCTTCTCTACTTCTAAAGTCTGTCTATCCAAATCCAGCTGTTGCTTCTTGAGCTTCAGTCTGGTTTGTTCCACTCTCAATCTATTGAGCTCCCTTTCTAACAATCTGTCATCAGGGTGGGTGGGAGGGACATGCCTTGAAACAGAAGTATGGTGAGAATGGACAGAAGGAGACCTGTCCCTTACAGAAGCCACCCTAACAGCTTGGCTAACAGAAACATCACTACCAGTATGGTGAGAATAAATGCTTTTGCTATGATGTGAGACAACACTATTTATATGGTGTGGCTCATCATCATTACCAACTATGCTAGACTGTCTAGTAATGGGCAGGCTAGGAAGTTTCTTTCCTGAATCTTTTCCTGGGGGAGTCCCTGGATCTGATTGAGAACCATTAGCTACTTTTTCTACAGATTGGGCACTTATGGCCTTATCCTGTTAATTAACATGCTAAAGCATGTTAATTAACAGTTCTAAGGAAGGATTCTTCCCTACACTCAAACCTCTCTATGCAGAGATTCCTTGCTCCTTTCCAGCTAAGGTGATCATATGCAAGTTTGGACAGATCAACATTTTGGCCTGTGCCAGACATTTTTTAGAGAGAGTTAAAGTGATAGTAAAAGATAAAAAGTTTGTCAGAGCTTTTAGAAAGACAGAGAAAAAAAACTTTTAAAACTTTTTAGAACTTTTTAGAAAGTTAGAAGTACTTTTCAGCACTTAGAAAAGATTGAAAAGAGGAAATGCAAAACTTTTTGGCTATGTGTATATACACTGACCTTGTTTTGTATATTTTTCTCTTATGAAAAGTACAATGACAAGAGTGGTAAGTAGTCTCAAAGCACTTATCCCACCGCTGCACAACCAATGTAGGAGGCTGGACTGGCTTGTAGTGAGTACCAAGGGGTACTTGCACCTTGCACCAGGCCCAGTTATCCCTTATTAGTGTATAGGGTGTCTAGCAGCTTAGGCTGATAGATAATGGTAGCTTAGCAGAGCAGCTTAGGCTGAACTAGGAGACGTGTGAAGCTACTACAGTACCACTTAGTGTCATATGCACAATATCATAAGAAAACACAATACAGTTATACTAAAAATAAAGGTACTTTATTTTTATGACAATATGCCAAAGTATCTTAGAGTGTACCCTCAGTGAGAGGATAGGAAATATACACAAGATATATATACACAATAGCAAAAATATGCAGTATAGTCTTAGAAAACAGTGCAAACAATGTATAGTTACAATAGGATGCAATGGGGAAACATAGGGATAGGGGCAACACAAACCATATACTCCAAAAGTGGAATGCGAACCACGAATGGACCCCAAACCTATGTGACCTTGTAGAGGGTCGCTGGGACTATTAGAAAATAGTGAGAGTTAGAAAAATAACCCTCCCCAAGACCCTGAAAAGTGAGTGCAAAGTGCACTAAAGTTCCCCTAAGGACAAAGAAGTCGTGTTAGAGGAATAATGCAGGAAAGACACAAACCAACAATGCAACAACTGTGGATTTCCAATCTAGGGTGCCTGTGGAATAAGGGGACCAAGTCCAAAAGTCACAAGCAAGTCGGAGATGGGCAAATGCCCAGGAAATGCCAGCTGTGGGTGCAAAGAAGCTTCTACTGGACAGAAGAAGCTGAGGTTTCTGCAGGAACGAAAAGGGCTAGAGACTTCCCCTTTGGAGGACCAATCCCACTCGCCGTGGAGAGTCGTGCAGAAGTGTTTTCCCGCCGAAAGAACGCCAACAAGCCTTGCTAGCTGCAAATCGTGCGGTTAGCGTTTTTGGACGCTGCTGAGGCCCAGGAGGAACCAGGAGGTCGCAAATTGGACCAGCAGAGAGAGGGGAAGTCGAGCAAGACAAGGAGCCCTCTCTGAAGCCGGTAGCACCCAGAGAAGTGCCAAAAACAGGCACTACGAGGATGCGTGAAACGGTGCTCGCCGAAGTTGCACAAAGGAGTCCCACGTCGCCGGAGACCAACTTAGAAAGTCGTGCAATGCAGGTTAGAGTGCCGTGGACCCAAGCTTGGCTGTGCACAAAGGATTTCCGCCGGAAGTGCACAGGGGCCGGAGTAGCTGCAAAAGTTGCAGATCCTAGCAATGCAGCCCAGTGAGGTGAAGCAAGGACTTACCTCCACCAAACTTGGACTGAAGAGTCACTGGACTGTGGGGGTCACTTGGACAGAGTCGCTGGATTCGAGGAACCTCGCTCGTCATGCTGAGAGGAGACCCAAGGGACCGGTAATGCAGCTTTTTGGTGCCTGCGGTTGCAGGGGGAAGATTCCGTCGACCCACGGGAGATTTCTTCGGAGCTTCTGGTGCAGAGAGGAGGCAGACTACCCCCACAGCATGCACAAGCAGGAAAACAGTCGAGAAGGCGGCAGGATCAGCGTTACAGAGTTGCAGTAGTCGTCTTTGCTACTATGTTGCAGGTTTGCAGGCTTCCAGCGTGGTCAGCAGTCGATTCCTTGGCAGAAGGTGAAGAGAGAGATGCAGAGGAACTCGGATGAGCTCTTGCATTCGTTATCTAAAGTTTCCCCAGAGACAGAGACCCTAAATAGCCAGAAAAGAGGGTTTGGCTACTTAGGAGAGAGGATAGGCTACTAACACCTGAAGGAGCCTATCAGAAGGAGTCTCTGACGTCACCTGGTGGCACTGGCCACTCAGAGCAGTCCAGTGTGCCAGCAGCACCTCTGTTTCCAAGATGGCAGAGGTCTGGAGCACACTGGAGGAGCTCTGGACACCTCCCAGGGGAGGTGCAGGTCAGGGGAGTGGTCACTCCCCTTTCCTTTGTCCAGTTTCGCGCCAGAGCAGGGCTAAGGGGTCCCCTGAACTGGTGTAGACTGGCTTATGCAGAATTGGGCACCTCTGTGCCCAACAAAGCATTTCCAGAGGCTGGGGGAGGCTACTCCTCCCCTGCCTTCACACCATTTTCCAAAGGGAGAGGGTGTCACACCCTCTCTCAGAGGAAGTTCTTTGTTCTGCCATCCTGGGCCAGGCCTGGCTGGACCCCAGGAGGGCAGATGCCTGTCTGAGGGGTTGGCAGCAGCAGCTGCAGTGAAACCCCAGGAAGGGCAGTTTGGCAGTACCAGGGTCTGTGCTCCAGACCACTGGGATCATGGAATTGTGCCAACAATGCCAGGATGGCATAGAGGGGGCAATTCCATGATCTTAGACATGTTACATGGCCATATTCGGAGTTACCATTGTGAAGCTACATATAGGTAGTGACCTATATGTAGTGCACGCGTGTAATGGTGTCCCCGCACTCACAAAGTTCAGGGAATTGGCTCTGAACAATGTGGGGGCACCTTGGCTAGTGCCAGGGTGCCCTCACACTAAGTAACTTTGCACCTAACCTTTACCAGGTAAAGGTTATACATATAGGTGACTTATAAGTTACTTAAGTGCAGTGTAAAATGGCTGTGAAATAACGTGGACGTTATTTCACTCAGGCTGCAGTGGCAGGCCTGTGTAAGAATTGTCAGAGCTCCCTATGGGTGGCAAAAGAAATGCTGCAGCCCATAGGGATCTCCTGGAACCCCAATACCCTGGGTACCTCAGTACCATATACTAGGGAATTATAAGGGTGTTCCAGAAAGCCAATGTAAATTGGTAAAAATGGTCACTAGCCTGTTAGTGACAATTTGGAAAGAAATGAGAGAGCATAACCACTGAGGTTCTGATTAGCAGAGCCTCAGTGAGACAGTTAGTCACTACACAGGTAACACATTCAGGCACACTTATGAGCACTGGGGCCCTGGGTTACCAGGGTCCCAGTGACACATACAACTAAAACAACATATATACAGTGAAAAATGGGGGTAACATGCCAGGCAAGATGGTACTTTCCTACACTACCTCCTTAGGAATGTCAACCCTAGTAAAAAATACCTAGGAGGGCTTTGGGTACTAACGGAAGCAGTGATGGTCTTAAGGGACATGGCTTTAGGGTATCTAGAGGCATGATCCACTTCCATTAGGATATATCTATCCCATATGCTATCTGAGGGTCAAGGGGGCCAACAATATCAACCCCTATCCTCTCAAAGGGTATCCCAACCACAGGTAGGGGGATTAAGCAGGCCTTCAGGTGGCCTCCTGCCTTGCCACTGGCTTGGCAGGTGACTCAGGACTGGCAAGAGTCCTTAACCTTCTGGGACATTCCAGGCCAGTAAAAGTGATTGACTAGCCTGCGCCAAGTTTTGTTTTGGGCCAGGAGCCCAGGTAGGGTAATGTCATGGGTAGGGAGAGGAGAAACTCTATGTAGTGCTGGGGCGCTACCACCCTCCTGGTTGTACCAGGCTTGAGGTCTCTGGCCTCAGTTGACTGGACCCCATCCTCCCAATAAACCCTGTGGGTACCACTGACACCACCCTTTTCCTCCTGTGTAGCTTGGTGCCTCAGGCCTTCAAGATTAGGATAGGTTCTTTGTCCCAGGCACAGATCCACCCTGGACGGTTCCTCTGTACCTAAGAGCTCTGGCAGGTAAGGTCCAAGCTCTGAGGCTCAGTTTCCTTTGGGAATAACAATTCCTCTTCCTGAGAAGAGGGGTTCTGACCTGTTGTCCGTGTAGAAACTTTGCTCCCCAGTCTTCTTGCCTTTTCTCATGGAAGGTTGGTCCACTATTTCAGGATCCAACATCTCTTTTTCACTCTAAAGTTTGCTCTGTGCCCTAGTCTTAACACAGGCCCATTCTGGGATTCCAAGCATGACTGCATGGGTCTTCAGTTCTACTTCAGCCCAGGGGGAATGCTACAGATCATTACAAAGCAGACAGTCTACTGGGATGGTGGAGATACAACCACTTCCTTTTGCCCAACTACTCCCACGCCGTCAAAGATTACCATTGCGATGAGGTGGTACTTTGTCTTATTGTCAGCATTGGTGACAGGATATGTCTTCCCTAATAGGAACTGATTTGAGTAGACCACGTGCTGTTTTGAGTGGACTAGCCCATGTATCCCCCAGGGCTTCTACTTTTAACCCATTAATCAAAATGCTGCCTATATTTGTACATATCCCTAGGCTAGACAGCACAGGATAAATCTACCCTTCCCTCTGTGACTAGTGTTGCCTCTGTGGGTTCAGTGACATGGTCAGGCCACAACTGTGATCCCATCTTGAGATTAGCAACTTCATTTACTGCAGGTGGCCTAGAGGCATTTGTCTTGTTTTCAAAGCTAGAGTCTCCAGTTTGGTGCACTCTATTCTTGCAGTCATGGCACCAAGCCTTGTTGGGATCCAAGTTCCTTCTTTTGTACCCACCCTTGAACTGTGACGAGTCTCTGGGCCAACTACAAGGGACTTATAGTAGCAGCTAAAGGTGTTGCCAATTGTGCCAATGCATCACAACGATTTTGGGAAAGAGCTCTGGCCTAGAAAACCTGTTTAGCAGGGGCCCTGGGCCCTACTGTTTTGAAACCACATTATATACCAGACAGAAAATGGGGGGATAATAATGTCAAAAGAGGTACTTTCTCACAAATGCCCCGTAGATGGTCCTTGGCTTGACACGAGTAGATCCTTAGCTCAGTCCTGGTAGTGTAGCACAGAGCAGTCAGGCTTTACTTAGAGGAATATGTGTTAAGCATTTCACAGCACAAATATGGCTAAACGCAGTTGACACGACTTAGAAAGAAATCCAACACCAATTTACAAAAATAGAGATTATTTTTATAGAAATGTAGCCACCAGAACGGACACTATAGGTATATTAGAACCAGAGATACTGATTTTAGAAGCAATAGAAAATCACTGCAGGAGTGACTTTTAATGTTGCTTTGAAGTCAATGGCAAGAATAAAGGGCCAGATGTATGAAGAAATGGCCTTGCGAATCGCAAATAGCGATTTTTAAGAAATCACTATTTCTGAGTCGCAATAGGCCATGTATCATAATTGCGATTCAGAATTAGCGATTTATTAAAAATCGCTATTTGTGGTTTGCGAGGTCCAATTACCGAATCACAATTTGCATTTTCGCAAATTGCGATTCAGTAATTGAAAATCGCAAATTGCAGGAAAGCACACCTGGAGGAGCCTGATGACATCACAAGCAGGAAGTGAGTCATCCCAGGCAGTTTCAGGTGCCACACCCAAACCAGCACTCAGAGAGAGCCAGCCCAGCCACACTGAGCAAGTCTCTCGAGAAGGCAGCAGCACAGCTGAACAAACTTAGACACCTCTGCCCAGGGAAAGGAGAAGGGAGAAAGAAAGCATAAGCTGAAATTTAGCGAGTAAGAGCTGGAGGTGCTGACAGAGGAGGTGGTCCAGAGCCATGACCGGTTGTTTGGCAAAAGCTCACTCCAGGTGCCTGAGAGTGAAAAAAGGAGACTCTGGGCAGAAATACGGACAAAGATCTGCGCTGTTGGAGTAGCACAGCGCTCGGTAGAAGAAATCAAGAAGAGGTGGTACTACCTGCGGTCCCGTGCCAAGGAGAGGGTGGCAAGATGACTGCAGGAGGCCAGGAGCACAGGAGGCGGCCCAACCACAGAGACACCCTCCACCCCGATAGAGGACCTAGTGGAGTCCACACTCCTTCCGGAAGCAGTCAGTGGGGCTCTGAGATTGACGCCTCCAGCACACCAAGTACCAGCAAAGGTAAGTGCAATATTGAATTGTAACCCCATATGTATATGCATAAAAGCCCCTTAGGAATTAGCAGTAATGTTAAACAGTGTGATAAGTAGTCCATTCCACATCTTAGAAGCAGCACAACAATGCCTTGTGGGAGTGGTAGTCCGCAACCCTGAGCTGAAAGTAGCACATACAATGTAATTAAGCAGAGCGACACCAAGAAGAACACAACACCCACAACACAGTAAAGAGAAGTACCTGTACCTTTATTACCATTGTGTGACCTTAATTGTAACAAACATAACTGACATGCTGCATATTGTCGTTGCAGGTGGGCCAGGCCCAGCAGCCACAGCATGTGCCAGTTTAGTGGAGACTGACACCCATCCTGCTTCAGACTCCAATACGAATGGGTCTCAGAACATTGCGCCACTCCGACGGAGGCCTAGGGCACTGCCGCTGCCAGAACTGAGTCAGGACTCCGATGAGCAGCAGGAAGGCCCACAAACACCATCCCCAACTGGCAGATGCACCCAGATGCAGGAGCCCCGTTCGCAGCAGACCACAGCACCCCGCAGGATGCCGACATATGCAGGTGCACAGGCGTGTGAGGCAGGTGAGGGAACCTCCTTCTTTGGTGGCCTGGAATCGGCTATGTTGCAGCAGCAGCGCCTGTAGAATAAAAAGATCAGTGCATTACATAGGCAGATGCAGCAACATAATGCCAACATGGGGGGCCTGCATCGCCAGCTGGACTGCCTGAATTTCAACATTGAACAGCTGCATGAGGGACAGGTCCAAGCATCACAGGACACAAGGGAGCTCACTTCTGCTGTGAGGGAACTATGTCAGGAGCTTGCCATGACAGGGTGAGCCACCGCAGGCAGGCGCGACGCTTCATGAGTATGTTTGGGGGATTTTGTCGCTCTGTGACTAGGCTGGCTAATTCCACCTCCCTAATTTCACGTTGTGCAGTGGCTGCGCAGGTTGAGGCAGCACACAGCAGCAGGGATGTGGCTCAAGGACTAGTCCAAATCACCAATGTGATTGACAATATCATGGGAAACAGGTCAGCCACACCTAGCGAGCTTGGACTGGGGGACACGGATGACACATCCAGCCTCAGCAGCCTAGCTGTGCCCGCAATGGATACCAGACGGCACAGTGCCAGGCATAGCACTGCCACAAAGGCAGACAATCGAGGTGCCAGTGAGGCAACTGGGCACTCGAGTGGCGTGCGTGGCCGCAAGAAGTGACTGTAGTGGCCACAGAGGTAATGCGCCACAGGGGTAATGCGCCTCACGGGTATGTAGCGCGCTTTACAAATTGATTGATTGATTGATGAGTACACTATGAAGGAATAGTGCTTTACTGTGAACTGCAATTTTCTTTTTTTTAAATCACTTTTGTTAGTATTCGTTGGACTAACATTACCTGACATTAAGGTAATACATTTAGGTGGTCATTCTGACCCTGGCGGTCTTTGACCGCCAGGGCGGAGGACCGCGGGAGCACCGCCGACAGGCCGGCGGTGCTCCAATGGGGATTCCGACCGCGGCGGTAAAGCCGCGGTCGGACCGGCACCACTGGCGGGGTCCCGCCAGTGTACCGCGGCCCCATTGAATCCTCCGCGGCGGCGCAGCTTGCTGCACTGCCGCGGGGATTCCGACCCCCCCTACCGCCATCCAGATCCCGGCGGTCGGACCGCAGAGATCCGGATGGCGGTAGGGGGGGTCGCGGGGCCCCTGGGGGCCCCTGCAGTGCCCATGCCACTGGCATGGGCATTGCAGGGGCCCCCGTAAGAGGGCCCCTACAAGTATTTCACTGTCAGCTGCGCAGACAGTGAAATACGCGACGGGTGCAACTGCACCCGTCGCACAGCTTCCACTCCGCCGGCTCGATTCCGAGCCGGCTTCCTCGTGGAAGCCTCTTTCCCGCTGGGCTGGCTGGCGGTCTGAAGGCGACCGCCCGCCAGCCCAGCGGGAAAGTCAGAATTACCGCCGCGGTCTTTCGACCGCGGAACGGTAACCTGACGGCGGGACTTTGGCGGGCGGCCTCCGCCGCCCGCCAAGGTCAGAATGAGGGCCTTATTCACTACAGGTACAGTTGTCAGTGGATTTGTGTTTACATACTTACATCTGAAATGGTTGTGTGTGATGTCAGCACGCCTTTGCCTTCCCTCTGCTGCACTGGTCCTGTCTGCTGGCTGTAGGGGTGGTAAGGGATCATCATCCTCATCTGAGTCTGGCTCCGATATTTCCACAGGTATGCCCCTGGTGGTGGCTATAATGTGCAAGATTACACAAGTAGCCACTATTCTACATGTTGTCTCTGGGCTGTACTGTAGTGCCCCTCCACTTTTGTGGAGGCACCAGAAGCGACTATTCAGCAGCCCAAAGGTGCGCTTCACCACGTTGCAGGTCGCCCTGTGTGCTGCATTGACTCTCCGT
Source organism: Pleurodeles waltl (assembly GCF_031143425.1). Lineage (NCBI taxonomy): Eukaryota > Metazoa > Chordata > Amphibia > Caudata > Salamandridae > Pleurodeles > Pleurodeles waltl. The sequence goes on from NC_090447.1 coordinate 3,671,285, forward strand.
TCTGCTGGTGTCACAGGATTGAGGTAGGGCGTCATCATGTAGGTGTGCACTGCGTAGGCACTGACTCCTAGAAGGGACAGAGGGTATATTGAGTAACTGAGCCATTTGACATCAGCACACCATCAATGCGCTAGTGTACAGAGTGTCAATACCTAGTAGATATCCTTCTCCAAACTCCCCAGCTAGCAGTCTTGTGTGAATGCCGCTATGGCGAAAGATGCATGAATCATGTGTGCTCCCTGGGTACCTGGCCACGAGATCAGTTATGATATAAGAGACATTGCATATCACCTGTATATTCATTGAATGTTGGTATTTACGGTTGTGGTACACATACTCTGTGGCTGATGGTGAACAGATTGCAACATGTGTCCCATCTATGGCACCTAGGACATGGGGGAACTGTGCTATCTGGTAAAACTCTATTTTTGTCTGCTGTATTTCCTGTGGGGTGTGGGGGAATCTGATGTACTGGTGTATCCTACTCAGCATGGCGTTAATAAATGCATTGACAAATCTAGAGAGGGTACTCTGTGAGACCCCTCCAGCTGCTGCTATGACCCCTTGATAGCTCCCTGAGGCGAGTAGGTGTAGGGAGCATAATACCTGCACATGGGTGGGGATGCTATGAGTCCTATGTGTTCTGCGCTGCAGTATGGGTTGTAGCTTAGCTATGAGGTCAAGTATCATGGCTGAGTTCAACCTATACCTCTCAAATATTTCCGCCTTTGTCTGGTCAAAAAGTGTAATGTGCACTCTGAAAATGCGCTCCTGTCTCCTCCTCCCTCTCCTCAAACCTGCCAAGATCCTCATCCTCCTCGCCATTACGTAGAGTGCAGCCATTGTGGAAAAGAGTCTGAGGCATTCTGGACCTCTTTATATAGGTTGCACCTGGTTACCACCTGGTTTCACTTAGTGGTATTTTGCATGTACAAAATGCCATTCTGCGAAAAATCGAAATTTGCGATTTTTTGATGCATCGAATTGCGACTTGGATTTTGCAAATCGCATTTTGCGCTTCACAATTTCCTACTGGAAGTACCGAATCACAAAATGTGACTCGCAAAAACAGGTCGTAACGAAAAAAATCCCTATCTTTGCGACTTCTTCTTTTTGGTCTGCGAATGCCTTTAATGCATCGCAGACCACATTTTTGCATTCGCAAACGGCCGTATTTTGCGATTTGCACCGTTTGCGAATGCAAAAAAGTTTCATACATCTGGCCCAAAATCTGTTGCAAAAATGCACTTAAAAGACTAGTTCCATAGCACCCTTGGGGTGTTAAGCTAGAGCAGTCCCTGGGACCAGATCACAACAGTCAGTGCAGTTTTTCCTAATCCGTGCAGAGATGTCATCCCTGTCTGTGGTGCTGAATGGGACTTGTGTTGAAGTCAATGGCAGGGATGCCACTGCTGACAAATGAGCACTTGAAGGCTGAGCTGCAGGGACCCTTGCAGGGTTAAGGTAGTGCCGGCCCTGGGATCAGGCCACAACAGTCAGTTCACTTCTACCAGGTCCGTGGGGTTTGGGTGCAGAGTTGTCCTGGCTGTCTGTGATACTGAACAGGGCTTGTGCTGGTGCAGATTTAACCATACACACAGTGCTGTGCAAAAGGGATACAAAAACTCAGCTATAGGGTTGTGCCAGATGTTGGTCACAAGTACTCGGTAGTGCTCTCCTCTTGCAGCATCAACCTAAGGGGCCAGTCAGCTGGCTGGTGACCAAGAAGCCTTGGTAGCAGTAAGCACAGCAAGATGTTTTAGAGACGTCTGACAGTCTCGGAGAGTGTGATAGTGAGCTGTAACTTTGTGGAAGGCCAGACAAAGACTCCCACAATGCACTTTACCAGCTGGATCCAGTTGATCCCTCGTTGGGTGTAGGAGGCTGGCCTGGTTTGTAGTGAGTACCTTGGGTACGTACACCTTACACCAAGTCCAGTTATCTCTTATTAGTGAAATGTAGTAGTGTTCTAGCAGCTTAGGCCGCTAGAGGTAGCTATAGGAGAGCAGCTTAGGCTGAACTAGGAGACATGCAAAGCTCCTGCAGTACCACTGATAGTTACACAGTACTTATACACAAGTAAAGACAATACTCAGTGTTACCAAAAATAAAGGTTGTTTATTTGGGTGACACAAGGCCAAAAATATCTTAAAGGCAATACTCCTTCTGGAGGTAAGTATTATACACAATATATACACTTGACTCCAAAATGAGGTAAGTAATTAGACATAGGATAGTGCAAACAATAGGAAATGCTATAGAACACAATAGGAGAAAATAGGTTTAGGGGCAACACAAACCGCATACTGAGAAAGTGGAATGCGAATCACAAGTTCTCTCCTAGACAAGTGTAGTGTGTAGAGAATCGCTGTGAGAGTAAGAAAACCACAAAGGTGAATAAAATACCCCACCCCAGAGCCCAGGAAAGTAGGAGAAAAGTACTGCAAGTTTACTTAGGACACACTACAAGTCGTGATTAGAGTTATTGCAAGAACCAAGCAAGACTGCAAACAACAAATGGTGGATTCCTGGACCTGAAGACCTGCAAAGAGAGGAGACCAAGTCCAGAAGTCGGGAGGAGGTTCCAGGAAGGACAGGAGCCCCTGCCAACCTAGAAGACGGTGCAAAAGAAGAGTGTCCCCGGTTGGACGAAGACTGCAGAAATGCACCAAGGGAAGATGGCTGCGGGTTCCTGCATGATGCAATGGATGTCCCACGTGGAGATGTTGGATGCAGGTGACTTTAGGCGCTGGATTTGTCCAACAAGCCTTGGTTCAAGCAATGTCACAGATTGTGTCAAAGTGGCGCTGCCTGGTCCCAGGAGGGACCTGGGGGCCTCAACTCAGACTGAGAAGGAAGAGGGGGATCCCAACACTAGAGGGAACCCACAGATGACCAGGAAGCACCCACAGAGGTCCCAGGACACAGGGATAAAGAAAGTACAAATCACAGTTGTTGCAGCACGACAAAAGAAGGTTCCACGCCGCCAAAGAACAACTCAGCGAGTTGAGCATCACAGGATAGAGTGCTGGGGACCTGGGCCAGGCTATGCACAAAGGATTATTGGAAATAGTGCACAGAGGCCTCAGGAGTGAAGATGACACGGTGCACAGGTGTACTGTCGCAATTGGGGAAAGCAAGCTCTTACCTCCTCCAAATTTGGACAGCAGGACTTTAGGACAGTCTGTGTCAAAGGTGTCCAACACCTGTGTTCCAAGAAGCACGCCCGTCGCCAGGAGAAGAGTCCAAGAGAAACAGTCGTCGTCTTAGAAGGTGCCTGCTGGAGCAGGGAAGTGACTCCGCCACTCCACTGTAGATTTCTTCGGCCCTTCTAGTGCAGGGTGAAGAAAGGGAGTCCCCAGAGTGTGCACACCTAGGAAACTGTTGCAGTTGCTTGCTGGAGCTGAAGCTGCAGAGGAAAAGTAGCCCTTCTGGGTACTTTGTTGCTGTTACAGCAGTTCCTGGAGCAGCCTGTGGTCGATCCAAGGTCAGAGGATGAAGTAGTAGTTGCAGAGGATTCCTGATGGAAACGTGCAAGCAGAATCTGAAGAGAAACCCACAGGAGAGACCCTAAATAGCCCTGAGAGGGATATTGGCTACCTTATCGGGTATGGACCTATAAGGAGTGGTATCTGACGTCACTTGCTGGCACTGGCCACTCAGAGGCCTCCAGAGTGTCCCCACACCCTGGAAAACAAGATGGCTGAAGTCTGGGACACACTGGAGGAGCTCTTGGCACCACCCCTGGGGTGGTGATGGACAGAGGAGTGGTCACTCCCCTTTCCTTTGTCCAGTTTCACACCAGAGCAGGTACTGGGGGTGCCTGAACTGGTGTAGACTGGCTTATGCAAGGAGGACACCATCTGTGCCCTTCAAAGCATTTCCAGAGGCTGGGGGAGGGTACTCCTCCCCAGCCTGTAACATCTATGTCCAAAGGGAGAGGATGTAACACCCTCCTCCCAAAGGAAATGCTTTGTTCTGCCTTCCTGGGACTGAGCTGCTCAGACCCTAGGAGGGCAGAACTCTGTCTGTGAGGTGGCAGCAGCTGTAGCTGCAGTGCATGCCTCAGAGAGCTGGTTTGGCAGTACTGGGGCTCCATGGTGGAGCCCCCAGGATGCATGTAATTGGCTCCCCAATACCATAGTTGGAATGGGGGGATAATTCCATGATCTTAGACCCCTTACATTGCCATATTTGGAGCTACCATTGTGAAGCTACATATAGGTATTGACCTATATGTAATGCACACGTGTGATGGCGTCCCCCCACTCACCAAGTCCGGGGATTTGGCCCTGGGCAGCATGAGGGCACCTTTGCTAGTGCCAGGGTGCCCTCACACTTAGGGCCATATGTACGAACACTTTTTCCCATAGACATAGAATTGGTAAAAACCTTTGCTACATCTGGCCCTTAGTAACTTTGCACCTAGCCTTCAGTAAATGAAGGTTAGACATATAGTTGACTTATAAGTTACTTAAGTGCAGTGAAAATGGCTATGAAATAGTGTGTGCACTATTTCACGCAGGCTGCAGTGGCAGTCCTGTGAAAGGGTCTGTCTGAGCTCCTTATGGGTGGCAAAAGAAATGCTGCAGCCCATAAGGATCTCCTGGAACCCCAATGTCCTGAGTACCTATGTACCATATACTAGGGGATTATAGGGTGAGGGGTCCAGTGTGCCAGTTGAAATTGGTATATGAAGTCACTAGCCTATACTGACAAATTTAAAAGCAGAGAGAGCATAAGCACCGAGGTTCTGGTTAGCAGAGCCTCAGTGACACAGTTAAGCACTACTGACAACACACACATTAGGCCACAAACTATGAGCACTGGGGTACTGGCTAGCAGGATCCCAGTGAGACAGGCAAAACACATTAACAAATAGGGTTTTTACTATGAGGACTAGGGTCCTGGCTAGCAGGATCCCAGTGACACAGTAAAAACACAGTGACACACACTCACAAACAGGACAAAAGTGGGGGTAACCATGCTAGAAAGAGGCTACTTGCTCACATTAAGCGAAGGACGATATGGCTAACCTTGGCTAGTTGAGAATTTATTGTCTTAGTGGTGAGAAGTGGAGAGTAGATATGCAATTGAGTTGTTACTCCCTTTATAATCCACTGAATGATTACTTCCCTTTGGGGATGTAAACCACCCTGTTTGGAGATTTTTCACCTAACCAACAGTATGAGTGTAAATTCTCAGAGTTTCTATTAGTATGTTTTAAAGTTGGGCAGTGGGGCTGGTCCAAATGAAAGGAATGCAAGACAGTGATGCTGTCTCAATAAAGCTATAGCTGGGCAAAAGGTTTGTCCATATGGCTGTAAGAGAGTACAGGGTTGCTGTTTCTCTTGAGTTGGAGCAGGGCAGGGCTGCTGTCCTATAAGCTACACACTAGGACAGGACTGCTGTCCTAAGTGTTTAGAGGCAGCGCAGGGCTGCTGCACTAAAGTTTCTCTTGGAGGGCTGGAGGGATACTCCATATTTACCAAAATGGTGCAATTTTGCACATCTGGATTAGCAGTTCCACAGAGATGTACTTTTACCTCTGGGAGTCCAGCTGTTGTAGCTGAGGGCTCCCTTGGTAATGATTCCACCCCAGGAGAGTTTTCTCACACCACGGGAATGGTATCCTTAATGTCAGGGTAGAGAAGGGATACTTTGATACCTTTTTTAACTGTTGGTGGAGAGGGACCCCGAGATTTCAGGCCTTTTTCTCTCCTTTGCTTTTTCATTTCACCAGAAATGAGAGGAAGCAGTCCCTCAGGGATACCCAGCATGGATGCATGGGTCCTAAACTCTACCTCAGCCCAACCTGAGGCCTCTAGGTCTTTCCCTAAGAGACACTCTACATGTAAGCTAGGTGATACCACCACCTGCTTTGGGCCAGTAACTCCAACCCAACTAAGTTAAACTACAGCTAAGGGGAGGGACTGAGTGGAGTTATTGATATCAGTAACTTGGTACTTCTGTCCAAGGAGGTGTTGTGCAGGTGACACCAAGTTTTCAGTCACCATTTATTGAGATTGACTGCCTGTACGTATCCATGTTAAGGGGACAAGCAGTCAAGGGGGCAAGGCTAATGCCACCAGGTGTGACAGAAACTGTCTTGGGAGTTTCTACCCCAGTTTCTATTATGGACCCAAAAGTGAACCCAACTACACCCTTAGTTTGACTATTGCCAGTAGTCCTACCACTATTACCACTACTGTTAGGGGCACTAGAGTTTGATGTATTAGTGGTGGTAGGCCCAGGGGCTTTACCTGGGCAGGACTTATCCCCTGGCCAATGGTCTTTACCTCTGCACACATAGCACCAAGGCTTTTTCTGATTGTGTGAAGAGTGAGAAGAAGATGAAGGTGTTTTATCCTCACCCCCAGAGGAGTGTTTTGGACATGAAGGAGGATCTTTGTGTTTACTTTTCTCCCCATGCCTGTCCTGAGATTTTTCACTATCTTTCTTTTTGCAGTCTTTGTCACTCCCTGTATGAGCTTTTCTGCTCACACTTGTTCTGACCCATTTGTCTCCCTTCTTTCCCAATTCTTGGGGAGAGGTCAGATCTGAGTCCACAAGATACTGATGCAACAAATCAGACACACAATTGTTCAATATATGCTCTCTCAGAATCAAGTCATATAGGCTTTCATAGTCAGTCACCTTACTGACATTTAGCCAACCCTCTAGGGCCTTCACTGAACAGTCTACACAATCTGTCCAATCCTGTGGTGAATTCTTTCTGGTCTCTCTGAACTTTATCCTGTATTGTTCATTGGTTAAGCCCAGACCATCTAAGAGTGCACTTTTAAGAATGTGGTAGTTATCTGCATCATCTTCTCTGACAATAAGGAGTCTGTCTCTCCCCTTGCCAGAGAAAGATATCCACAGGATTGCAGCCCTCTGAACAGGAGGGACCCTCTGAACTTTACAGGCCTTCTCAAGTGCAGCAAACCACGTATATGTCATCTCCATTCTTGTAAGAAGGGTCACCTCTATGCAGATTTCTAGAGTCAAAGGAGGGTTCCCCAATATTGAATTTCTGAAACTGCTGCTGCCATCATGGGGAACTAACCCCAAACCCTGCCTTTCCCTTTCTACAGCTAGGGATTCCCTGTCTAAGGCCAACTGTTGCTGCTGTAGCCTCAGTCTGGCTTCCTCCAACCTCAGCTTTCTGAGTTCCTTATTGTAGGAGACTGGCCTGGCTTATAGTGGGTACCTTGTGGTACTTACACCGTGAGCCAGGTCCAGTTATCCCTTATTAGTAGAATAGAGGTGTTTCTAGCAGCTTAGGCTGATAGAAGGTAGCTATGGCAAAGCAGCTTAGGCTGAACTAGGAGACATGCAAAACTCCTACTATACCACTTATACCATACAGCACAATATCATAAGAAAACACAATACACAGAGTTACTAAAAATAAAGGTACTTTATGTTTATGACAATATGCCACAAGTATCTCAGTGAGTACCCTCAGTAAGAAGGTAAGTAATATACACAAGATATATGTACACAATTCCAAAACAGGTAAGTAATAGTAAGAAAAGTAATGCAAACAGTGTGGAATTACAATAGGATGCAATAGGAAAACATAGGTCTAGGGGCAACACAAACCATATACTCCAAAAGTGTACAGAAGCTAAAGGAGCTAGAGATCAGGCGGAGCACAGGGGTACTGTCGCAACCCGGGAAGGCAAGCTCTTACCTCTGCCAAATTTGGACAGCTGGACCTTAGGACAGTCTGGGTCAAAGGGGTCCACCAACTGTGTTCAAGGGAGAACGCTCGTCGTCAGGAGAGGAGTCCCAGAGAACCGGTCATCGCCTTGGAAGGTGCCTGCAGGAGCAGGGAAGTGACTCCGTCATTCCATGGGAGATTCCTTTGGTTCTTCTGCTGCAGGGACAAGGCAGGGAGTCCTCAGAGCGTGCACATCTTGGAAACTGTTGCAGATGCAGGCTGGAGCTGAAGTTGCAGGGTCACAGTAGCCTCTCTGGATACTTTGTTGTAGTTGGAGCAGTCTGTTGTCGATTCAACAGTCAGAAGCTGAAGCAGAGGGTGCAGAGGATTCCTGGAGGAAGCTTGCAAGCTGAATCTGAAGAGGAACCTACAGGAGAGACCCTAAATAGCCCTGAGAGGGGGATTGGCCACCTGACCAGATATGCACCTATCGGGATGGGTCTCTGACGTGGCACTGGCCACTCAGAGATCTTCATTGTGTCCCCATACCTTGGAAAACAAGATGGCTAACACCAGGGACACACTGGAGGAGCACTGGGCACCACCCCTGGGGTGGTGATGGACAGGGGAGTTCTCACTCCCCTTTCCTTTGTCCAGTTTCACGCCAGAGCAGGGACTGGGGTTCCCTGAATGGTTTAGATTGGATTATGCAAGGAGGGCACCGTTTGTGCCCTTCAAAGCATTTCCAAAGGCTCTGGGAGGATACCCCTCTCATGCCTGTAACACCTATTTCAAATAGGAGAAGGTGTAACACCCCTCTCCTAAAGGAAATGCATTGTTCTGTTTTTCTTGGATTGAGCTGCTCAATCCCCAGGAGGACAGAAACCTGTTTGTGAGGTGACAGCAGCTGGGGCTGCAGTGGAAATCTCAGAGAGCTGGTATGGCAGTACTGGGGTTCCATAGTGGAGCCCCCAGAGTGCATGAGAATGGCCCCAATACCAAATTTGGATTCGGGGGTCAATTCCATGATCTTAGACACCTCACATGGCTGTAGTCGGAGTTACCATTGTGAAGCTACATATATGTATTGACATATATGTAGTGCATGCTTATAATGGTGTCCCCTCACTCACGATGTCTGGGGAATTGGCCCTGGTCAACGTGTGGGCACCTTTGCTAGTGCATGGTTGCCCTCAAACACAGTAACTTTGCACCTAGCCTTCAGTAAATGAAGGTTAGACATATAGGTAACTTATAAGTTACCTAGTGCAGTGAAAAATGGCTGTGAAATACTGTGTGCACTATTTCACTCAGACTGCAGTGGCAGTCCTGAAGAAAGATTTGTATGAGATCCTTATGGGTGTCAAAAGAAATGCTGCAGCCAATAAGGATCTCCTGGAATCCAATGCCCTGTGTACCTAGGTACCATATACTAGGGACTTATAAAGGGGGTCCAGTGTGCCAATTAGATTTGGAATATGGAGTCACTAAACTATAGTGACAGGTTTGGTACATAGAGAGAGCATAAGTACTGGAGTTCTGGTTAGCAGAACTCCAGTGACACAGTCAAGCATACTGAAAACACACATAGGCCACAAACTGAGAGCACTGGGGTCCTGGCTAGCAGTATCCCAGTGAGGCAGTTAAACACACTGACAAATAGGTTTCAAACTATGAGCACTGGGGTCCTGGCTAGCAGGATCCCAGTAAGACTGTAAAAACACATTGACAAACACTGACAAACAGGCCAAAAATGGGGGTAACCATGCTGGAAAGAGTCTACTTTCTGACAGTGTTGGAGAAGAGATCAGGTAGAGGGTCACTGTCTTCTTCCTGTCACTCATCACTGGCTATGAGTAGGGTTAAGTCAGCCTTATAATAGTAGGGTTTTAGGCATTTCACATGAAACACCACGAGGGGACTTCTTGGAGTGCCAAGGTACACAAAGAAGGGGACCTCACCCTTTTTCTCCACTATTGTGTGTGGACCACTTCATTTGTCCTGGATTGCCCTGGGTGCCACAGGCTCCAGTACCTACACCTTCGGTCCTGGTTGGTACACAGTCAGGACAGCCTTCAGGTCATGCCATTGCTTTTGCAATTCTTGGCTGGCCTGAAGGTTCTTAGCGGCCTTTTTCATATACTCAGCCATTCTTGATCTTAGGCTAAGTACATAATCCACTATATATTGTTTAGGGGACATCAAGGGTTGCTCCCACCCCTCTTTCACCAAAAAGGAGTGTAAAGGGGCTGCAGCCCACTCCCTTCTGGGGTACCTTCCTCTAGGCAAAAAGGAGGAATGGTAACAGGACATCCCATCACATTCTGAGTTTTTCAGAGAATCCCATTATCATACCTTTGAGAGTTTCATTAAACCTCTCAACCAACCCATTTGTCTGGGGATGGTAAGACGTGGTAAACTTTTTAAGTTACACCACACTCTTCCCACATTGCCTTCAAGTATGTAGACATGAAGTTATTACCCCTATCTGATACTACCTCTTTTGGGAAGCCCACTCTGGAAAATATTCCCATGAGGGTGTTTGCCACTACAGGGGCTGGAGTAATCCTCAGAGGAATTGCTTCTGGGAATCTAGTGGCATGGTCTACTACCACCAAAATAAACCTATTGCCAGAAGGAAGTGGATGGTCAAGGGGCCCAACTATGTCAACCCCTGCCCTTTCAAAGGGCACCCCAACCACAGGCAGTGGGATCAAGGGGGCCTTTGGGGTGACACCAGTCTTACCACTGGCTTAGCAAGTGACACAAGAGCGACAGAACTCCTTTGTGTCTTCTGACATATGAGGCCAGTGAAAGTGAGAGACCAATCTGTCCAAGTGTTGCTTTGCCCCAAATGTCCAGCAAGGGGAATATCATGTGCAAGTGTCAGAAGAAACTCCTTAAACTGCAAGGGAATGACCAGTCTCCTGGTAGCACCAGGTTTTAGGTCCCTTGCCTCTGTATAAAGGAGATTGTTTTCAAATTACACTTTGTGGGTGTCACTGACATCCCCTGCTTCTTGTCTGGCAGCTTGCTGCCTTAAACACTCTAGTGTGGGACAGATCTGCTGTGCAACACTCAACTCCTCCCTGGCAGCCCCCCTTTGGTGTAGATTCTGCATAGGGAGTTGACTCCTCCTCATCAAAAGGGGAATTTTCAGTGGAGTAAGGGATAGTGGAAAAGGGTTTACCCTTTCTACCCCTAGTTTTTGGGAGCACTTGGTCCATTGTTCCAGGATCTAAGTTTCCCTCTCCTCTTTGCTTCTTGGCCTGAGCCCTGGTGAGAACATAGATGTGCCCAGGAATGCCCAGCATTGCTGCAAGGGCCTCCAATTCCACTTCAGCCCAAGCTGAAGTCTCTAAATCATTGCCCAGTAGACACTCCACAGGCAGATCAGTGGCTACCACAACTTTCTTTGGACCAGTAACCCCCCCACCCCCAGTTGAGATTCACAACACAACAGCCATGGGGTGGCTAACAGTGTTATGATGGGCATCAGTCACTTGGTAATGATGACCAAGTAGGTGTTGCTCAGGGGCTACCAGTTTCCCCATCACCATTGTGACACTGGCACCTGTGTCCCTTTAGGCCTCAACCTGAACACCATTTATCAGGGCTGTTGCTTGCATTTATTCATATTAAGGGGACAAGCAACAAGGGTGGCAAGGTCAATGCCACCATCAGAGACTAAAACATCTTTAGTGGTTTCCCTAACTAAACCAACCCCCACTATATTACCCAGAGTGAGTCCTGCTACACCCTTGGACTGGCTATTTGTAGTGTTATTTGTCCCACCACCACTGCTATCACTAGGGGTACTAGTGGAAGCAGTGGGGGTTGTGTTGGTGTTGTCACTTGCCCAATGACCTTTGCTTTTAAATTTGCTTTTTCTGTTGGTCGGAAGAGGATTTAGACCCACCCCAGGAGGATTTTTGTGGGCCTGATGAAGACTCTGGTGGTCATTACAACCCTGGCAGTCGGTGTTAAAGCGGCGGGAAGACCACCAACAGGCCGGCGGTAAAAAATTAGCAATTACGACCGTGGCTGAAACCGCCAACAAAGACAGCCACTTTAACACTCCGACCGCCACATCGGTACAAACAAACAGTGCGGCGGTCACCGCCAACAAACAGGCGAAGGACAATGTACTGCCCACAGTATCACAACCTACCAATACGCCACCTTTTCTGGGGCAGATTCACCGCGTGTAAAAACACGGCGGGAACAGGATTCCGAAGGGAAAACACTCACGTCTACACACCCCACGAGGAACCAGGACACCATGGACCCGAAACTCCAAATTCTCCCTGCGATAGTCTTCCTGCTCCTCTACCAGGAGCATGAACGCCGGCGGCGAAGACCACGGTGAGTACTGCACCTATGACACAGGGGAGGGAAAAAACAGAGACACACACACACAACACGCAACACCCCCACCCCCACCCTCACCCACTACAACACACACACTAATACATATTGATACATCACAGTTACACCCCCAACACCCCTGGAAAAATGCAAAGACAATAGAAAATTAGTGTAACCTTTGTAATATATTAAAAACAAGTAGGCAAAAATATAGATATACACCATTAACAAAATATACACCAAGCATAGTAGTCCAGGTAGTGCTCCAATTAAGTCCGTGGAACACTGGGCCCACACGGTATGGGCGAGGCCCACACAAGATCCCCGACCATGACGGAGAGAACACTGCAGGGGCATCAGAGAGCAAGAAAACAGGCACCTCAGGGGCAGGGAAAGGGGGGGTACCTCAGCCCCTTGAGTGCACGACGCCAAATCCACGAGAGGGCCACATGCCCACTGTTCAATCCTGGGGAGTGCAAAGCCACAGTCTCTCAAGTCTCTACAATGGGTGGGCTGCCCACTGTTCCATCCTGGGGAGTGCAAAGCCACAGTCTCTCAAGTCTATACAGTGGGTGGGTTGGCCACTGTTCCATCCTGGGGCGTGCAAAGCCACAGTCTCTCAAGTCTCTACAGTGGGTGGGTTGCCCACTTTTCCATCCTGGAGAGTGCAAAGCCACAGTCTCTCAAGTCTCTACAGTGGGTGGGTTGCCCACTGTTCCATCCTGGAGAGTGCAAAGCCACAGTCTCTCAAGTCTCTACAGTGGGTGGGTTGTTGCCCACTGCTTTATCCTGGGGATTGCAAAGCCACAGTCTCTCAAGTCTTTCCAGTGGGTGGGTTGCCCACTGCCATATCCTGGGGAGTGCAAAGCCACAGTCTCTCAAGTCTCTACAGTGGGTGGGTTGCCCACTGCTTTATCCTGGGGAGCGCAAAGCCACAGTCTCTCAAGTGGATAACAGTCTCCACTGGTTCTAGAGGGGGCATGGTGCCCAGAGTGCTTCATCCTGCTAAGGACAGAGGCAGTGGATGGATCTCTCCACTGGTTCTGGAGGCGGCATGGTGCCCAGAGTGCTTCATCCTGTCTGTGACGGTAGCAGGGCTGGTGGTGGTGGCCTCCTGGGCAGCTGGGCTGGTGCTGGCGGTGGCCTCCTGGGCAGCTGGGCTGGTGGCGGTGGCCTCCTGGGCAGCTGGGCTGGTGCTGGCGGTGGCTCCTGGGCAGCAGGGCTGGTGGCGGTGGCCTCCTGGGCAACTGAGCTGGTGGCGGTGGCCTCCTGGGCAGCAGGGCTGGTGCTGGCGGTGGCCTCCAGGGCAGCAGGGCTGGTGCTGGCGGTAGCCTCCTGGGCAGCAGGGCTGGTGGCGGTGGCCTCCTGGGCAGCTGGGCTGGTGCTGGCCTCCTGGGCAGCAGGGCTGGTGCTGGCGGTGGCCTCCTGGGCAGCTGGACTGGTGCTGGCGGTGGCCTCCTGGGCAGCAGGACTGGTGCTGGCAGTGGCCTCCTGGGCAGCAGGGCTGGTGGCGGTGGCCTCCTGGGCAGCTGGGCTGGTGGTGGTGGCCTCCTGGGCAGCTGGGCTGGTGGCGGTGGCCTCCTGGGCAGCGGGGATGATGGCGGTCTTCTCCGACGTGCTGCTCTTCCCAGACTTGCAGAGTTTCTTGTGCCCCTTCTCCACCTTGGAAGATGTCGCAGCTGACTCCACACTCCCACTGTACCCCTGGGAGCAGCTTTGGTGGCTGGAGTCTTCCCCCTCTCCTGCTGGGCACTGGCCAACTTCTGATGCTTAACAGGTGGGGGACTGTCTGTGCTGTAGCTCCGTGCCACACTGGCTGCCCTGGTGGCCGGTGTACTCCAGATTCCAGTGACTACAGGCACCACTGCTCCCAGAGATGTTGTGGCTGAGGTTCTAGTTCGGGACCTAGGAAACGGACGGGGTGGGGGAGGTGTGGGAAAGAGGTCAAGGTTGGACAGGAAAAGTTTTTGGGAGACACTGGTACAGGTAGCTGGAGGGGGTTAGGGAGTGGAGGAAGAGGTTGTAGTTGTAAGAGGTGTTCGTTTGCTGACTTTGGGTGAAGGTGCATGCGCTGGAGGCTGTTGTGAGGTGGATGGCTGTTGGATGGGTGTGTGCCTGCGTTTGTGTATCATGGGAGGGGGCGTCACAGACACACTGGGAGAGGACACAGGGGACGTGTGAATGGTATTGGGGGTGGTGACTGCACGTGAGCGGGGTGTGGTGGTGGGTGTGCTGGTGATGGTAGTAGTGGCTGTAGAGGTAGTGCATGCAGGTGTGAGTGTAGACGAGACTGGGAGGGAGCAGGGAGATGAGGAGGAGGGGGACACAGTGGAGGCAGTGGATGTTGGTGTTTCTGCATGGGTATGATGCTTGCATGACTGCCTGTGGGATGTGTGGTGTTTATGTTTGCCTGAGCTTCCCTTGTGTGTTGACGTGTGTGCATGCTGGTCTAGAGGTGTGCTTGGGATAGCCTGGAGTACAGGGGATTGGGTCTGGGTGGAGGAAGTTGGAGGGGTGAGACTAGAGACAATGGCTGCCATCAGTGCTGAGGCCAGAGTCTGAAAAACTCACTGAAGGGCTGCCTGACCAGAATGAATGCCCTCCTGGAATGCATTTGTTTTTTTGCAACTGCCTTTCTACACCCTGGATGGCATTCAAAATGGTAGGCTGCCCAACAGTGAGGGACCCGAGGAGGTCAATGGCCTCCTCAAGGAGGGCAGCAGGGGTGACTGGGGCAGGGCCTGAGGTGCCTTGGGTCAAGGCGATGCCCACCCTCCGGAGTGAGCGGGCACGGGGCAAAGGCTGAGGGGCTGCTGGGAGGCCGGTCCTGGAAGGGGGGGTGGCGACTGTACCTGTAGATGGGGGTGGAACAGATGTTGCCGCCACCACAAGGGAGCTCCCATCAGAGGACGAGTCCGTGTCACTGGTCTCAGCTCCTGTCCCCGCTGTGGAGCTCCCCTCGCCCTCCGTCCCACTGGTGAAGTCCGATTCCGTAGTGTGGCCCTCCATAGCCATTTGGGATGCAGCCCCCTCGTGCTCCGGTGCCACTGCTCCTCCGCCTGATGATGCTAATGCACACAAGAACAGGGAGACCACAAAAAGCGGGGGGAAGACAGAAGAAAGACATGTTGAGTGCATGCATTACTGCTACCGTTGGCGGACACGACAGACACAGAATCTCCCTGCACTACGCCGTGCTCTTTTGCTCCACTGTTCAATTCCTGGGAAATGGCCTACTAGGCTATGGACGAGATGACACAGGGGCATGACTAGGTGTAGTTAGCGCTCTACAGAGGTGCTGTGGGGTGCCACATGGCCTGTCTTACAGAGGGACCTTGCCTACGGAACTCGCCCTGGCCTAGGTAAACCCACAGCCCACATCCCCCGCCCAGACCCCTCCACTGCTCGCAAAATCAGCAGAACGAGAGTGTACTCACCCCCTTGTGGCTGCTGTGATGCCCTCAAGCGCCCATCTAACTCCGGGTACGCCACCGCCAGGATCCTGAACATCAGGGGGATCATGGTGCGACGGGCACCCCTCCCACGTTGGGAGGCCATCCCCAGCTGAGCCTCCGCCGTCTTCTTGCTCCAGCGGCGATTGTCCTCCCATCTTTTCCGGCAGTGGGTGCTCCATCTGTGGTAGACTCCCAGGGTCCGGATGTCCTTGGCGATGGCACGCCAAATATATTTTTTCTGGTGGGCGCTGACCTACATGAGTTATACAGGGGGAGGAGAAACTTATTAATAACTGTACCGTCAAAGTGATTGGCCCCCATCCCTAGCTTTGCCATGTGGCATATGCACTCACCGTCGTTACAGGCACGCCACACTCTCCCCCCTTCCTTCTTACATCCACCCCTCTCCACACAGGCATTGCCCATACAGCATGCTCCCAGTGTACTTACCTGTTTGTCTGGAGGACCGTAGAGTAGCGTGTACTGGGGGATGACCCCATCCACGAGTTTCTCCAACTCCTCCGATGTGAAGGCAGGGGCCCTTTCCCCAGACACTCGAGCCATTGTCTCTTCCAGACCGAGGTCACAGCAACACTGCAGGTCCTCTCCTGTCGAAGATCAGGTATTGAGTGATTAAACAGTCACCGCCGGCGTACATCGTCATTGGCTCCTGGGACCCACAGGGTCCAATGTTAACCAATGCAGTATTGCGCCGCAGTCTTCGACCGCCTACCGCGACGGTGTACAACGCCAGCGCAGTTACCTCACATCCCATTGTCCCACTTTACAGGTCAGACAGCCACCATTTCAGGGGCCCACATGGCTTCATTTTCAACTGTGTCAAACATACCTAGGCCTAGACTCAACACACATACAGGCCACTTTTTAGATTATGATTGGTGTTCTGTGTAAGCTGTGGGTACGTACCTCTGAGTTGTTTGACTCTGTGCTATCTGTTGTCCTTCATAGGCACCGTCCGCTGGGACATGTGAGGAGATGGCGGCATCCTCCGGTGTACCGACTGTTGGTGGACCTGTCGACAATGGAGAAAGACATGTGATAATCACATACAGGCTTGACAGTGCCACAATCCAGGAACTGTGTACCCAGCCGGAGCCAGACCTGATGTCAGCTATCCGCCATCCTACAGGAATCCCCCCTCAAGTGCAGGTGCTGTCAGTGCTGCATTTCCTTGCAAGTGGGTCATTTCAAACAACAGTGGCCATAGCATCAGGGATGTCCCAGCCCATGTTTTCCAACGTGTTGTCTAGAGTGTTGTCTTCCCTGCTGAAACACATGAAGAGCTACATCGTTTTCCCTCAGGTGGAGGATTTGCCTACAGTGAAAGGTGATTTCTATGCCCTGGGACATATCCCCAACATCATAGATGCCATTGATGGGACACATGTGGCTTTGGACCCCCCCCACAGGAGTGAACAGGTGTACAGAAACCGGAAGAGTTATCATTCGATGAATGTACAGATGGTATGTTTGGCCGACCAGTACATCTCCCATGTTAATGCCAAATTCCCTGGTTCAGTGCATGACGCCTACATCCTGCGGAATAGCAGCACCCCTTATGTGATGGGTCAACTCCAGAGGCACTGTGTGTGGATATCAGGTGAGCACCTGGAAGCTAGTCAGTTGGAATGGTTGTCTGGGGATATACCTTCAGGTTAGTGTGTGTCTAACAGTTGTCCCTCGCCATTTGCAGGTGACTCTGGTTACCCCAACCTGTCATGGCTAATGACCCCAGTGAGGAATCCCAGGACAAGGGCAGAGGAACGCTACAATGAGGCCCATGGGCGAACTAGGAGGGTGATCGAGCGGTCCTTTGGCCTCCTGAAGGCCAGGTTCAGGTGCCTCCATATGACAGGTGGATCCCTATTCTACTCACCAAAGAAGGTGTGCCAGATCATCGTGGCCTGCTGTATGCTTCACAACTTGGCTTTGTGACAACAGGTGCCTTTTCTGCAGGAGGATGGTCCAGATGGCGGTGTTGTTGCAGCTGTGGAGCCTGTGGACAGTGAAGACGAGGAAGCAGAGGAAGAAGACATGAACAACAGGGACTCAGTGATCCAGCAATATTTCCAGTGAAACACAGGTAAGAATACAAACCTGCCTACTACATGTACTTAAACACTACTACCTCTGTACTGTCTGTCGTTTTCAACCAGTGTATGGTCACTGAGTTGTCACTTTCCCTTACGATTTCACAGATCTGAGTCCCATAGTGTGACATCTGCTTTGATTCCTCATGGACTAGAGCTGTGTGACATAGGTATGTTGACATTACAAATGAAAGAGCTTTTTGACACAGTAATTGCTAATACAGTATTCCGAAATCACAGACTGACTTGTGCTTTAAGGGTGTTTATTTTAGTGCTCAATATTGGAGGGGGTAGCAAAATGGTGAGGGGTGATGGTAAAGGAATGTCCATGGCAGAGTCCAGTCTATTAGTCTCACAGGTGCATTGCCCAAATGGGCATAGGAAGTGGAGCTGGGGCAGTTTAAGGATGGACAGGGTGACAAAGTGGGACAGTAGGATGACAATCAGGGTGGTCTCATTTCTTGGCGGAGGTCTTGGCATCGTTCTCTGTCTTGTTCCTAGATCTCAGGGACCGTTTGCGAGGTGGTTCTCCCTCTGCAGGGGGTGGGGTGCTGGTGTGGTGGTCCTGTGGCGGTGCCTCCTGTCCACTAGCGCCAGCAGAGGTGGTGGGCAGTTCATCGTCCAGGCTAGTGTCAGGGGCCCCTTGTAGTGCCACAGTGTCCCTCCTGGTGTTGAGTAGTTCCTTCAGTACCCCTACGATGGTGCCCAGGGTGGAATTGATGGTTCTGAGTTCCTCCCTGAAGCCCATATACTGTTCCTCCTGCAGGCGCTGGGTCTCCTGAAACTTGGCCAGTACCGTTGCCATCGTCTCCTGGGAGTGGTGGTAGGCTCCCATGATGGAGGAGAGGGCCTCATGGAGAGTGGGTTCCCTTGGCCTGTCCGCCCCCTGTCACACAGCAGCCCTCCCAGTTCCCCTGTGTTGCTGGGCCTCCGTCCCCTGGACCGTGTGCCCACTACCACTGCCCCCAGGTCCCTGTTGTTGTTGGGGTGGTGGGTTAGCCTTGGTTCCCTGTAGTGGTGGACACAATGCTGATTGACGTGTCCTGGGGACGGAGGTATGGCCCGCTGGGTGGGTGCTGTGCTGGTGTTTCCAGAGGGGGGAAGCTCTGTGGTGGCCTGTGACTGTGTGTGGGGAACCGACTGTCCCGAGGTCCCCGATGATCCCCTACCTTATAAACCTCTGCTAGCTCCCATACACGTTTGCACTGTTCAAATTACTCACACACATGTAAAGCGCTACACAATCTAGGCCCCACTTGCCTTAACAGTTGAATCAGATTCCACACCCCACCAGACACATCTGTTCAGCCAATCTCCTGTTCACTGCTGTCCAGAGTCAGTGACCGCTCTGTCTCATACCTGGCTCCTAAAGCCTAGACGGACACCTCTTCCACACTAGGGCCACCAGTTCAATCCTATAGTTCAGAAAGAGACTGAATCCTTGGCTCTTCAATAAGGCACCATATAGGCCAACATCCCCTTCTCATCAGCGCCAGGAGAAGGGGATTTTATGAATACACCTAATATAACAATACTAACATTATTATTTAATTTTCTAGACAGTTTTTGACTCCCTGAGTAGGTGTTACGGGTCCCCAGGGGTCCATGGGCCACATTTTAAGAACTACTGACATACTGTAAATTGGCACACAGAAAGTGGTTGGCCTATTAAACTACTTGTTCATGTTAGGGATTAATTCGTGAACATGAGCCCAATTGGTGACCGTGCATGGTTCTCTTAACCTAGGTTTAGGACCTGACATCTACTGCTTCATGGGTCTCAGGCAGCGCCAAAAAGGCTCTCTGAGAATCCACATAAGTGTCTCTACCACCTCAGACATGTCACGCAAATAATAGCTCTTACGAACAGTGAACATGAACTCCTACAGTTTAGATAATCCCTTTTATCATGTGCGGGATTTGAAGATTTGAAACCTTTTTAAATAATTAATGGTGACTTCCCATCCTCAGTGTTCAAAGAGACTCTGACAACCTCATTTACAAGGGCATTGTGGCACAGGAACGTCACTTTTCCGATGTTCCGGTGGCGCAATACCCTGCTCCATATTTGAAAAGTGGCCTTAAGCCACTTTTTGTGGTTTAACGCCGCCTTGTAAATAAGGCCCCTATACACGCATCACTTTGCATGAAAGGGGCGTGCAATGGGTGTTGCTGTGGGCATTTCACCGCAACTCCCATTGCATTTTGACGCTGCCCCAGAGTTACAAGAAATTGTAAAACAGAGGCAGCGACAAAAACTAGCACCACCCCAGGGTTGGCATTAGCATGGCGCAATTAGGAGAAATACTTTTATTTCTACTCGTTTTTGCAGTTTCTAGGTGGGCTGCATTCTGCAGCACACATAGAAAGAGCAAAACACCATGTATAATTGTTTATGTGCAGGAAGGTGTCGCTTCCTGCACATAAACAAACAAATAATGACGATTTGCTAGTTCTGTGTGTGCGCATGCAGCACACATAGATTTAGCAAATCGCATTGTGCAGCACACACAGATCTAGCAAATCGCCATTATTGATTGTTTATGTGCAGAAAGGGACACCTTCCTGCACATAAACAATCATTCCCTGCAATGCAGGCACCCTTGCACTGTGGTGCAAGGGTGCCTGTGTTATCGCTAAGCAGCTAAATTTAGCACCAGTGCTAGGGAAAACACAGTGGTGCACCATATTGTAGAAAATACGGCACATCCCTCCATTTCAGAAATGACGCAGCATGGCACTGCAAAATTTACCGCAGTACCACGCTGCACCACTGCTTTGTAAATTAGGCCCTGAGTTTCTTGGTTAATCCTTGACATGGAGCGAAAGCTGCAGATAGCACCGCTCGGCATCAAGAACTCCATGTTGCCCATTTTTGCTGTCTGTAGCCCATGCACTAATCAGGTTAGTGTTCATGTCAGTCTCTGTTTCCCTTCTCATGCTTTACAGTTCAACCTTCTAAACCTCTTCTCTCCTTGCCTGCAGTCCACCCTCACTCACCCTCACACCCTCATCACCTCCTTGAGTCTTTTCCTCATTTACATCTCTTGCTCTCCTGGTCAGCTCTAAGACTTCTTGTTCTTTGTGATTCGAGCCTGTCCTTCCACTTGTTGCTTTCATCATCTCATTCTTCACAAGCGCCAGCTATCCCTGGACTTCCAGACTCCTACACTGCTTTCCAACTCTTGCCCCAGCTCTCCTCAGAACCCTTCCACTCTGCTGGTTACTGGGACTGTTTATTCACATGATCCTATTAAATGAGTCTTTAAATCTGCCATCCTTCTACTTCATCTCTTCTCAAAGACTTGACTCTCTCCTATACCCTCTCTCTTGCTGCCTTCATTTTTAGGTCTAGCTTAGAGACAGCTTTAGTATCTTGCCAGGCTCATGTTTACAGAGGACAAATGCATTCACAAGGTATTTGATCAGTTCTCTTTTTTCATTGGTTTGTTCATGTGACATTCACATATTGCTTCCACCCACCTCATTCAGCATGGGACAATAGGTCAGCCCACTTTATCCATTCACTGGATCGCACCAACAGTGACAGCATTTTGCTGCTCACATGTCCAACCTTCTGCATAGAAGTGCACCCTAAAGCCAAGGGTGGTGTGAATGGGCTCCTGGGGTGCACATTAATTTTTCTACTTTTATATGCTTGCCAGGTTTGTTTGAATATTGAATATATTTGCAAAATAAAAAAAAGACACATTTCATTCTTGCATGGATAGACCTATTACCTTTAGTAATGCTGGCTCTACTTCTAACATGTTATATTTGGAAGTGTCCTAGGTGTAGCTTCCCTGCATCTTACTTCTCTTCAGCCTATTTTACTTCTCACTCTCATTGCCGTCCCTCCAGTTTGGGATAGATTCCCACCTTCCTCCATGTGGCCAACTTCCAAGTCAAATATTTAGCAGTGCTTGTCCCAAGCTGTGGAGCTCCAATTCTTTCTCTGTTCACTGCTTGTCCTCCTTGCATCTTCTGTTGGGCCTCACGTGGCAGAGGGGGAGAAGACTGTGGCTACCCTCAGATATTTTGCCCTATTTGTTTTTGATGGCTGCAGAACTGTGTGCTCTTTACTACTGTGCTGCTCCTTTCAACATAGTAAAATTAGTATTGACCTAATTAGCATATTTAACTTAACATTAAGCCCCTAACACGTGGTTTAAGGTGTAGCCAAGGCCTGCCACTGTTGAACTGCAGCACCTATTTTGTTGTCCACTGCATTGATTGTATAAACATGGCTTTAGACCTACCATTGCAGCCTAAATGTGCAATTCAACACCTTTTTACAGGTGAAAAGCTTACATTTAAAATGTTAAGAAGCTATAACTTGTGGCCGTAAGTTACTTTCCGTCACAAGTTATAGTTTTCTCAGATTAGTATAACTGTAAAACTTTTGTACCTGTACATTTTGACCTTAACTATAACATCTCTGCAACCTTTTTTTCACTGAATTTCTATAGTATTTCTAACATAAAGGAACTTTTAATGTATCATGCATTAATCCAACCTCTGCCGTACACGGCCTTTAGCAGTGTGAAGCGGGAGTTTGGCCGCAGGGTCTGTGTCCAATGCATGCAGCCCCCCTCCTGTGCCAATATTGGACCAATGGACCACAACCCCCAGGGCCTGCCCAACATTTAAAGGATGGAGGGCATTAAACAGCCCTTCTCCCCAGCCAATATTGGCCCCGGGGACCTGTGCTACCCTGCCCCCATCCAGGACAGCCAGTTTCTTCTGTTGGGGGCTGCAGGAAGAGCCTGAATGCCCCCCAGTCTCTGCCAGCACACTCACCTTCAGTAGGAATCCGCATTGCTCATGCACACAGAAAGCAGAAAAAATGCTGCTCCCTGCGTGCAGGAACAATTTTTTATCTGTTTTCCTGTCTGCTTCACAGCATGCAGAGAAACAGATGAAAAGACAGCTTCCAGTGGGCGGGAGCAGTTTTCCTGCCTCTGCCCCCTGGGAGTAGACTTACTGTTTGTTCTCACTTGTTGGGAGCTGTCAAATAGGTCTCTTCAGTCAAAAGCAAACGGCTATGTCCCAAGGGTGGGCACCATGGGACATAGGGCACCAGATTTTGAGGGAGGCAGTCGCAAGAGTCATTAATGGCTGTGAGTGGGGAGCCACGTGGCTCCTCCCCTTTTACACTTTATAGCCATGCACCTGGGATGCGGAGGTCCCCGTGGCTGAAATTGGGGCCTCTCTCTTTAAGTTAATGAGCCAAAAAAGGCCAGAGAGAGGGCCTAGGAGGGGAACTGCACTTCCCCCTCCCGCTTCTTTCAAATGGCCCTGCCCCAGGGAGGTGGCGGTCCCTGGGGTTGAAAAGGGCCTGGGAGGGGGATAGCGCTGTCCCCTCCCTCTTCTTTCAAATGGCCTTGCCTCATGGAGGTGGTGGTTCTCGGGGCCACAAACAGCCCAGGAGGGAGTCTGCACTGTCCCTTCCCCCTTCTTTCAAATGGTCTGGCTCTGAGGAGGAGGTGGTCCCCGAGGCCAAAACAGTCACCATTGAGTAGTTATATTTAGGAATTAGACCCTCATTATGAGTCTGACAGTGTCTTCTTTCAAATGGCCTTGCCTCAGGGAGGTGTTGGTCCTCAGGGCCACAAACAGCCCAGGAGGGAGGCTGCACTGCCCCTCCCCCTCTTCTTTCAAATGGCCTTGCTCCAGAGAGGTGGTGGTCCCCAGGGCCAAAACAGTCACCATTAGGTAGTTATATTTAGGACTTAGGCCCTCATTACGAGTCTGACGGTCTACTGACAACCAGACTCTTAGTGGTGGTACCGCCAGCAACGGGCCGGCAGTGAAGACCGCCATATTACGACAGTGGCAGAGCTGCCACGGTTGGACCGTCGACACCACCAGGTTGCCGGTAGCCTGACGGTCCCGGAGGTTGGAATCTGGCAAGATAGCACTGCAAGATGCACTGCCCTCCGGATTACGAGTCCTATGCCGCCGTGGAATGGCTGTTGGAATGGGGGCATCGGAGGGGCCCAGAATTACAGGCAGTGGAATGCGTGACGGGTGCTGCTGCACCTGCC
Organism: Pleurodeles waltl; assembly: GCF_031143425.1. Lineage (NCBI taxonomy): Eukaryota > Metazoa > Chordata > Amphibia > Caudata > Salamandridae > Pleurodeles > Pleurodeles waltl. Next base: position 3,694,935 of record NC_090447.1, read on the forward strand.
CCATCACCACGTTGCCGCCGGCTCGATTAGGAGCTGGCTGCAATGTTAAGGCCCTGTTCACCGCAGGGCCGGCGGGGCAGAAACGCTGTTTCTGCCCGCCTGCCCTTGGGTGAATCCAAATAGGGCCGGCGGTGTTCTTCCCACACTTGCTGTCAGGTGGCGGGACGAGTTTGGCATGCGGCCAATGAGGGCCTTAGTTTCCATAGGTAAAGCATTTTTTTTTCTACTAATAACACAGAGGCGTTTGACAAATCTCTCAATTAAATATTTGAAGCTAGTGTACCATTTACTTCAGCTGCTGTCTGGAATGTTTTGGGTTGATCTGTGAAGTGGGGGCCTTGAAAAAAGGGGGGCTCCAAAAGCACATTTTCCGCATGTAATTTCCCAAAGGCATTTTAGACAAGACTAAATCCAAACCGCTGAATAGAATTACACCAAATTTGGCAGAAAGCTAGATCTTGTTCCAGAAAGATCTCCTTTTGTAATGTGATGTAAATTTGTTCAATAGTTTTGGCTTTACTATAGAAAAAAGATGTATGTATACCTAGAGAAATGGATCCGCCGCAAATCTACGTACCAAAAGCAGTGCAGTGATTCGCTGGTCACAACCTAAGAGAAAAAATGCGGCCGCCATTTAGTGTATCAGGGCTTGGCTTCCCGCAGGAAAAATTAAAGTGAAAACTGATAGAAGGAGCCAGGATAGAGGTACCCTGACTCCATGGGTCTAATGGAGGGGTCTGAGAATGACCCCTGTTGGGCAATAAATTACTTAAAAATGTTTTTTGGGCATGCCATGATCCATGAATTCTCTGAGTCGTTCAGTGCAGCCCCCATGTGAATTTGCGATGGATCCGCAGATCCAGACACCACAAAAAAATACACCCACTCTCACATCCATTCACACACTCACACACACTCACATACCCACTCACACACTTACACACCCACTCACACACTCACTCAGAGAGACACAAAACCACACCCACCCACATACCCACACTGCCACTTACACACCCACTCACACACCCATTCACACACTCAGACACCCTTTCAACACTCACACATCCACTCACAGGTGACCAAAACCACTACCACACCCACTCAAAGACTCATACATCTATGCAAACATCCATTCACACACTCGTACACTTACCCACCCACACACCATTTCACACACTCACACATGCATTCACACACCCATTCATACATACAGCCACTCACAGATCCACACAGCCACTCACACACCCACTCGCATACCCATTCACACACACCCTCTCACACACCCATTCGCACATTCACACACTCACTCACAAACCCACAAAACAACTACCACACCCACTCACTGACTCACACAGCCACTCACACACTCACTCACAGAACCATTTACACAACACAACCACTCACACACCTATACAGCCACTTAGACACCCACTCACAGGTCACTTAGACACCCACTCACAGGTCCATAAAACCACTCGTGCACCCTTACAGTCACTATACAGCTACTGATACACCCACACAGACAGTTCCACAACTACTCACACAGCCACACACAGGCAGAGATAAAGTTGCTATAGGATATGTTTGTATTAAATGTGTTGCTGTTTTGAATAGAATGTGTGCTTTTGTTTGAGACCAGATCTGCAGATCCATCATGGATACTCTCGCAATATAACCATCAGACCCCTTATTTGACCGGAACAAAAATCCATCGCAAATCCGCGGATCAGAATGAGAAACTAAAAAAAGGATAAAGGATTTGAAAACAAAAAGAACCAGTGTTTGGGAAAGGGTTGACTCTGAAAAGAGTCTTTGGCCCATATTTATACTTTTGACGCAAACCAGCGCTGGTTTGCGTAAAAAAATGTACTGCCGGCTAACGCTTATTTAAAGATTGACATTAGCCGGTGTTGCGGGCTGGTCAGAGTAAAAAAAAAAGACTCAAACCAGGCAGCGCCAGTGTAGGGGAAAATGGGGGTTGTGAGTCAAAAATTGGTGCAAGTCAGATTTGAGTCAAAAATCATGGCTCAAACCAGACTTGCGCCATTTTTTGATGCACAACCCCCACTGAAATGACTCCTGTCTTAGCAAAGACAGGATTCATGCCCCCTTGCCCAATGGCCATGCCCAGGGGACTTCTATCCCCTGGGCATGGTCATTAGGCACAGCAGCGTGTAGGGGGGCAAGAGTTAGGCTCCCCTATGCCACTTTAAAAAAATAAAAAAATGATACTTACCTGTACCTACCTGGGATGGGTCCCCCCATCCATGGGTGTCCTCCAGGGGTGGGCGAGGCTGGCAGGGGGTGTCCCTGGGGGCAGGGAAGGGCACCTCTGGACTGCTTCCATGGTCAGAGACCATGGAAGTGAGCCCACAGGTCTCTTAACGCCTGCCCTCACCCAGGCGTTAAAAAACAGCGCAAATCAGGCTGTGCACCATTTTTTAAGGCCCGCCCCCTCCTGTGCATCAAAATGACGCAGAAGTTTAAATAAGGCGCACAGGCCTTAAAGTCATTTTTTGGACGGGAACGCCTACCTTGCATGTCATTAACGCAAGGCGGTTTCCCTCATCCAAAAAAATTATGCACACGGAGGATTTTTGACGTCAGCGGGTTCGGTTGTCAAAGTATAAATATGGGGCAAGGTCTGCGCTGAATGTGCATCAAAAGTTTTGACCCACATTGAGCGCAAACAGAGTGTAAATATGCCCTTTTGTGTTTATGGAGTGTGGACAATAATTACACATGGAACAAGATGCAATCTTTTAGGTTGTTGGGGAACACCCTGCTGCCTCCGTCTGTGGAATGGACTCCGTCTTTATGATGTATTCTGCCCATAACGAAGCGTAAGCTTTTCATGGCATATAGAGTCCATGCTGTGATCTCAGAGAAATGCAGAAACAGCTTTATTAGCAGGTTTCCTAGATCGTTCTATCTGCGGACAAAATTCTATTGAACACTGCCCCTTCTGTCTTTGGTAAATTTTGGAGAACACCAAGGCAGTCATTTAACAAAGGTATTCTTCCTTAGGATTTCCTGTCCTACCCCAGTAATTGTGCAGATGCTACTGCCACCACAGTGCACAATCATCACATCTGAATGTTGGCAACCTGCAATGCTTTCAACCAAAGGCAGCAATTGATGGCACTTTAACCCTCTTTGGCCAATCCAAGTAATGGCTACATTAGGTAAGCCTATGTCCCAGTCAATGCCACTCTTTCTAGCACTCTCTCTGGCCCAAAACACAAACTATGGTCAACAATCTAGACTCAGGCCATTTTGGAGTCAGCCAGGAGGAGTACACAGGAAAAGGCTGCAGCAGAAAAAGGTAGTTTTGAAGATGAAAGAAGATTACAATGGAGGATAGCAAGTAAAATATAAAATGGCATATTTGACTGAATGGTGTAAATATGCAGGGAACTCAAATTAGGTAGTGACTTTAAGAAAAAAGTAACTAGCTTTGTGATTGGCTTTGGAAAAATAAAAACAAGTTATGTTGCATGGGGTATGATTGGAAATGCAAACAGTCAAGCACACCTGCTACAGTTAATGTGAAGCTAGTACGGTATTGAGAGAACTGTTAGGCGTAATATAACTGAAAAGCATTGATAGCAGATTGTTGAATACTTTTTGTTAGAAAGGGGGTCTCTGGTTGGCAGTTAGTTTGCACTCTGTCCAAGCAGGGACCCTCACTCTAGTAAGGATAAAGGCGATACACACTTGGATAACCACTGCTCACCCCGTTGGTAGCTTGGCATCAGCAGTCAGACTTATCCCAAAGACAATGTATAAAGTATTTGTAGCAACACACACAGTAATACAGTGAAAACACTACAAAATGGACACCAGACCAGTTTAAAAAACAGGCAATATTTATCTCAATCAAAAAAGACCAAAACGACAAAAATCCAACTTACAGTTAAGCATACTGACAACACACACATTAGGCCACAAAGTATGAGCACTGGGGTCCTGGCTAGCAGGATCCCAGTGAGACAGGCAAAACACACTGACAAACAGGTGGAAATTGGGGGTAACATGTAAAGAAAGATGGTACTTTCCTACAACAGTCACAGCAAAGGAGCATGACTCCTCCTCCAGCACTTCAGCTCTTCTCCTTGGAAGAGGTTCCTCTTGAATTCATAAGTAATCTGAAGTCTGGGGTTTTGGGTCTAATACTCATACACCTTTCTGCTTTTGAAGTTGCCCAACTTCAAAGAAAAGTCTCTGTTATTTACAGGATCCTGGCTTGCCCAGGCCTGGCTCCATACACACACCATGGGGTTGGAGACTGCTTTGTGTGAGGGCAAGCACAGCCCTTTCAGGTGTAAGTGACCACTCCTTCCTCCAGCCTAGCCCAGATGGCCCATCAGGATACGCAGGCTACACCCCAGCTCCGTTTGTGTCACTGTCTAGTGGAGATTCACAAATTACCCAACTGACAGTCTGATCCAGACAGGAAATACACAAGCAGGCAAAGTCACAGAATGGTTTAAAGCAAGAAATGCCCACTTTCTAAAAGTGGCATTTTCAAACGGACAATTTAAAAACAAACTTTACGAAAGGTTTTATTTTTAAATTGTGAGTTCAGAGACACCAAACTACATATCTGTATCTGCTGTTATTTAAGGCATCTTCCATGTTAACCTATGAGAGCTATAGGCCTTGCAACAGTGAACACCATATTTGACAGTATTTCACTGCTAGGACATGTAAGAACACACCAGCACATGTCCTATCTGCAACACACTGCACTCTGCCCACGCAGATACCTAGGGCCTACCTCAGTGGTGCCTTACATGTATAACAAGCATGTGCAATGCAACGGGTCTCGCATTTGCTCAGGTTAGTGCTAATAGCTGTTAGGAGGTCCAAATTCTCAGGATCTGCACAATGCTGAATAAGGGTCCCACTTCCAGGCAACACCAAAGTCAGATGCTGTTATAGCGCTGAACTAAGGAGGGGCCCGGCCGGGGGAAGGGGTATTCGGAAAGGGACTGCCAGGAAGGAGATCTGAAAAGGAAAAAAGGTTAATACATAATTCAGTAATGACTTTTACTCAAATAATACACTGCCTCATAAAGATCTCGCTAGATTTTTCAAAGAGTAATTTTTAGAAGGAAGGGATTGTCCAAAGAATGTTTTATTAAGTTAAATTTCTACACAAAAACTATTCCACTCAAGAATATTATCTCATAATCTTGAAACACTAAAACAATATAAATTCCTTGAATTCCTCCTTTAGAAGAAAAAATTAAATTGTTGTCTTTTTTCTTAGTTTAGATAAAACAATATTTATCACAAAACACTTTCTTTTTTATATGCACACAACGATATAAACTCCAATAACACCCAGTAAACTAACTTCTATTTATAAAAAGCCCTGGAAAACGATTTCACTATTCTTCGAACAAAATCTTCAATTATTTACACTAGCGATTCCTTTTAACAAAACAATTGTTCAGGGTTACAAGGTCACTTTGATTTATATTGGTACAAAACGAACGGAAGAATGCAAAGTTTCATAACAACAATCTGGATAAATATAGACTCTGTAAATAAACTCCGAGAGCGGAGTTCTTTGAAATTGACAGAAAGGCAACGCGAGCCGGCCGCTCGCTATTTGACAAACGAAGAATCTTGAAATCCGGGCAGAAGAAGCCCAGAGAAGAACTCCCCGCAAAACGCTCAGAATAGAAGGCGTTTATTGAGAGGATGTGGCAGGTATTTATAGCCTGGCCACACCCAAGACTAATTATGACCACACCCAGGACTAATTAGTGTTAGAGAAGGCTGGGAATTGCAGTTCTTCTGATTTCCTGGTTCTTTTAGACTCTTTCTTTTATTCTACTAGAAGAATATTTATTACAATGATACCACCAATGGCCTAATCTTTTGGGTAGATGGCTTTTACCACACCAAATGTGTGATGTCAAGGAAATGTTGGCTGTTTCATAGGAAACCTTGCGCTCATTGTGCCCATTGCGCCCACGCATAACTGAAGTCTTGACAGTAGCTTTGCAAACTCCTAACCGGACTTTTCTTGCCACATAAATTGAAAATTAAAACTAAAACAGTTTCACATAAGCGAGCAGATTCCCAGCGCCACGGCCTCCCTGAGTATCAAGCCTTGGGACACACAAAAGGAAAAAAAATGTTGCTTGCATTTAAACTTATGGGCAAAAGTGCAATTAGCCGCTTAACAGGGGCGATGGCCAAGGCAGTAACAAAACCTCCTCAAGCAGGGACAAACGTAAGCCATCTATCAATGTCATCAAAGGTTTATTAAGAGCAAGCCCACAAATGAGTGGTAGCGATGGGCGTGAGGTGAGCGTTGCTAAAAGCCCAGATACATACCAACACGTGGGGAAAGCAACTCTTGCATGCTGCGATGCTCGACCTAAAAATGTGTAAGCATCCTCACCTCCACTACAGTGTCGTCATATACTCAAAACGCCACATATAAGCCTTTGCCACACATCCTGCCTGAGCCCTGAATAACTGAGCAGCACTGCTGACAACATGGATTGCCCCTGCGCTGGCCGGCAATCAGCCGTGAAATGATGGGTCAGCCATTTAAGAAGCAGCCTCGGGAACACAGTACAAACACCACCAAATGTTTTTCCCGGCTCCTACTGTAATGAGCATGCCCCGTCTCCCGTCATTAGGATTTTGAGCAGAAAAGTCTTCCTGAGTTCCAAACGGATATTATCACCCCTCTCAAGTTTAAATATGACTAGATCTGTTACTCAGTCTTCTAGACCGAGTGGACTCCAAACCAAACAATATAACACCTGCTAACTGGCTGAAGATGGAGCGGCCGGGATGTGTATTTAGAACTCAACAACACATGCAGACTTCAATAGCCAATGAGTACTTTGGAATTCAATAGCGCGCACACGATTGGTTGAGGTGCCAGCACTGGACCAATGTGCTAATCCTAGATATTTTTACATATTACAAGTCCTCAGAAGTCCCCGGGGTGCCAGAATAATCTTAGAACATCTTCAGCCGTTGGATTGGCTGTTATGCGACCCAGAAGTATTGAAATTAAGGACCAATGCTGTCAATGAGAGATTACGGGTGTTGGACTGGTTTGGTTTTGCGGATGTCCAAAAGTAGCGGGTTGATAGACGCACCTGGCTGTTGCTATGCTAGCTCACACTGAGCTCTCTGCGCCCTGGCCCCCTTGAGGAGGTGGTGCATGGAACGCTGAATTCTGTTATGGAAGTTGGTAGCTGTTTCTGTGACTACAGTGACTTTAAAGAAAGCTTTGTATCTTTCAAGAAGGAATCAAAATGCCAGTATGGTTTACAAAACTGTGTTACAGTGACATACTACAACCGAAACAAGCATTTGGAATGCAATAGTCTCATGTTTGCTTGAGTTAGAGCTCATAGCGTTGTAAATTACTGACTGGACTTTTATTGCCACACAGACTGAAAATAAGAGGAAGAGAACAAGGGTGAGCTGGCCCTGGAAAAGCCCCCCTCTGCTGTTGGTTTATGTTTACAGAGGGAGCTGGTGGGGAGGAGTAACTGAACAAGCACCGACACTGTTGAGGTGAAACAGGCAAATGCCAAAAAAAAGTCCCTTACAGAAGAGATAAACAGGACATAGCGTAATTACACAGTACTTTGTGCTGCTCCAAAAGTGAAAAAAGGCAGGACAAAGAGGCAGAACTGACCACTAGCAAGCAAGGATTTTTGAAGGACACTGCAACTAACAAATGAAAATGCTGGAACTCACTGTATAGTATACAGCAGGCTGAACGCTAACGCTCGACCTAAAAAGGGAAGGTTTGGGCCTGGCAAGTGGGTACACTTGCCAGGTCGAATTGGCAGTTTAAAAACTGCACACACACACATTTCAGTGGAAGGTCTGAGCCTTGTTTACAGGGCTACTCATGTGAGTGGCACAACCTCTGTTCCAGGCCCACTAGTAGTATTTGATTTTCCGACCCTAAGCACCTCTAATGCACTTTACTAGGGACTTACTAGTAATCAAATATGCCAATCACGGAAAAGCCAATTGCACATATAATCTACATAGAGAGTGTAGGAGGCTGATCTGGTTTGTAGTGGGTACCAAAGCTACTTACACCTTATACCCGGTTCAGTTATCCACTATTAGTGAAATGTAGGCAGTGTCTAGAAGCCAGGCTCTCTGGGGTAGTGTGGGTGAGCAGCCAAGGCCTAACTTAGAGTCATGCAAAGCGCATGCAATAGCACTGTAGTCACACAGTACTCACACACATGAAAGAAAATGCTCAGTGTTACAAAAATAAAGGTAACAATAAAGGTAACAAACAAATGCCAAAAATACCTCACACACTATACTCCCTTAGGAGGTAAGTAATATACACATTATATACACTAGAATGCAGTAATAGCTGTAAAACAGTTAGAAAACAGTGCAAATAGTGGAAATCACAATAGTTAGAAATGTGCCCGGGGAAAAACAAACCCTACACTAAAGTAGTGGAATGCGAAAGTCGGTTTCCCACCTAGGCAAGTGTAGTGTGTAGAGGGGCGCTGGGTGTGTAAGAAAACACCAAAGGTAAGTAATAGAACCCACCCAAGATCCCAGCAAAGCAGGAGTAAATTACATTAACTTTCTTAGAACACACAAGAACACGTGATAGAAGATTCTGTATGAACCAGAAGAGACTGCAAGGCACCAACGATGGATTCCTGGACCTGCAGACCTGTGGAAGAAGGGGACCAAGTCCAAGAAGCACTGAAGAGTCCAGGAAGAACAGGAGCCCCTGCTAACCCGGATAAAGGTGCAAAAGAAGAACCACTGTTGAAGAAGAACAATCAGTACTGCACCCAAGAAGATGGATGCGGGTTTCTGGTTGGTGCAGATGATGTCCTACACCGGATGGATGATTGCAGTCTGGTTTGTGTCACTGGATTCCGCCAACAAGCCTTGGCACAAGCAAAGCACGCAGTTAGCGGATAATTACTCTGCTCGGGACCAGGAGGGACCTGGTGGCCTCTACCCAGGAGGGGGAGACAGAGGGGGCTCTTAGCAACTCAGAGAGCCCTCAGAAGACCAGGCAGCTTGCACATGAGTCCCACAGCACGGGGACAAAGAAGATGCAAAAGGAGGCCCATGCAGCACTACATTAAGGGATCGCATGCCGCTGAAGAACCACTCAGGAAGCTGTGCGTCACAGGATAGAGTACTGGGGGCTGGAGCTGCAAGGTACACGAAGAACTTCATAGAAGGATGCCAACAAGCCTTAGCAACTGTAAAGCACTCTGTGCATGGGGGTACTGCCTTGCGTGGGGAGTCAAGCTCTTACGTCCACCAAAGTTGGACAGCTGGACTTCAGGACCATCGGGACCACTTCAGTCCACCACCCGTGTTGCTGGATCTCAGCACTTCTTCATGAGAGGAGACCCAAGTCACCAGTCGTCATTGCAGAGGGTGCCTGCTGAAGCAGCGGAGTGACTCCTTCACTTCGAGGGAGAGTCCTTAGTTCTTCTGGTGCAGGCTGAAGACTGGCTGTCCTCTGAGGATACACAACCTGGAAACAGTTGCAGTTGCTGGCAGGAGCTGAAGATACAATGTTGCAGAAGTAGTCTTTACTTCTTTGTTGCAGTTTGTAGAGTTCCTGGAGGTTCCAGATGCAGTTTCTTTGGTAGAAGGTTAAGTAAAGGATGCAGAGGATTCCTGCTGGAGTTTTGCAATCCGAATCTGAGGAAACACCCAGAGGAGGGACTCTAAATAGCCCTGAAAAGGGGATTGGTCAGCTACACAGGTAAGCACCTATCAGGGGAGGGCTCTGATGTCACCTGCTGGCACTGGCCACTCAGATGCTCCCAAAGTGCCCCACCACCTTGGAATCCAAGATGGTGAAACACAAGGACACTCTGGAGGAACTCTGGGCACCACCCCTGGGGTGGCGATGGATAGGGGAGTGGTCACTCCCCTTTCCTTTGTCCAGTTTCACACCAGGGCAGGGAATAGGGGTCCCTGAACTGGTGAAGGCTGGATTATGCAAGGTGGGCACCATCTGTGCCCTTCAAATCAAATCAAATCATTAACATTTATAAAGCGCCCTACTCACCCGTGCGGGTCTCAAGGCGCTAGGGGAAAAAGGGGGGGGTTATCGCTGTTCGAACAGCCAGGTCTTTAGGAGTCTCCGGAAAGCAGAGTGGTCCTGGGTGGTCCTGAGGCTGGTGAGGAGGGAGTTCCAGGTCTTGGCCGCCAGGAAGGAGAAAGATCTCCCACCTGCCGTGGAGCGGCGGATGCGAGGGACAGCAGCGAGTGCAAGGCCAGAGGAGCGGAGGAGGAGGGTGGGGACGTAGAAGCTGAGGCGTCTGTTGAGGTATTCCTGTCCCTTGTCGTAGAGGGCTTTTTGTGCGTGGGTGAGAAGTCGGAAGGTGATCCTTTGGCTGACAGGGAGCCAATGCAGGTGTCTCAGGTGTGCGGAGATGTGGCTGCTGCGGGGTATGTCGAGGATGAGGCGGTCCGAGGTGTTTTGAATGCGTTGCAGGCGATTTTGGAGTTTGGCTGTGGTCCCGGCGTAGAGGGTGTTGCCGTAGTCCAGGCGGCTCGTGACGAGGGCGTGGGTCACGGTTTTTCTGGTGTCGGCGGGATCCAGCGGAAGATCTTGCGGAGCCCACAGGAGAGACCCTAAATAGCCCTGAGAGGGGGATTGGCTACCATATCAGGTATGGACCTATCAGGAGGGGTCTCTGACATCACCTACTGGCACTGGCCACTCAGAGCCCTCCAGAGTGCCCCCACACCTTGCAAAACAAGATGGATGAAGTCTGGGACACACTGGAGGAGCTCTGGGTACCACCCCTGGAGTAGTGATGGACAGGGGAGTGGTCACTCCCCTTTCCTTTGTCCAGTTTCCCGCCAGAGCAGGGAGAATCCATTTGAAGGTCTTCTGTAGCATGCAAAGGGTGTTGAAACAGGAGGATGATATGGTGTTGATTTGCTGGGCCATGAAGAGAGATGAGTCTAAGATGATGCTGATGATGCCGATGATGCCAAGGTTGCGTGTGTGGTTGAAGGGTGTTGGGGGTGGTCCTAGGGCGGTGGGCCACCAGTAGTCGTTCCATACTGTCTTGTTGGGGCTGAAGATTATGATTTCTGTTTTGTTGGAGTTGAGTTTGAGGTGGCTTGCTGTCATCCATCTGGTGGTATCGAGGAGCCGGGAGTGGAGGTTTGTCTTGGCGGTAGAAGGGTTCCTGGTGAGGGAGATGACGAGCTGGGTGTCGTCTGCGTACGAGATGATGGTGATTCTGTGGGGGCGGAGGATGTTGGCGAACGAGGCCATGTAAATGTTGAAGTGGGTAGGGCTGAGGGAGGACCCTTGGGGGACCCCGCAGATGATCTTGGTTGCTGGGGACTGGAAAGGAGAGAGACGGACTTTCTGGGTTCTTTCGGCGAGGGAGGAGGTGAGCCAGTCCAGGGCCTTGTGCCGGATTCCTGCGTCAAAAAGGCGCGCACAGAGGATTTGGTGGCATACAGTGTCGAAGGCTGCGGAGAGGTCCAGGAGGATGAGTGCGACAGTCTCGCCCTTGTCAACTCTGGTTCTGATGTCATCAGTGAAGGCAATGAGGGCGGTCTCAGTGCTGTGGTTCTTGCGAAATCCAGACTGGGAGGTGCCGAGTGCGTTGTTTTCCTCTAGGAAGTCAGACAGTCGGGCGTTCACTATCCTCTCAGTGACCTTGGCGGGTAAGGGAAGAAAAGAAATGGGGTGGTAGTTCGTGAGGTCTTCCGGGTCTGCTTTGAGTTTTTAAGGAGAGCGGTGAGTTCGGCGTGCTTCCAGGTGTCTGTGAAGGTTGCGGCATCGAAGGAGCTGTTGATTACGGTGCAGAGCTGGGGAGGGATGATTGGGCTGGCCTTGTTGAAGATGTGGTGGAGGCAGGGTTCTGTGGGGGAGCCTGAGTGGATGGAGTTTATGGTGTTTTCGGTTTCTTTGTCGTCGGTAGGGGTCCAGGTGAGAAGTTGGTTGGTGGGGGGGGGGGGGGGTGCTGTGTTGTTGGTCATGTCGGTGGTGGTGATGGTGGGTGCGGATGGTGTGAAACTGTTGTGTATGTCTAAGATTTTGAGGTGGAAGTAGTTGGAGAGGGAGTTGCAAAGGTTTTGTGTATGAGGGGGGTCGATGGAGCAGGATTTGGGTTTGGTGAGCTCTTTGATGATGGTAAAGAGTTCCTTGCTGTTATGTGAGTTACTATCTATGCGTTCTTTGTAGTAATCCCTTTTGGTGGCCATTGTGGCCAGTTACCATTGTGAAGCTACATATAGCTATTGACCTATATGTAGTGCACGCGTGTAATGGTGTCCCTGCACTCACAAAGTCCGGGGAAATGGCCCTGAACTATGTGGGGCACCTTTGCTAGTGCAAGGGTGCCCTCACACTTAGTAACTTTGCACCAAACCTTCAGCAAGTGAATGTTAGACATATAGGTGACTTATAATTTACTTAATTGCAGTGAAAATGGCTGTGAAATAATGTGTGCGTTATTTCACGCAGGCTGCAATGGCAGGCCTGTGCAAGGGTTTGTCTGAGCTCCCTATGGGTGGCAAAAGAAAAGCTGCAGCCCATATGGATCTCCTGCAACCCCAATGCCCAGGGTACCTATGTACCGTATACTAGGGACTTATAAGGGGGGGTCCAGTATGCCAATTGAAATTGGTAAATGTAGTCACTAACCTACAGTGACAATTTTAAAGGCAGAGAGAGCATAAGCACTGAGGTTCTGGTTAGCAGAGCCTCAGTGACACAGTTAGGCACTACACATGCATACACATTAGGCCATAAATTATGAGCACTGGGGTCGTGACCAGCAGGATCCCAGCGAGACAGGCAAAACACACTGATATATAGGTTTTTATCTATGAGCACTGGGGTCCTGGCTAGCAGGATCACAGTGACACAGAAAAAACACACTAACACACACTCACAAACAGGCCAAAAATGGGGGTAACCATGTTAGAATTGGGGATGGTAAACATCTGGTCAGGTGGGAAGGGTTCACAGATGGTCCAACTGCTGAGGATGATGCAGTCACTTGTCGGTCACCCCAAGCCTCAATAAGACCAGAGGACTCCATCCCCGTGTCATTTTTATTTTAAAGGGGAGTGGGTCCACGTGGGATGGTTTGTCCTGGGGCCCAAGGTCATTAATGCTCTGGGAGGGGGGCAGTGCAGGTCCCATATGGTAAAATATCATCATTTGAAATGTCATCAGTGATGTCATCAATGATGTTATTTAACATGTCAAGAGTGATGTATTATGTGAAGTCATAAACAATGCGCAGACGGGGCTTAACAAACTATAGCTGCTGAATGTCAGTGTTTTTTGGTCTTTAAACAGTAGTTTTTGTGTTAGTGCTATACTTAACTATTAAGTCACTTTAACCTTTGCATTTTTCATTGGAAAGAAATATATATATTCCACATATGATTTTAAGAAATAAGCAAGAAACTTGTCATTACCTGCCAAGGCTGGTAATTGTTGATGTCATCACAAGCCACTTTTGTAACCAATCTTCGCCCAGATGTGCAGTTTATCAGAATGTTCAATGCATGAGCGAAGGCATACACAGCGGTGTAGCTTTGATATGTATAGCTCAGGTCATTCATTTCAAATAAAGTCATGACCTTTTCATCCAGTGCCTCTTTCCCTGAGCACAGAGTCTGCTCACCTTCCTGTCTTGGGACAACCACATCTTTTGTCCTATTGGCCTCTTTAAAATCACAATGGAATGCTTTCTTCCAGAAGATTTTTATAAATATGTCATCAGGGTATCTCATTGGTTCTAAGCTGTGCAAAAACTCCTCAAATCCAATCATGTGGTCAGTGTAAGGAGCAATTCCCAGAGAGCCATTGAGTATTCTCCAGGCCTGGTTGTCCAGTAGTCCAGGTGTTATTGTAACGGCAGCAGTGAATACCCAGACCTTGCCAGTTACTTTCAGTGTGTGAAGAGTTTGTAGTAACATCTTGAGGTGCACCTCTGGGCTGTGAAAGATGATCACTTTTGATGCATGTCCCCGTATCATTTCTGCAATGCGATGGACCTTCTCCTTGGAGTAGCGAAGGTTGACCTGCTCCATGAAGGCTACACAGCTGCCGCTATCTTCGATGCCTCTTCTTATTGCTTGTCCTCCTTGAAGGCCCAATTCATCATCAGACACAATCATGCCCACCCAGGCCCACTGGAAGTGCCCCACCAGCTGTGCCAGGGCCATGTTCTGGAATGTAGAAGGTGGCACTGTGCGCAGAAATGAGGAGAACTGAAGCTTGTCACTGAGAGAAGAGAGCACGGATCCATGACTGATCTGCCCAAAATATTAAACACCAGAAAAACATTTAGGGGAGAAAACAATGTCTCATTAAATGTCTACCTTTTATAAATATTTGAAAGACGAGATAATATAAATTATTGAATGTGTAGCAATGCTTATATCTGTAACACATTGTTGGTCCTTTCATACACCAGGTAAATTAACACTTTTTGTAGAATAGATTCAGTAAAGTGAAATGTCTCTAGAGAATTGTAAACTGTGAGATAGCAGGACTGACACACAAAGAGAAAGCATTGTGTGGCCACGGTAACACAGTTTGCTTATTGCCATTTTTTGGAATCCAATCAACATTCTGTAAAAGAGGTTCTTCTAATGAGCAGGGTGCCCGATCTTTCAAACCGCTACATAAATATAACTGAGTGAATGTAATTGTGTACTTGTTATTTTATATACATTTTTTATTTATTATTTTTAATATCTATTTATATTTTTATAGTTCTGATTATAGTCTATATTTTGAAAGTGGTTTGCTGGGTTTATAGGGGAATAGAGTGGGAAGTTAATCAATTTGCAATTCGTTGACATTTAATTTTGAATTCCTTTATCATTTTTAAAGTAAAATACATATTTGTTTGATTAATAATTATGTATACTGTTTCATTTTTAATACATGTTTAATTTAAATCTATCTCTTTACAATTTTAATATTTTAATTTTTATATGTTCTTTTAACATAGCTTTATAGCCCGCTGTAGGGGGATATACTATCCATTAAACCCAACCCAATGCCACTCATGAAGTGCTTCTTTGTTTAGTAGAGAAGTGATCATATTTGTGTGAATTAAGAATGTGTCACCAAAATCAGCCGGGAACACGCTTGGGGGGGGTCCTTATAATAGGCTGTCCATCATCCTGGGAAAATGGCAGGAACACGTTGCATACCACTAGTGTATATGGGGTGGGACCAAAAAGTTGGGACTTCTAGGCCATTCTCAGTGGCACTTGACAAGAAAGGATCCACTTGCACAGTTACTACATGAAATATTGAGCTTGAGAAAAGCAAGGATTCAAACACCTCCATCAAGGATTAAAGATTGGCTTTCAATGTGGAAATGCTGAGAAAAAGCACTTGCTTTGCCTTGACCATGTGGATGAAATTAGGATGAAAAGTACTTTACAGACGTGGAGCTTTAATTTGGGCACTTGCTTTGTTTATATCTGTATGTGCTTCCTGTTGAGGTTAAATTTCGGTCAAATCTGCTTTGTGTCAGAATGAATCCTGTCCTGCATATTTATCCAAGAAATGTTTATGTTTAATAACATGCCGGGGACCATGGGGGCAGCCTAAAGGAAGAAAGGTCATCCAGGAGGGTAGGGGGTCCATGGTGCTTGCTTCGCCGCCAGCACCCCACCAACACAACAGTGCCACGCCATCTACAATGTAGTAATACAGCGGGCGGTGTTATGGTGAAGTAGCAGTGGCGACGGAGCAAGCTCCACCAGGCCACCGACCGCCAGTATGGCTGCTGGAGGCTTGACCACCAAATAGTGCCAGAGAGCAGCCAGCAGCCATAATATGGCGGTCATGTGGCGGGCGTGACTTCTGTGGTCTAAGAAATAGACCGCCAAAGTCATAATGAGGGCCTTGGTCCTTACTATAGCTACTTACCAGGTAAAAAAAAAAATATATATACAACTTCATGTACATCTGTAAATGTTGAGATCATTGCAGTCTCTTATCAGAATCTAGGAGATTACTTTGATTATAAGCACTAAGTTGGATTGCAATGAGAAGTTTTATGGGATTTTGTATTGACCAAATATTTACGGACAAGGACAGTTTCTTTGTGAAACATATATACTATATTTAGTATTTCAATGTTTTTGCACTTTATTTCCTGTTTTGCACTTTATTAGCACTTTTAGGGGTCTTTTAGCAGTCTCCTCATATATATGTCCATGTCCTTGGTTCAAATTCATTTTTCGTTGCTATTTTTGCATTGGCTAAGATCCCTTCTTTTCATCATAAATATAACAATTTTCTGAATTGATGAAATATCTATTTCTATATAATCTTAACTCCTTGCTAGAATTATTTGATTATTTAATCATCTATTTATATATGAATTCAGTATCATTATTAAGATGAATTGAGATATTTAAATGTTTGTATCAATTATGATCAAATTTCTTTGGGTTATTGACATATATTAACTCAATAACTGTCTTTCTTAGAATCATCTTCTCTATCATCTTCTCTTGTATTTATAGGTTAACCAATTTATTTATCAATTAAATTATGTACAGTTTGAACATATTAATGATATTTATTAATTGAAGATGTTTAGATTATAATGTATATCTTTTATTCATATATTAGACTTTTGAAACAACTAAGTTAAAATTGTTAGCATTTTTGAGCAAAATAATTTGTATATGTGGGTTATTTTCATCTATAGAATTTCCAATTAATAATTGTAAATGCATTTATCATTTATTGGTGAAAATGTTTTAATAAGATCTTAGGGAACCATATAATATATAATCTTGCTAATGTTTGGAACTTTGACTTTTATCCAAGTACGTGGGCACGAAAATTGAGATTTTAAATCTAAGACTGTTACGTTACAAAATGGCCGCCCCTCTTGCACATTTCTTCTTAGCTATGATGTGAAAAGCAAAGAAGGACTATAGGATATAAATGATCTGGTGTAAAAATGTCTCCCAATGTCCAGTTGAAGGCTGTTGCCGAAACGCGTCGACATTTGGCTGGGACAGCGTGTGTTTGTCTTGTTCGTTGTAGGCACTTTTAAGATTTTGTATTGAGGAACTATTTTTGAAAGTTTTTCATTATTCACTCATTCACTATGTTTTTCATAATTTTTTGGCTTTATATGAACTTATTCAATAAAATGAAGCCGACGATTTTGTACATATGAGTGATTTTTATCCTCAACTTCACTCTCTACATTCCACGAGCTTTGGATATTGTGCAGCCTTTTGGTGTCTGATTCAGTTGCATCGCTTTTTTGTTATATATATATATATATATATATATATATATATATATATACACATAGTGAAACCATTTTAGTGTTCCCTGTTCATGGTAGTATTTTTTCAATGTTTATTGAACTGGGGGTTTTTAATGTCAGAGGGGAATGTGCACAGATTTTTTCAATTCGGCCATGATGAAGACACTTTTGTGTTGAAACGCGTTGCCATCTTAGAAGTACTCTTTGAATTGTTACATCAAATAAAGCCTTTGGCTTGAGAAGCTGACACGCTGGGTGCGACTTTCTTTTCTGCTATTTAAATGATGTGGCAGAAATAATATATTTATAAAAGAGAAATCATCAATACAAACACACATACCTCTATCCTGACTCCGTAGAACTAAAGGAGGGGGACACAAAGACCGTGCACTGTGTGGGGTTGGGTGCATATGAGGGGATTGGCGGCAGGGCTTGGCCACATCAGCCATGCACTGCAGTGGTTGTCGTAGTATTTATATATATCTTTACAATAAAAATAATAAAAGTCACTGAAAAACCAAAAGTTACAGGAATGGTATAGTTCACATTTTACCCACATAAAACCATGGAACTATTGTTGTAGTTATACTTATCTGAAGAAACTAAAACCCATGCCAGAAAGTAACTTTAGGCCATGAGTTTTAGGGGCATATTTAACAAAAGTGGCGCTGCACACAGTGCAGCGCCACTTTTCTTGCGTCCCTCAGTGCTCCCCTAACGCCACCATGTGTGCACCATATTTTAAATACAGTGCCCCATGGCAGTAGTTAGGGGACGAGCATCAGAATGTTTTATGCTAATCTGGCGCTTTGCAGGATTAGCATAAAAACCTCTGATGCTCATCCTGTAAAGCACACAAAGGCCCACTGTAATCATCATCAATTCCGCTTTATTTCGGTAAAAATATAACATAAAAGCACAATACAAATAATTAAAAGTAATAGAACACAGAAACAATATCATTAAAATACAGCATTAGAAAGGCAATGTAAATAAAAATATACCAAAAAGGGAGGCATATTAAGTTGAATTAATGTACGATAATGCCCAAATGCATATGGTAACTGCTGAGCGACAATGCAACCCACGGTTATATACTACAAATATAAATATGCATTAAATATAAATATTAGAAGTAATAATTTACAGTCCCCCCTGCAAATAATACGCAACATTAAAATTAACCATTTAAAATTCTATATCTAAAATGCCAGGTGGCCTCAAGAAACTTTGCTAAAGAGCATGCCATCGTCACATTTGGATCTGAAATGAAAGTCCTGAGGGCTGTCAAACAGTTCCTAAAGCCCATTACATAGCGGCACAATCCAACGAGCCCTCTGGTTAGAATATGCGGGGCATTGGAAGGGAACATGAGAAACAGATTCATTGATCCCACAGCCCATTGGATATAATTTAGAATGGTTGTCGGACCTAGACCATTTGTGCATTAAAGTGCGTACGGGAAGAGACCCTAGTCTAAATCTAATATAGAGTGCTCGTGCAAATGGAGTAAGTTTTGCGTCCATATGACGCTCAAACTCATAGTGGCATTTGATTTGCAAAAAACTATTGGTCATAGTAAAGGTGGAAACTTCTGCTAATTTAGTTGTTTGGACATTTAGCCAATAGGCATCCTTCACAATCTGAATGGCATTTTTCGGGAGATGGGAAGGATTTAGCCAATAATTTCCCAACCCAAGATTAGTAAAAGTTTTTTCCACATAAGTACACCACCTAATTTTGTTAGTAGCACTAGCACTCACCAAATTGCTCAGCCAGTCACGATATGGGCTAAAGATATCTAATGACCAGATCCGAATCCAATATAACAGCGGTCTTAAGGCGGCCATATGTGCGAGGGAATAGAGATTTAAGTCCATCCGAATTGGCAAGGTAGGAGTGCTAATAGGTACTCTCAGCAACATCTTAAGGAAAGAGTTTTCAACTCGTTCTAGATCCTCCAGGTTGCAGTATCCCCATAGCTCTGCCCCATACAGGACTCCCCCCTTGCTTGGGTTTTGTATATTTCCATGGCGGGGGTGATGGCAAATCTGGGTGATCTAGATGCATATCTCACAACACCACCTGATCTTTGTTTTAAACCCATGGAAGATTTTGACAAATGGGCATGCCATTTATGAGAATCCTCCAATTTGATCCCCAAGTAATATGAGAATCCTCTAATTTGATTCCCAAGTAATCGAAGTTGCTGACCAGTGTAACACCCTCCAAGTGTATGCATCTCTTCATTTTATGTCTTGTGTCCCCCAAATACCATATACTTGGTTTTAGTTGAGTTGATTTCCAAGCCGTGTTCTTTGCAAAAGTCCACAATCTTAATCAGCAAGTTAGAAAGACCAGCGGCCGTTTGCGATAGTAACAAGGTATCTTCTGCAAATAGTAGGCATGGAGTCTTTACACCTCCTATTCTGGGTGCATCATTGGTACAATCCAAGAGGTAAGGGATACATCCATTTATAAATAAGAGAGTAGGGTCCAACACACACCCCTGCCTCACCCCTCAATCTCCGTTGTTAACTCACCTTTTGGCCCCTATCGAATTCTGGCATAATTGTCAGAGTACAAGTCTTTAATTATATTCAGCATGGGAGCCGGCACCCCCGCTTTGCTCATGACCTCCCAAAGCTTACAGCTTGGAACAAAATCAAAAGCAGACTTCAAGTCTACAAATGCCACAAAGAGCTTCCCTTCATCCACATCCACTGTTTCCATGTAATGGTAAGGAAACGAAATGCCTGATTAATTGTGCTTATTTTGTTTCTAAAACCTGCCTGAAGGTGGCTAAGTACTTGGTTGTCTTCAATCCATTCTTTTAGCCTACTTAATATCTGATGACAACAGATCTTTTGTAAATTGTCCAGCAGGCTGATGGGTCTATAGTTCCCCGGGATGCCTCTCTCCCCTTATTTATATATGGAGACAATGATTGCACCCTTCCAGGCCCGAGGGTAAATTCTGGTTGCTAAGACGGCATTTGAGAGCCTATTGGCATAGAGGCCCAGTGATTCAGATCCGATTTGAACATATCTGAAGAAATACCGTCTGGCCCTGGGGCCTTCCCTAATTTTTGGGCCTTGATGGCAAACTCTGTTTCCTTCAGTGTGAAGGGTATCAGAGTGCCCGAGGTCAGATGAGGATGTAGTAGTTCATCACAGTTCACAATGGCGCCATCAGGGACCGAATCGTACAGCTCCGCAAAATAACTAGACCCGGTTTCTGGGGGAATGTGACACTCCAGCCTTAGAGCTTGATTACGACCATTTCTGGCCACCAAGGACCAGAAGCGTTTAGAGTCTGAGTCCTTCGCGGCCTGAGCTAGTTCTTTCCATGATGTCTCTTCCCAATTATTTTTGCTGGACTCAAGTGTGGAAGCATAATTTCGCCTAACTAGAATTATCTTGTTTCTATCTTTAGATCTCAATGCTTCTGTCAAGGCGCACTGAGCCTTCCTACATCCTTTGTCAAACCACCTGTGAGTAGCGTGAGCTCCTGGATGAATATTCTCCCAAATAGTTATAGAGAATAGCTCTTTGAGAGTGGAAAAAAGATCAAAATGCAAGTTCATTACCTCATCTGGAGTATACGAGGATGGACCAGCAAATAGCTGATGGGTGGAGACTAAAGCACACAGTTTGTCCCACAATTTATGCAAGTTTTTTAAAAGACTCTTATCTCACCACGCGCTTATTGGTTGACACCTCCAGAGCTTCAGGTACTACATAATCAAAGGGAGGCTCAATACTTAAAAAGAGCTGTCTATCATATAGTACTGGAAGGGGAGCATGATCGCTGGGATATTGATTTCCCTCTCTCACATCTTTTATAAGGTGCCACATCCTTATATCAATAAGAACAAGGTCCAAGATATTGCTATATGACCCTCTAAAAAAAGTTGGTTTAGCAGGACGCATTAAAGTCCCCTGCTATAATAATGTAGTGCGTTAGATGAAAGTTTGATACGAGAGAATTCAGTGTCTGAATAGTGGGGGACAACTGATTAGGAAGGTCTGGTCTATGATAAAGGTTGATGCACAAGACAGAAGGACTTTGATTAGACTGAATAGCTATAGCTAGAATGTCAGGGGAATCCACGTATATTTCTCTTGCTCCAGCCACCTCAGTCATTCTTATCCAAGTAACGAGTCCCCCTGCGCCTCTTCTGGCAGAAGATCGTTTGGCTTCTTTGCAAAAAGAGCAGAACCCCTGTCTGTACACATTATAAGTGGCCCAAGTTTCCTGGAACATACAGATATTAAAGTTATCTGTACACGCCCTCCACTCAGCATCAACTAGTTTGCTGTGAATTCCAGCCACATTACAGGACAGGAGGTTCATCGCTGTAGATTTAGTAAGCCGAACGTCTTTGTGGAGATTAGCAGAAAAGGTAGAATCAATGAGGAGCTCCTCGGAATTCACAGTTGCTGTGATGACGTTTAGAAACAGTGACTTCTTCATTGGGTCTGCGGCTTAAAAAATTTGGGGAACGTTAGAAAGAGGTGGGACCAATAACAGAGGACTATTTCCACCCTTAAAGAATATGAGAGGGTTCAGTCAAACAATGCCAGATGTAATCCCCAAACAATCAGGGTCACAAAAGTTGAATTTCTCAGAAGCAAGTGCAGGTTTCTCCATCACGGCTGCACAAGACATTTCTTAGTTAAAGGCTGGACGCCCAGTGACCTCACTCGGTGTCTAAGGCTTCAGGGCAGGCAAGGAATTTGGCCCCAAGGTGGTGATAACAGGCCAGCTGTCACTAAGAAAGATAGCAGTTCCCTTCCGTGAGTGGTTGCGTGCTTCCATGGAAAGCAAACCCTCTACCAGGCGGGTACTGGCAAGTGTGAATTTTATAACATCCCAGCAGCCTGAATTGCTGCTGAATCGATCAGCCGACAGTATTTCCGAGTGGATGATAGAGCCACATTGTCTAGTGTGGCGTACCCAATGTGAGACCTAATTTATGAGTGAGGAGTTGTCTTCCTGAGTGTTGAGGGGTAATGGGGGAACATTACACATGTAAATGGGATGGCCATCATTAGGATTTGTACGGTGGCCAAAAGCAATAGTTGTGTCCCACTCCAGCTCCACACGTGGATGATGCCCTGATGACACATTGACTTTCCCCCCAAAATGTGGGCCATTATCATGTTTGGCTGTAGGAGCTCCGAGGGCATCAACCTGCCTTTTAGGACAGCGAGGGCCACTTAGGTTTGGCACAGTCCCAGATGTAGCGGAGTGCTGAGTGTTCAAAGGGGCTACCTCACCCTCGTGAGTGTGGGAAGAATCTCTCCACAGGCCAATAGATTTGAGTGCATTGAGTATTTCAGCCATTAAAGCTTTCAGATCTCCAACTTCCTTTTTCAGACCAGTCACCAAAGGAATTAAGTTCTCCTGCGGCAAGGCACTAAGGAATTCAAGCAGATGTTGACTAGAATATCGCGGGGATAAGATGGGGCCATCTTGGGCGTGCGTGTGGTCCTGGTGCTCCAAATGAGAGAAACGGTTGGAGCAGGGTGTTTCATGAATAGTCACGTGTCCTAGTGGATCTTCTACATTTTGGGGAGGTGGAAAGCGAGTTGACGAGCTGGCATTTGTGCTGTTGTCCTGAAATGCCGGCCCCTTCTGGCGAACTTTATGAGATTGGGGGCTACTTTTACAGGGTGGTCTAACAGTAAAAAAAAGTGTGAGAGAACCATTCTTCAGGCCTGTCATCGGCTTTTTCCCCTTCTTGTTTAGGATGGATTCCACCTCCCCAATCAATGAGTCAATTTCCTTGACTACGCAGTTTGAAAGAGGGAGCGAGGGTTGGAGAAGCTTGGGTACCTTTGGTTGAGCAGGGCCCATGGCAGGACTTCCTTTTGCCTTTCGCTTCCCCATTTGATACTTGGTTTAACTCCAAAGCAGAAAGAAATACACTGAGCAAGGATAGGCACACAAGGCTTCGTCAGTCTTACCTTAGGGCTCAGAGGGATTGCCCAGCCAGGACTCCAACGGTCTCCGACTGGCGCAGATGGGCCCGCCCTTGCCCCGGGCTTTGGCCGGGTGCAACCTGTGCATGTCCCACGCAGCGGGGCTACGCGACGTGCTTTGAAGCGCCCGTGTCTCCAGTCCAGCCCCCAGGCAGCAGGCAGGAATCCTGGGACAGCGAGTCCCTCCAGGAGTTTGGCGGCGGCAACACAGCGGGGCTAGGCGGCGCGCTTTGAAGCACTCAGGTCTCCAGTCCAGCCCCCAGGCAGGAATCCTGGGACAGTGAGTCCCTCCAGGAGTTTGGCGGCGGCCCACTGTAATCAATGGAAGCCTCATTTTAATGAATGCTCTCAGCAGGCATTAAAAGTGCAGAAAAAATGGCACAAGGAAATCTCTGAGATTTCCTTGCACAATTTTTTGCCCTTTTTATTACACCCCCTAATGGGGTTACGCCCCCTTGCATACATTGTGCCTGGCACAGGCATAATGTTGTGCAAAGGGTTACAAAGTGGCGCAATGCGTGCATTGCGCAACCTTGTAAATACGGCGTGGCTTTTTTGACCTTCTAACGCCACATTAGCAAAAAAAAATGACGCTAATATAGTGTTAGAATGGCACTAGGGGGCTTTTAGATATGCCCCATAGTTTCTTCACATAAGTATAATTAAAAGTATTTCTATAACTGCTGAATTCCTGGTGTTTTCTGTGGGTAAAATGTGAACCTAACTATGGCGTCTCTCTAACCTTTGGGTTTCTCAGTTAAAAAAGGTGGTTGACAATAGGTAGTTATAGTTACTACCTAGTTTCTATATAAAAAGTGAGTTTTTACTTGCCTATATCTTTGGTGCCACTTGACGAAACTTTAAAAAAAACAAATGCCAGTCATGTGAGATACTGTCTGAAAAGTTTTGGGGTGATCCATCCAGGGGTCAAAAAAAAATGGGGGGTCCCAAAACACTTTTCCCCATTCATTTTTTCAAAGGATGTTTGAACAGAGATAGAGCCTAAATTACTGGACACAATAGCACCAACTTTGGCAGAAAGGTAGCTCCTGGTCTAGAACGTGACCTTTTTTGTTTTGGTGTAAATCCGTTCAGTAGTTTGTGAGAAATTAAGGGGAAAACACATTTGTTTATTTAGGGACGCAAAGGATTCTCGACCTCTTCCAATTTCGTGCTGAAATCTGATTAGCTGTCAACACTGCAACCAGGAAGTGTTGGCAGCCATCTTGAGACTCAGCAGCCAAGTCCCAGTATAAAATAAAAAAGTAATCTGCAGGGATTGTGAGGGAGCCTTTGAGGGCTCTCCTGTGGTCCCAGATAGCCCATGAAGGGCTAAAAAAATATATTAAAAAAGTGCAAATGTTTAAGGCTCATACTGAAAGATGATCTTACTGTTTGTTTTGTCAAATTGTGCAGAAGTATCCCATTCTAAGTATATCATCCATCAACGTCTAAAAAACTCTATCTCTCTTCCTCTCACTCTCTCTCTCTCTCTCTCTCTTTCTATCTCTTTCTCACACACCTACTCAGACACTTACGTACCCACTCACAGACCCACTCAGGCCCTAGTGCACCCACTCACAGACCCACTCAGACTCTCATGCACCCACTCACAGACCCACTCAGACAGTTCCACACCCACTCACAGACCCACTCAGACTCTCACACACCCACTCACAGACTCACTCAGACAGATACACCCACTCACAGACCTGCACACACACTGAAGCACCCGCTAAGACATTAATGTGTGCACTCTCACTCCCTGACAGATACTCTTGCAGCCAATCTCACTCCTAGATACACTCTCTTACACCTATTCTTGCACCCAGAGAGATAGGCTGTGGCCAACTCATGCCACACACAGCCAATGGTCCATGTGCAGAGAAGGGTTGGTTGGTTAGGGGGGTTGGCCACAGGGACTGGCTGCAGACCTGCCCTTGAGGGCAATCCCTGCTGTGCACTAGCGAACGCCGTGCATGGTACAAGTTTGGCTGCTTATAGGGGGGTTTGGCTACAGGGCCTGGCTACAGTGATGGCGGGGGCATAAGCTATAGTTACCGAAGGGCACGAGTTATGGTTACTTGAAAAAACTCTAACTATAATTGCTGAACTTCTATGGTTCTGTATGAGTAAATTCAGAATCTAACTATAACGTCCCTGTAACCTTTCTTTTCTTCAGTGAATGTATCTATATATATGCACTCTACTCATTTGGCAAGAGCTGAAATGAGAAGATTAGAAAGTTAAAGAGGAGGAACATCTTCTAGCAGCCAAGCAGGAACGTCATTGAGCACTCCTCAAGTGTCCAGTGTGCCACCAAACAATTCCAGAACTTGGAAAAGTAGGGCTTTTTTGCCCCAATGCAAGGCAACATTCAGTGTAGGGGAGCAAGCTGTACCTATAATTGTGCTAATCATAAATACACACAAAAGTTATTTTATTTTTTTGCACTTTTGCTATTTCATTATTCCTTAATTTCTTTCCTTGCTGTTGCAAATGAAGTCATTTTGTATGTTACATTAAAAAGTAAATGCCCACAAAATTCCAAAACTGTTTAAAAAGTACAAAAAGCACACATTTCCCCCCAAAAAAGCCTAAAAAGCCCCGTTCTTGTAATAACTATCTTTTTTCTCTTACAAAATGCGTTGCTGTATTGGTAGGTGTATGAAAAAATGAATGGGTGCCTCAGTGCCTGTATGGGTTAGTGACTAGGGGTGTGAGTGGCTTTCGAAGTGAGTGACTGTGTGGCAAGTGGCTGTGTGTTAGCGAGTTATGGGGTGCATCAGTGGCTGCATGGGTGATTGACTGCATTTCTGTCTGAGTGAATGGGTGAGTATCTGGTTGAATGAATGTTGGTATTAGTAAGAGACTCAGGGCCTCATTACGACTTTGGCAGTCTGACAGTAAGGCTGCTGTTGTGATGTTGTGATGGCCACAGCCATGTTGGCGGTAATTTGACCACCGTATTAAGAGTTACACTGTGAGGTTTGCCAAACAACAGCCAAAAGTCTGAAACCACAGGACACTGGAGGATGGGAAACAGGCGGTCCCAACACCAGCATCACCAGGCTAACAATATTCCTCCCATCAGATTTAAATCCACAAATCAGGAGTGCCATTATACCATGGCGGAAAACCATTGGCAGAGTAAACCGCAGCGGTCTCAACTCACATCACACAGACCACCACACCACATTGGATAGTTTGAAAACCCCACACCTGACACACATCCACACACTTGACACACCTACACACTGCACTATATAACACATCCCTACACAACCCACACTCCTTTGCAAACAGAACACCACTCACAGCCACAAAGAAGAAACAGCTATCCTAGATTTAGCAATAATAAATCTTGGCACCTATACCCATTTCAAACCGCATTCATCCCACACCTACACAACCTACACAATACACAATAACCATCACCCACACCCATCAGAGCACCCACACCTCATCACTAAAGTTTCCTTCCACCTCTTTTTTTTACACTACCTCGCCATTTTTACAACCACTACGATGTCCCCACAAAAAAAAAAACATTTCACACCTATATGTCTAACCTTCATTTGTTGAAGGTTAGGTGCAAAGTTACTAAGTGTGAGGGCACCCTTGCACTAGCAAAGGTGCCCCCCTCATAGTTCAGGGCCATTTCCCCAGACTTTGTGAGTGCGAAGACGCCATTACACCTGTGCACTACATATAGGTCAATACATGTAGCTTCACAATGGTAACTCCAAGTATGGCCATGTAACATGTCTAAGATCATGGAATTGTCCCCCCATGCCAAATCTGGTATTGGGGTGCCAATCCCATGCATCCCCGGGGCTCCACTATGGACCCCGGGTACTGGCAAACCAGCTCTCTGGAGTTTTCTCTGCAGCTACCGGTGCTGCCACCCCACAGACAGGGTTCTGCCCTCCTGGGGTCTGGGCAGCCCAGTCCCAGGAAGGCAGAACAAAGAATTTCCTCTGAGAGAGGGTGTTACACCCTCTCCCTTTGGAAATAGGTTTTAAAGGCTGGGGAGGGGTAGCCTCTCCCAGCCTCTGGAAATGCTTTGAAGGGCACAGATGGTGCCCTCCTTGCATAAGCCAGTCTACACAGGTTCAGGGAACCCCCAGTCCGTGCTCTGATGCGAAATTGGACAAAGGAAAGGGGAGTGGCCACTCCCCTGTCCATCACCACCCCAGGGGTGGTGCCTAGAGCTCCTCCAGTGTGTCCCAGACCTCTGCCATCTTGGATCCAGAGGTGTGAGGGCACTCTGGAGGCCTCTGAGTGGCCAGTGCCAGCAGGTGACATCAGAGACCCCTCCTGATAGGTGCTTACCTGACTAGGTGGCCAATCCTCCTCTGAGGGCTATTTTGTGTCTCTCCAGTTGGCTTTTCCTCAGATAATGACTTGCAAGAATTCACCAAAGTTCCTCTGCACCTCTCGCATCGATTTCTGCCAAGGATTGACCGCTGACTGCTCGAGGACGCCTGAAAAACTGTAACAAAGTAGTAAGAAGACTACCAGCGACATTGTAGCGCTTAATCCTGCCGGCTTTCTCGACTGTTTCCTGGTGATGCATGCTTTGGAGGTTGCCTGCCTTCATTCTGCACTGGAAGCCAAGAAGAAATCTCCCGTGAGTCGACGGAATCTTCCCCCTGCTTCAGCAGGCACCAAACATCAGCATCACTGGTACTCTGGGAATCCTCTCATCCTGACAAGCGTGGGCCCTGGAACACAGGTGGTAGACCCAAGTGACCCAGACTGTCCAGTGGTCCAACTGTCCAAATTTGGAGGAGGTAAGTCCTTGCCTCCCCTCTCCAGACAGTAATCCAGTGCACCCTGTAAACTGCAGCTGCTAGGGCTTCTGTGCACATTTTCATGAAATCCTTCATGCACAGCCAAGCCCAGGTCCCCAGCTCTCTGTCGTGCATTGCTCAACTCCCTGAGTTGATCTGCGGCTTCATGGACCCTCTTTTGCAGTGTTGAGATGACCGCCATGTTCAAACTTCTTGAACCCATGTTCAAGGACTTCTGTGGGTGCTGCCTTCTTGTGCTTGGGCTCTCTGCATGGCTGAGGGACCGCTCTGTCTCCTCTCCCAAGTGGCGACATCCTGGTCCTTCCTGGGTCCGTGCAGCACCCTTTTTCTTAATCTGCGATGCTTGCAGCTAGCAAGGCTTGTTTATGGTCTTTTGCCAAAGAAACAGCTCTGCATCCTCCAGCCCTCCGTGGGACATCTTCTGCAGGAAGGAGAAGTTCCTAGCACCTTTCATTGTTGCAGAATTTTCAGCTTCTTCCATCCAGAGGCAGCCATTTTGCACCTTCATCCGGGCTTTAGTGGGCCGCTGCCCCCCCTGGACACTTTCACAACTCTTGGACTTGGTTCCCTTCCTTTGTAGGTCCTCAGGTCCAGGAATCCGACTTCAGTGTTTTGCAGTCTATTGTGGTCTTTGCAAAATCCTCTATCACGACTTTGGTGTGTTTCTGGGGAAATAGTAGTACTTTACTCCTACTTACCAGGGTCTTGGTGTGGGGTATCTTGGACACCCTTAATGTTTTCTTACACTCCCAGTGACCCTCTACAAACTACACCAGCCTAGGGGTCCATCCGTGGTTCACATTCCACTTTCTTATTACATGGTTTGTGTTGCCCCTAGGCCTATTGCATCCTATTGTATTCTACAGTGTTTGCACTACTTTTCTAACTGTTTACTTACCTGATTTTGGTTTGTGTGTATATTTTGTGTATTTTACTTACCTCCTAAGGGAGTATATCCTCTGAGATATTTTTGGCACATTGTCACTAAAATAAAGTACCTTTATTTTTAGTAACTCATATTGGGGGTTATTCCAACTTTGGAGGAAGTGGTAATCCGTCCCAAAAGTTATCGTAAAGTGACGGATATACCACCAGCCGTATTACGAGTTCATTATATCCTATGGAACTCGTAATACGGCTGGTGGTAAATCCGTCACATTTAGGTCGGATTACCACCTCCTCCAAAGTTGGAATAACCCCCAGAGTGTTTCTTATGATATAGTACCTATATGATATAAATGGTATAGGAGGAGCTTTGCATGTCTCCTAGTTCAGCCTAAGCTGCTCTGCTATAGCTACTTCTATCAGCCTAAGCTGCTAGAACACTACTAATCTACTAATAAGGGATAACTGGACCTGGCACAAGGTGTAAGTACCATCAGGTACCCACTATAAGCCAGGCCATCCTCCTACATCATGCCATACACTTCACTAGTCAAAAAAGGTTATCACCCATATCATTATTCAGGCAACAAAAGAGGGCATCAGCAGTCATATAAGTACCAATATAATGTAACATCTTTGAGCATGGTATATGGTATTGAACTACCTGAGTCTAATTTTGTTCGAAATGAGAATTGTAAGCATCTGATATAACATCACTACTACTCAAACGTAAACATAACTTGTTGTATCACTTCTAGCGACTGTGTGTTCCACTTCTCCAACAGGTGACCTTGCCAGGGAGTGGATACCGGAGACTGCCGCAACCCCTTTGGATGAAGGCCCAGTGAGGAAAACACCCCTGGATGTGTGAACACTGACGATGACGCTGGCCCATCAGGGACACCTGATCAGTCAAAAACTGTCAGCATCACACTGACCACATTGACTCATCCCAGCCCTGTTGCATCTACATCACATGCGATCATTCGCCCCCAAACCTGTGTCCCAAGGACTGTGTCTTCCATTGTATGCCCCCCAGTACCTGAGTCTCCTCTCATCACCCCTGACAATGATGGAGCTGCCACCACTGGAGTGTGCACAGGGGCACAGGCATGTGGGTGTAAGGTGTGTAGGAGGGATGGTGTGGGCCAGAGGATGGAGTCATCAGCCCCTTCAACATCTGCGGCTGCTAGTCAAATGGAGGCCCTGCCAGGGGAAGGACATGCCTCAGACACCACACCCTCCTTAGCAGAGGACGCCCCCTGCAAATATGGACATCCACCCAGACATCCAGGAGCAGCAGATGCCAAGACCAACCCCACTGCCAGGAAGTGAACCTCTCTTGATTGTTTCCCCTTGTGTGCCACAGGTACACCCTGTTGACTGTTCTGATACCCAACTCCATTTTCCTATGGTGCAAGGACACTGGACATGGGTATCCAAATGGTGTAGAAGCTACCCTGATGATTTCATCTACCATGACTGAACCATTCACTGTTTACTTTCTGTCATTTCAATCCACACATATTGTTTTGCACTCCCCAATAAATACAACTGTGTAAGTACCATGTTTCAATCATGTACAACTGTCATGTATGACACCTCCTGTCCCAATATGTCCCTCTGTATTCTATAACCTTTGTTATGGACATCACACGTATGCTCTATACTGAGGAAACTCATTGCATTGGGATTGTAACATAGACATAACCCAAATCAGCTGTATTGTACATCTCCACACATTTACTAGTGGATTTGCAATCAGTTGATAGAGTAGTACTGCTTGTGACTTCAGAATGTCAGCTTAGGTATCATACACTAATTACCCACAGGATACAGACGTTAGGGATATGTCAGTCTTTCTGTAAGCCAGGAGGCAGACCGATTTGTTTTTGTATCATCAGGTAAAACCTTATTACATACCCACACCTTAGCTTCCTAATAATCATACCCCATAATACAGACATAACCCAGTACTGATTTCCCCAGTCCTGGAACCTTTCACTTGCCATGGTCAGGTACCAGTAGGCTTGCCACTCTCCTATATTAGCCCTGAGAGACATGCAAATTGGTCTGCAAAGTATTAACATACTAACAACCATGTACAAGGTAGGCCCTATACAACAGAAACCATTATGACGGTAGGGGCTCTGGTTGTACATTTTCACATGTGTCAGACACATATGGACACATTCATGGCACCATTTGATCACCTCCAGTGCCAAACGGCTATTCTTGTAGGAAAAACACACTTCCATCACAGTATCCTGACAGTCTGGCCATATACGTGACACTCCACATACTCATGCCAATCAGTACCTGGTTTCATCCATGTCCACTTCTCATGTCTGCCTGCAAATCCCATATGTCTCTGACACTGTCTGTGACTTGCCATTGAGGATGAGCCAAACAGGAACAGAGCAAATGTGTGATTGTCAAACATAAGGGATAGGACAATATTGTAAACATACATCTATTCTGACAAGTTATTTGTACAAGTGTGATTGTGCTTTTGCAGTAACAAAAGATGACACTGTATACCACACTGTTCAGTACACAATACCAACTAACAATCTACATGCATACCTGAGTCATTGCCATTGAATCAACCTAAGACCTCACCAATCATATTAAATAGGATGTGACATGGCAGGCATTCATTACAGAGTCCAAAATGTAATTTCACTTTTAAGAACACATCACATACCTTTATCAGTTGAAGACCGATTGATGAGATCTGCCCTGATGTCTCCAGCTTCATCGTCATCAGGCTCATCCTCACTTGGCAAATCTGCATTTCCACCCACACATTCTGCTGGCTCACCCTCACCTGGTATGAATGGTATATAATGTCTCAGGGCAAGGTTGTGGAGCATGCAGCATGCATCAATAATTTGACATCCCTTGTTGGGTAAGTAGAGGAGGGCTCTTCCAGATTTGTCTAGGCAGTGAAATCTTGCATCAGGAGCTCAAAAGTCCAATCCACGACATGCCTTGTCCTTCAATGGACCTCACTGAAGCGGACTGCCCCTGGCGTGGTTGGGTTCCTCACTGGTGTCAATAACCAAGGACAGTTTGGATAGCCAGAGTCACCTGTATGGAACAGGTATAACAACACAAACATATATCTTGGACATGCACATTTGTGATAGCAGGAGACAAATTTTGCAGACACACATGTCAAATGTGACTTACCAACCAGCCAGGCCCTTACTGTGTGGAGTTGTGTCATCAGCAGTCGGATATTGCTGTTCTGCATGGACTAATCCAGGATAATTTGGACAGACAAGTGAAATGTACTGGTCTGCCAAAAACACCACTTGGACGTTGATGGAGTGGTAGTTTTTCCTGTTCCAATATATTTGTTCAATGGTACTGGGGGGAACCAAGGATACATGGGTGCCATCTATGGCTCCAACAACATATGGAACGTGTCCAAAAGCATAAAACTCTGCCTTCAAATAGGCCAAATCTGCATGTTGGGGAAACCTGATGTAGCCGTGCAGGTGTTTTCACAATGAAGACAGTACAACCTTCAAAACCCTGCAATTAGGGCCATTGTATTCTTAAAGGGCTTGGTGGCCAGGAAGTATGGTACTGACATGATGTGAAAGATGGGAGGTATGACATTGGGATTGATATTGGCAGGCATCAGATCTGGCTCAGATCATGGTATTGGAGCAGTAATAGATCAACCTGAAGCCTTCCTTAGCAGGTGCTTACTTCCCAGGGAATGTAGGTGGAGTACAATTGAGCATGAAGTTTTTGTTGTGGTCTTGGCACTGAAGAAGCTAAGACCCAACTTGTTTGGGACTGACTTCTGGGTTCAGACAGGCCATAGGCCCCTCAGATTGTTAATGCAGATGAGGGGTGAGAATCTCAAATTGTTGCGGTAGTCCATCTTCCTACAGAGAGTGGACTTTATGGTGAAACACCGCCCTGGCACTGACCATGCCAATGCTGATAATCTGTCCAGATTCCTCTGCCATAGTGATAAGAACTCCCATGAGGTTGGTTAGTTGCTCCCCACTTTCAGCTGGGGGGACGCATGTTAGATTTTGTATCCTTGGTGTGGTTTCTCCTAACTTTTTGTCTCTACTTCATAGGATGTTTTTGTGTGTTGGACTCTGTTTTTACTGTTTTGTTTGCTCTGGACCCTTTACAGTGTGAATGATCCCTGTATAAATTATATGTGCACATTGTCTTATCAATGATTGACATATTTGATTTACTAGTAAGTCTCTAGTAAACTGTACTAGAAGTGCCCAGGGTGTGTAAATCAAATGTGACTAGAGGGCCTGCACCACTTTGGTGGTGCCACCCACATTAAAAGCCCTGTAAACATGGCTCAGACCTGCCACTGCAGTGTCTGTGTGTGCAGTTTTAAACTGCCAATTCGACTTGGCAAGTGCACCCACTTGCCAGGCCTAGACCTTCACGTTTTATACATGAAATGCACCCCTAAGGTAGGCCCTAGGTAGCCCCTATGTTAAAGGTGGGACATGTACTTATGTGTTTTACATGTCCTAACAGTGAAATACTACCAAATCTGTTTTTCACTGTTGTAAGGCCCATCTGTCTCACAGGTTAACATGTGGACTACCTTTAAATATCATTAAAGCTCACATTCCCTTTGGGAACAGATAGAAATATGGAGTTTAGGGTCTCTGAACTCACAATTTAAAATACATCTTTTAGTGAAGTTGGTTTTCAGATTGTGTGTTTGAAAATTCCACTTTTAGAAAGTAGGCATTTTCTTGCTTAAACCATTCTGTGACTCTGCTTGTTTGTGGGTTCCCTGTCTGGGTCAGTTTGACAGTTGGGCTGCTCCCACCTCTCCTCTAGACAGTGACACAAAGGGAGCTGGTGTGTAGCCTGCATATCCTGATGGGCCACCTGGGCTGAGAGGAGGGGAGGAGTGGTCACTTACACCTGAAAGGGCTGTGGCTGCCCTCACACAATGCAGTCTCCAACCCCATGGTGTGGTGTGCGTCTGGGGCCTGACTTGGGCAAGGCAGGATCTTGAAAACAACAGAGACTTCTCTTTGAAGTAGGCCTACTTCAAAGGCAGAAAGAGGTATAAGGAAAAGGACCCAAAACCCCTGAAAATCAGATTACTTCTGGAACCAAGAGGAACCTCTGCTCGGGAGAAGAGCTGGAGAAGCTGGAGGAGGAGTATTGCCCCTTTGCCTGTGACTGTGCTTTGCTGGGTTGGCCTGCAGTAGCAGCTTCTGCCTGAGAGAGGACAAAGACTGACTTGTGTGTGACCACTGGTAAAGTATCTCCAAGGGCTTGAACTAAGCTTGCCTCCTGTTGTTGAAGTCTCAGGGACAACAAAAACTTCTCTCTGCCAGCACTTGGACTTTCTGCTGAGAGTCCTGCCTGCCGAGTGGTACCCTAACCTGTCTCTGGGCCCTTGAAAGGTGCAGCTGGTGGAAAAGAACAGAAATCCACGCAAAAACCCCTGTGAGGGGAAACTTTTGATGCATCACCTGTCCTGTGGCTGATAAATGACGCACTGCCAGCCTCGCGCTAAAGTCGATGTTCCACCTGCATTGCAGCTGGGAGATCGACACAATGCGGCTGGAGAAATGATGCACGCAGAAGTTGCTGTTAACTACGTAAGCCCCCACGCAGCACGGGTTCTTGACACCGTATGACCAGATTTCAACACAAAATCACAGGGCACAGAAAAATCAATGCAAAGCCTGTCTGGACCCGAGATGCCTGTCCGGGATCGACTCATCGCTCTATTGCGGGAGAGAAGAAACTACGCACACCGATCAGAGAAGAAAGTACATTGCGATGCCCAATCCCCGTTTTGCGAGTCGGTAACCTGGTTACCGACTCGCAAAACGGGACTGCGAGTCACAATTATGAAGGGGTGTTCCCCTTCCTAATTGCGAGTCGCAGCGCGATGCTGCAGGACCACTGTGGACCACTGCCTGCTCTGAAAAAAATGAAACAAAAACATTTAATTTTTTGATTTTGTAATGCATCTCGTTTTTAAGGAAAACTGGCTGCATTAAAAAAAAAAAAAACTGCTTTATTTAAAAGCAGTCACAGACATGGTGGTCTGCTGTCTGCTGTCTCCAGCAGGCCACCATCCCTGTGAGTGGTGCGAGTCTCAAGAGGGTCACAAATTGCGACCCACCTCATTAATATTAATGAGGTGGGCCTTTGCAACCCCCTTGAAAGTTGCAGATGGTATCAGGGACACCATCCTGCATACTGAATTGCGAATCGCAAATTGCGAGTCTCTCTGACTCACAGTTTGCGAGTCGCAATTCAGGATTTACGTACATCTGGCCCTAAATCTCTTATTCTTTTTAAAATGCATATCTTGACTAGTGATTGGAGTTTTGTCATTTTGGTCTTGTTTTGTTTAGAAAAATATTACCTATTTTTCTAAACCTATGTTGTGTCATTTTGTAGTGTTTTCACTGGGTTACTGTGTGTGTTGGTACAAATACTTTACATATTGCATCTGAAGTTAAGCCTGCCTGCTCATGCCAAGCTACCAAGGAGGTGAACAGGGGTTAACTGAGGGTGATTCCCCTATATCATGACTAGAGTGAGGGTCCTTGCTTGGATAGGGGGTAACCTGACTGCCAACCACAGACCCCATTTCTAACAGTGACTATGTGTAGTATTGGTTGTATTGATGAATTGGTGGTTGACTGGCTGTATGGGTGAGTGAGAGGGTGGAAGAGAGGCTGTAAGGGTGAGTCACTGGGTGCATGAGTGAGTATGGATGAGTGAATGGGAGTATGACTGAGTATATGGATGACTGATTGACTGTATAGCTGAGTTACTGGGTGCATTACTTACTCCATGAGTGACTCACTGGTTGTGCGAGTACCTCTATCAGTAACTGATAGAGTATATGACTGAATTTATGGGTGAGTGACTGGATGCATGAGTGCTTCTAAAGGTACCTGACTGGGTCCATGAGCGCTTGTATGTAATAGAGTTTGGGTGTATGAGTGGATGTTAACTTGATTGACTGGTCGAATAAGGATCTGAATGGGTGAGTGAATAGGTGGATAACTGCCTTTAAGGAAGAGTGACTGGGTGCATAAGTATATGTATGCTGTATGTATTAATTACAGCAATAAGTACTTACTTGCCTATAGTAGTCCTAAAATGGTTCATTTATCCATATTTAAGAGCAAAAGCACAAACAATAGTTTACATTTGATATAATTAATATATCTATTAAAACTTGCTAACCTGCAATATAAACATATTACTATTGAGAAAACACAAGCATATTTTGATTGGTAATACAGAAATTATACACATTATGTAGACATGTTATATTTCCTTGTCCACTATTCTCAGCTGCTATACTTTTTCACTATAACAGAAGTGTGTATAGCTGCTCATCACTGATCAGTGGGGGAAAAACAGTCATGTGGACTTGAAAAAGCCCCATAAGCACATAGGTGGTCATTCTGACCCTGGCGGTCTTTGACCGCCAGGGCGGAGGACCGCGGGAGCACCGCCGACAGGCCGGCGGTGCTCCAATGGGGATTCCGACCGCGGCGGTAAAGCCGCGGTCGGACCGGCACCACTGGCGGGGTCCCGCCAGTGTACCGCGGCCCCATTGAATCCTCCGCGGCGGCGCAGCTTGCTGCACCGCCGCGGGGATTCCGACCCCCCCTACCGCCATCTAGATCCCGGCGGTCGGACCGCTGAGATCCGGATGGCGGTAGGGGGGGTCGCGGGGCCCCTGGGGGCCCCTGCAGTGCCCATGCCACTGGCATGGGCATTGCAGGGGCCCCCGTAAGAGGGCCCCTACAAGTATTTCACTGTCTGCTGCGCAGACAGTGAAATACGTGACGGGTGCAACTGCACCCGTCGCACAGCTTCCACTCCGCCGGCTCGATTCCGAGCCGGCTTCCTCGTGGAAGCCTCTTTCCCGCTGGGCTGGCTGGCGGTCTGAAGGCGACCGCCCGCCAGCCCAGCGGGAAAGTCAGAATTACCGCCGCGGTCTTTCGACCGCGGAACGGTAACCTGACGGCGGGACTTTGGCGGGCGGCCTCCGCCGCCCGCCAAGGTCAGAATGAGGGCCATAGTATGTTACTTCAAATTAAGAATACTATGCCTAAGTATTCTAACTTTTCAATATTTTTCTTTCAGTACCTATATTTTGCCATCACCATAATTTCTTAATAACATTCATTTATCCTATAATTGCTCCACTAAAATATAGTACAGATTGTACAAACATGTTCATAATTATTATACCTGGCACAAAAGTATTTTTTACATAGAGCCAGTATCAACAACTTCATCCACAGTTCATTTTCCGTAGCTGTTGTTGACATCGCCCTTGATAGGCTGAATGATATCCTAACCAGTGATGAATGATGAACAAAGAAGGCTAGGAACTCATTTTTTTCTGAAAAGTGTTAGGAAACATTTTAAAGACCCAACACTTTACCATATGTTGTTGAAGACATCATCCTTTTTAGGCTGAATGATGTCTGCAGCAGTAATGATCTAGTTAAAAAGAATACTAAATCTAATACTATCCGACAGATACACTTTAGAACTTTGCTTGAAGAAACAGTAAATAAGAGTTAGGAAGTTTAAAAGGTCATTTTTGTTCAAATTGGAGAGTGCTATCGTTGCAATCTGTCCATCCGTTTTCTATCTTCAAATATGCAGTATAATGTCCAGACATAGGCCCTCATTATGACTTTGGCGGTCTAATCCGTAGGCTGCCAAAGTCTCGTCGCAATATGACTGCCAGTGTTGGTGGTCTACAGACTGCTCTATTATGACTGATGGCTGCACTCCACCTCTATTTGGCGGGGAAGCCACCAGCAGCCATACTGGTGGTCGGCGGTCTATTGCAGCTTGCTCCGCCGCCATTTCACCATAACACTGCAACATTTACAACATTGTAAATGGCATGGGGGTGTTGTTTTGTTAGGGTGCTGGTGATGGAGCAAGCACCACGGACCCCGTTCCCTCCCGGAGGACCACCGCAACCACCAGGTAAAGTGATCATCCGACAGGGGAGAGGGGTTGGGAAGAGGGGGTTGAGTGTGTTTGTGTGCTTGTGCAAGTGTCTGTGTGCTTGTGCGAATGCGTGAATGCGGGGGATGTCGTGCCTGTATGTGTGTGTGCATGAATGAGCATGGATGTGTGCATGTATGTATATAAGTGTGGTGTGTGTGTGAGTGGGTCAGGGGTGAGGGGGTCAGTACAGTGAAGGGGCAGGGAGGTCAGTACATGGATTGGGGGTGGGGGGTCAGTACAGGGACCAGGGGGAGCTTCACTGCTCGGGTGGAGGGCTTCTGATGGGGTGGGCCTCGTACATGGGGGGGGTTGGGGAGTCCTTTTGTGGTGATAGGAATTAGTATTCCCGTCACCAGTATCCCTACCGCCAGGGATTTCGTGGCAGGGCTGCCGCCACGGAATCCCTGGCAAACTGGATACTCATAGTATGCGGGCGGTGTTAGGTGGACGGCCGGGTTGAAGTTGGTCAACCTTCGGCCAGGCGGTCCACTCCCCTGACAGCACAGGTGGTAAACTGGCTGAGATGCTGCCAGTTCACCGCCGCAGTCATAATTTGGTGGTCCTGCCCCGCCACGCTGTTGGCGGTCTGACCGCAACTGCAGGCGTGATGGGGTAGGACCGCCAAGGTCATAATGACCACCATAATGTTTACACCTCTATTGAAGATGATAGCCAAATTATATTATGTTCTATTAGAAACTGAAATTCGTCCAGCATTAAAGTTGGTAATCTCTGTATCTAATTTTATTCCATCAGCTCTGTATCATTGAAACCATGCTATAGTATATTTACCACTCCTCATATAACCATTATAGAGATTACATTTGATTTACAATTTTGACATATTATATTTTGCTTACTCTTTTTTATTAATTTTTCTAAAGACACAGTTTTACAATCTGGCAGAGTTAAGTACAAAATTCAGTCAGTAGTAGATGAAAAAGAGCAATCTTCACACTCATGATTCCATGTATAACTGAGTCCAAATATATCCTCAATATTCACATTTTCTTTTTCTAAAATTCCAAGGATCACCATAATAAACTTCTGTCCATGTTGATGAGCATTCAGAATGAATACGACAGATCCAATATATTTGTCTACAAGTTCTCTTATTCCTTCAGCAGATTGTATTATACTTCTGTTGAGAAAAGCATTGAAGGCAATGAAATAGTGCTGTCCACTATGTGTTTCCGTGGTTTTTTCTTGATTGCATTTACAACATTTGGTACATTGAAGGGAATATTCTGAACAACATCAGCATAGCAGTTAACATCACTAGTGTTATCCAGCTCATAACCAACAATATCTGTCTTTTACACTTTTCTTTCTTAACACCTTCTTCTTTAGCTGTGCTTTCTGTCTTTTATGTCATCTTTTTTGCTTGCTTTCTCAATTTCTGCTTAGTACATACCTTTTTCTCATAAACAGGATATTGTCCTAAATAAGGAGCATATTTAGGGCCTGATTTATGAAAAGATTTCAATCTTTAGCGAGCAAAAAAAGTACAACTTACCTTCCAGTTTGCTTCACCCATCAATTTGATCAATCTTTATAGCTAAGAATTCAACCTGATCACGGTTAGGAAAATGAATGAAATCAACAACTTACCAATGGCACCATTTACCGATCCTTCTTCCACATTAAAATTACGTCTTAAAATTACTCTGTCGTTTTTACAAACACTTAACTATTTCTCTAGTCCAGCAGTCCTGGACACTGATTTTTCCAAAGAGTCTAATTTATCTTGTAATTTTTCACTCACAACTACAGTTACACCTCGACATTCCATTTTGTCAATTGCTGTAATCTCCAAAATATCTTAATTTTCTAGTTTTAATAATTTGTCACACTCTTGAATGGTAGGCATCAAGGACACTATCTGTTTCCCCTCTTTACAACAGGTATACATTAAATCTGCTGCCATCTTAATAGAGGGAAACAGCTTTTTAATAAGTCGACTTTCCAAAATAAGTTTTCCCTCTTTTGTCAGAACTCCTACTCCAATGTCCTTTAGAATAAAAACAGGCTGTGCTTTTTCTGAAGTTGTAATAGGTCTCCAAAATCAATCAAATGCTTCCCTCCAAGCAAAACATCAGAATCAGTTTTAAAATGCTTTACATTCGAAGGTAGACAAAGGCAAGCATTAGATTTAAAACTAAATATTACCTGATCAATAATCAAAAGCTTCATTTTCCTCGAAACTCTTGATATCTCATGACTAGCTTCACGAGATAACTTCTGGTATTCAAGTTTTTGTCATGTTCTACAGGTAGCATTAGTAGTCTATGTAAAGTTATTCTTTTGATATTGTGTGCAGCTAGTACAGTAGGTGTAGTTACCACTCTGAATAAATTAGAATCTGTATTCCTATTTATATAAATTGAGATAACTTTAATTAGAACATTGGAATGTTCAGATCTCCATTGCAGACAACGGAGTTCTCTGGGCTTTTACTGGCCTTTAAAAGCCCAGAGCCAACATTCCAATGTTCTCTTCGTTCACAGCAACAGCTGTGAACAAAGCCTCACGGAGCCCGAGGGGATTATAATCCCCTCGGGTTTAGTGAGGAACTTGTTTTATTTAATAGAACATTCTGTCCCCGAGTGGCAGAATGTTCTAATAGCCTTAGAACCCACCGTAGCGGGCTCTCCTGGCCATTAAATGCCTCCGATATGGCGGGTTCTAAGGCTATATTAAGAAGCTTTTTCCAGTGCAGCTTGACCACTAATATATAATAGTATTGGCTTGCAAAATGAGCAATAGCATTCCTTCTTTTCATGTTGTAATCCATGTTCTATTTAACCTTTTACTGCATTACAAATGTCATTCAGCTTGTTGTTCAGTTGGGCAGCTAACGGTTCCAGATCTACTACTTCTTGTCTAGCTTGTTCCATTGCAGTTTCTACTTCACTTATAGCTCTTGCAGCTTCGTTGTCAATAACAGATCTTGAATTGAGAGTGCTGAGCTTTGGCTGCTTTCAGGGCTATCCTTAGCTACTTTAGCTGCAATCATTTCTTCCTGTTATATCTCATCATTTAACATTTTAAGTAGTTATTGAACATGGGACACTGAATAGTATCTTTCACAGCACTAAAGCAATCTTCATAGTAGTCGAAATCTCCATTCTCAGTTACATTACTTTTTTATCTGTAGTTTTGAAAAATTCATACAGACACTTGTTCTTTAGATGTGGACTTCTTCTTGGATTGTTGTATCCAACATATTTGATTTCACTATGTCTGTACTTTCTGTGTCAATCTCTGCCAGGAACTGACATTCTGGATAATACTTCAATACTCAGTTTCTTGTAGTAGACAAACCAAGACTAATCCACACAATTCCTTCTGATTTTGAGAACAAACTTGCTGAATTTAACCTTTCACAAGCCTTATAACTTCCCATTTCCCTATGGGAAAGCATTTTCAAACTAAATGAATATATTTTTTGCTAAGTGTCTTCTCAGCAGAAATCTCCTCCCACATCTCCTTCATCTCATTTTTTACAGATTTTGTGATGTATGCTATCACGTACCGGGCCACAGCGATTGAGTTACCTACAACAAATTGAATGTCCATGTTAGCTTTCCACATTTTTAAAATCACTGGGTTATATTCACTAATGCGTTTTGATTCTTCACTTCTTTCTAAGTTATATGTGCTCTTTGGTGATATCCGAATTAGTATGTCTCACTGAAGACAAGAAGCTATTTTCTCTTCCTTTTGAAGTCCCAGGTTTTGGAACTCCAAATCGACATCTAGTATACATTTTTTCTTTGGACCTTTATCTATAACGATAGTACTTCCCACATCTATGTTGTTGAAAACATAAAACTTGTTCTCCCAGACATTTGTCAGCAGTCTGTTTTGGTATAGTACATGTCACACACTGCTCTATAAAAGGCAAGACAGACTCATCACTCTCTGCTCCAAAGCTTGGTGCATATTTTATCCATAGTAGCAGGTGAATGTGAGGAACACCTTTTGCTTAGTACCCTTTCCTTCAAAAGAAATCACTTACTTCTGCAGGGGACGATTGGTTTTGTTGCAGATAAAAGCAAGCAAAACTGTGGTTGAGGAATCTACAAACATTAGCATCATTTAAGGAACAGAGGCCCGTATTTATACTCCGTTTGCGCCGAATTTGCGTTGTTTTTTTCAACGCAAATTCGGCGCAAAACTAACGCCATATTTATACTTTGGCGTTAGACGCGTCTAGCGCCAAAGTATTGGCAAATAGCGTAATTTTTTTGCGTGAACGCCTTCCTTGCGTTAATGAGATGCAAGGAAGGCGTTCCCGTCTAAAAAAATGACGGCGACGCAAATGCGTCGTATTTATACTCCCGGGCAAAAATCACGCCCGGGAGTTGGCGGGTCAAAAAACCCCGCATTTGCGCCACTATTTAACGCCTGGGTCAGGGTAGGCGTTAAGGGGCCTGTGGGCTCAAAAAGAGCCCACAGGATCCCTCCCCTGCCCCCAGGGACCCCCCCTGCCACCCTTGCCCACCCCAGGAGGACACCCAAGGATGGAGGGACCCACCCCAGGGACATTCAGGTAAGTTCAGGTAAGTATTATTTTTTATATTTTTTTACTTTTTTTTGGGTGGCATAGGGGGGCCTTATTTGTGCCCCCCTACATGCCACTATGCCCAATGACCATGCCCAGGGGACACAAGTCCCCTGGGCATGGCCATTGGGCAAGGGGGCATGACTCCTGTCTTTAGTAAGACAGGAGTCATGAAATGGCGTCTGGGCGTCGTAAAAAAATGGCGCAAATCGGGTTGAGGCGATTTTTTCGCCTTCTACCTGACTTGCCCCATTTTAAGACGCCCTAACGTCATTTTTTCCCAACGCCGGCGCTGCCTGGTCTACGTGGTTTTTTTCCACGCAAACCAGGCAGCGCCGGTCTGCTTGCGCCGGCTAACGCCATTCCATAAATACGGCGCCCGCATGGCGCTTCAGAATGGCGTTAGACGGCGCTAAATTTTTTGACGCTAAACTGCGTTAGCGCAGTTTAGCGTCAAAAAGTATAAATATGGGCCAGAGGGGCATATTTATACTCCGTTTGCGCCGAATTAGCGTCGTTTTATTCGACGCAAATTCGGCGCAAAACTAACGCCATATTTATACTTTGGCGTTAGACGCGTCTAGCGCCAAAGTATGAAGAAAGAGCGTCATTTTTTTGCGTGAACGCCTTCCTTGCGTTAATGAGATGCAAGGAAGGCGTTCCCGTCTAAAAAAATGACGGCGACGCAAATGCGTCGTATTTATACTCCCGGGCAAAAATCACGCCCGGGAGGTGGCGGGTCAAAAAAACCCGCATTTGCGCCTGAATTTAACGCCTGGGTCAGGGTAGGCGTTAAGGGATCTGTGGGCTCAGAATGAGCCCACAGGTGCCCTCCCCTGCCC
Source organism: Pleurodeles waltl (assembly GCF_031143425.1). NCBI lineage: Eukaryota > Metazoa > Chordata > Amphibia > Caudata > Salamandridae > Pleurodeles > Pleurodeles waltl. The sequence goes on from NC_090447.1 coordinate 3,738,378, forward strand.
CCAGGGACATCCCCTGCCACCCCTGCCCACTCCAGGAGGACACCCAAGGATGGAGGGACCCATCCCAGTGAAGTACAGGTAAGTTCAGGTAAGTATAATTTTATTTTATTTTTTATTTTTTTTGTGGCATAGGGGGGCCTTATTTGTGCCCCCCTACATGCCACTATGCCCAATGACCATGCCCAGGGGACATAAGTCCCCTGGGCATGGCCATTGGGCAAGGGGGCATGACTCCTGTCTTTACTAAGACAGGAGTCATGAAATGGTGTCTGGGCGTCGTAAAGAAATGGCACAAATCGGGTTGAGGCGATTCTTTTGCCTCAACCTGATTTGCCCCATTTTAAGACGCCCTAACGTCATTTTTTCCCAACGCCGGCGCTGCCTGGTGTACGTGGTTTTTTTCCACGCACACCAGGCAGCGCCGGTCTGCTTGCACCGGCTAACGCCATTCCATAAATACGGCGCCCGCATGGCGCTTCAGAATGGCGTTAGACGGCGCTAAATTTTTTGACGCTAAACTGCGTTAGCGCAGTTTAGCGTCAAAAAGTATAAATATGGGCCAGAGTTCCTCAGCTGTCTTTCAATTAAAATCTTTTCGATTAATGATTGCTTCTCTCAAGAATTCAATAAGATGATCTCATGCATACTTTGTAGAACTCCATGTTAAAAACCAGGTTGGTGGTCCTAGGTTTCTCAGCATACATTTCAGTTCTCCATGATGATGGAGCCAATATTCATTGGTGCCATGCTGGCACGTCATTAAATTAGTTAAGTTACATTCCAAGTTTTCATCCTTTTCTTGAACTTTGTTAACAAAATCTTTTGTAGAAAGTTTTTGAAGATTGACTCCTGTTTTTAGTATATGATTCACTGCATATGACCGTACAGACAAGTCACTCTGAAGTAGAAGGTGAAATATATATGGAATGCACTGTCTAAATCTTGGATCCTCTGAGTATAATCTTGTTGATTGGGATTCAGCTGCTTTGTATAGGCTGGTCATCATACTGACCGTGGGAAACAAGTTTGGGAAGCAGCGAGCCTCTGAACTCCTTTCCCATACACTCATAGGAGCTCCCTTAGTTTGCTTCATCTGGTAAAGGTCTATAGCATCACCAAATTCGACTTTGGAAATAAAAGTAGTTCCAAAGTCTTAAACTACCTTATTTTTACATATAAGTCACCCCTAAGGTGTGTCCTATGTGCCCCTAGGGCTGGGTGCCATGTAACTATAAGCAGGGACCTTATAAAAATAGTTTTATAAGCCCTGGTGAGGTAAAACAGCCAAATGTGTTTTTCCCTCATTGTAGTCAATGGCCTCCATAGGCTAGAATGGGGAGACTTTACTTTAATTTTAAAAGTCCCCTTAAGTAACGGATACCAAGAGTTTGATATCAAATTAATTATTATAACAAATCCCACAACTTCCAATTGTTGGATTTAATATAACTTGTTCAGGTAAACTTTACCTGAAAAGTTGCCAACTTCAGCCCTGCAGTGTTTTTGCTGCTGTGCTCGGATTGGCCAGCCTCTGGCAGCCTGGCCAGGCTGCATTGATGAGGTGTGAAGTGGCCTGGCTTCACACAAAGAGATGTGCCTGTGGGAGGAGATCTCCCCTCAGCAGATTGTGAGGCAGGAAGGGGAGGGCTGCCAAACTGGTCTTCAAAGGCAGAGGACATTTGGAGCAATCCAGCAACACCCTCACATCCTGCAACCCCAGACAATTAGGTGCCCCCTTGATTAGATTAGGAGAGGGCAGGAGAGGGGTGTGTTTAGGATTTTTAGCCACACCAGTGGGAGGGCTCAGCCAGATGTAGCCTCCAAAAATCATTTTCAGCCATGATGGATTTTTGAGGAATGTTGCTCCCTGGGATTGATTTTTGCCACACTTCTCAGGAAGTGGTCATCACAGGGGGAAGAACCCTGCACCTGGTTGGAGAACCAGGACCCCCTGTTTTTCACCCAGGAGCAGGGATAAAACTGGCAGACCTGCACCCACACCTCAGTTCCCTACCAGATCCCTACCGAGAAGAACTACAGATGAAGGACTGCCCTGCTGGATCCCTGGCCTGCACCTGGACCCTGCACTCTGAAGGACTGCACCAGCTGCACACTTGGGCATCACCACAAGAAGGACTTTGCCTGGCTTCAACTGGTTCAAGGAGGGACTCCCTGTTTGCTACAGGTGAAAAATTGCTAACCAGAGTCCCCTGCACCAACTCCTGAAGAAACCAAACAGCTGACCACTGTCCAGTGGCCAAAAAGGAGTTTGCGCCATCTGGGAGTTGTAGTCCACACCCCCAAGGAGCATCTCAGAGCTACTGGAACCTTGGGGTGAGCTGTGGACCCCAAAATAACCTTAAAGGAACAACTGGAAGAAGATCCAGAAGTTTGGAGAACTTTTGAGAACTTTTGGAAAAAAGCTCCATAGAGGGACCGACCCGCCGCGTCAACTCTAGCCGGCTTGCCTCAACCGCGACCCGGCCTGACTTGCAGGTTCATCCCTGTGAGAAAATCTCCAAAAAAGAGACTAAGTCCGAATGTAGGAGTTGACCGGGACCTCCCAGCCAGCGTATCCGAGGAGGGCTCCAAGGACGTCGGATCAAGATCCAGGTTAGCCCCAGTCGAAATATTTTCATCTTGAAAAAATGACTACGTCCGAAGGTAAAAATCTCCACCGTGGGCTTCCGTGACGTGTATCCGAAGAAGAGTTCCAGAAGGTCGGATTGGACTGGCAGGTTCGTCCTGCTGAAGAAAATCTTTGGAAAAACAACTAAGTCCTAAGGTTAACTTTTGACCGCGGCCTCCCGCGGGCTGTAGCCGAGCTGGGCTTCATCGCGGTCGGCCTTAAACTTTGACTTTCCCGGGTTGCGGTGCGACCAGATCCAGATTGGCACTTTTTGTTTCTATGCGCTAGAAAGCAAGAATTCTTTAAAAATTCATATCTCCGGCTCCCCTTATCTGATTTTATTCGTTTTTGTGTCATTTTAAAGATAAAAATATAATCTACTTTTATAAAGTGAGTTTATATTTTTTAACTGTTTCCTGAGTTTTATTTAATTACTGTTTTGTGATATTTGAATGCTTTACACTCTGGTGGTCATTCTGACCTCGGCGGTAAAAGGCGCCTACCGCCGGTCAGAAATCCTCCATAATCCCGCCGCGGTCGCGGAAACCCGCCACGGTCATTCTGACCCGCAGAAGGCAAACCTCCGAAAATCCGACCGCCACAACAGACCGCCAGACCAGCGGTCGGCGGAAAGGTGGAGGTGACCAAACCTCCACCGCCACGCCAACAGAAATACGCCCATGCCATTACGACCCACGAATCCACGCGGCGGTCATTCAAACGCGGTATTCCATTGGCGGGACACACCGGCGCGGTCAGAATACACACAAACGAACAAAACTCACCCACATTGGACGATTTGAATCCCACACACCTGATACACATACACACACCACTCCCACACACACAATACAATATAAAACACCCACCCACATCACCCACAAACCCCTACGCTTAAAAATTCGTAAAGAAGGCAAGAGCGAGACACCAGCATCCAAAACATAACAGCCACAGCCACTCAACACCATCACCCACACACTATCCACACACAAACAACACACACCACCACACTCAACTCACTTAAATACACATACTCCACCCCACACATCATACACACCACCCCATGGCACCCCAAAGACAACCCCGCTTCACAGACGAAGAACTCAGGGTTATGGTGGAGGAAATCGTTCGTGTAGAGCCCCAGCTGTTCGGCACACAGATACAATACACCAGCATTGCCCGGAGGACGGAGCTATGGCAGAGGATTGTCGACAGGGTGAACGCAGTGGGACAGCACCCCAGAAATCGGGAAGACATCAGGAAGCGATGGAACGACCTACGGGGGAAGGTGCGTTCCATGGTATCCAGGCACAACATCGCCGTGCAGAAGACTGGCGGAGGACCCCCACCTCAACCCCCACAATTCACATCATGGGAGGAGGAAGTCTTGAACATCCTGCATCCTGACGGCCTCGCAGGAGTCGGCGGAGGAATGGATACTGGTAAGTTGAAGCTTCAATACTGCTTCCCCCCCACCTGCATGCCAAATCAGACCCCAACCCTCACCCCCATCCTCGAACCCCACCCTCACCCCCACCCCCACCCTCACCCCCACCCTCACCCCCACCACCATCCTCACCCCCACCACCATCCTCACCCCCACCCCCAGCACACCTATTCCCCGCCAATGTCTCACCATCACAACCCACACATCCCAAAACCTAGGCCTGCATGCGTCCACTAAGCATGGACACCCATCACCAAAGCATGCCCAATGCATATACACATCCCCCCCACAAGCCACCCTCACCAAAGCCCCCACACACGAATGCCAGCACTTGGGGACACGGGAACCCACAGATACACCCATATGCCACACATTGAAACTATAACCATACCTCTATACCCCTGCAGGACCCGACCGTCAACACACCGCGGCGGAGGGGCCAGAATTATCCACACCCCCCACCCAAGAGGCCGTCAGCGATGACAGCAGCTCTGTCGATCTGGACACCGATGACCAGCCCGGACCATCGGGGACCTCTGGACAGTCGGTTCCCCTCACACAGGCACAGGCCACTATAGACCCTAACCCCTCTGGGAACACCAGCACAGCTCCCACCCAGCGGGCCCATGCCTCTGTCTCCAGGGCGCGTCAATCTGCGGTGTGTCTACCACTACAGGGCACCCAGGATAACCCACCACCCCAACAACAACAGGGACCTGGGGGCAGTGGTAGTGGGCACACCGGCCAGGGGGGAGAGGCCCAGGGAAACAGGGCAACTCGGCGGGCAGCTGTGCGACAGGGGGGGGAGGAGAGGCCCAGGGAACCCACTCTCCACGAGGTCCTCACCACCATCATGGGAGCATACAACCGCTCCCAGGAGACGATGGCGACGGTACTGGCCCGGTTCCAGGAGATCCAGGTGCTGCAGGAGGAACACTATCGGGGGTACAGGGAGGACATCCGAGCCATCAACACCACCCTGGTTACCATGGTAGGGCTGCTGCAGGACCTCGTAAACAGCAGGGCGGACACTGAACAACACCCAAGGGCCCCTGCCACTAGCCGGGACCAAGAACAGCCATCCACCTCCGCCGGCGCTAGTGGACAGGAGGCCCCCGCACAGCAGCAGCCCACCAGACCCCCACCTCCTGCAGGAGAAGAACCACCCCGCAAGAGGGCCCTGAGATCTCGCAAGACAGAGTAGGATGTCAAGACCCCCGCCAGCAATGGATACCACCTGATGTCATCCCACTGTCCCACATTGTCACCCTGTCCATCCTCGAACTGCCCATGCTCCATCTCTCCACAGGCCTCTGGACAATGCACCTGTGTGACTGTTACTCTGGACTCTGCCATGGACATTCCTTCACCATAGCCCCCACCCACTTGAAACCACCCATCCCATTTTGAGCACTTCAATAAACACCTATTTTGCACCAAAATATCAGGAGTCTGGCTGTGATTTCAATAGATTGTAATTGACATGACAGTGCAAATATGTCCTTGTACATGGTGAAGTCAACAAACAGCTGCCACAAAGCTGTAGTCCATGGGGAAACGAAGCACAGGACTCGTAGTGGGGACCCCAGATCTGAAATAGGGAGGGAAAAGCCAAAACTCAGTCATCATACACTGGGGCAAATAGACAGGCAGCAGAGATGCTGCAGAGTAGTTAACATTTACTAAATTATCTTTGAAATGTTACCTGTGTCCTATTGGAAGTACTGTTCAATGATTCTGTCCCTGTTGTCTGTTTCAGCCCCGTCGTCTTCCTCCTCGTCACTCTCCTCAGGTTCCACCGCTGCCACAACACCACCGTCTCGACCATCCTCCTGCAGGAAAGGCACCTGGCGGCGCAAAGCCAGGTTGTGAAGCATGCAGCAGGCCACGATGATGTGACACACCTTCTTAGGTGAGTACATTAGGGATCCACCGGTCATATGCAGGCAGCGAAACCTGGCCTTTAGGAGGCCAAAGGTGCGTTCGATCACCCTCCTAGTACGCCCATGGGCCTCATTGTACCGTTCCTCTGCCCTGGTCCGGGGATTCCTTACTGGGGTCAGTAGCCACGACAGGTTGGGGTACCCAGAGTCCCCCACTAGCCAGACACGGTGTCTCTGTAGCTGTTCCATCACGTAAGGGATGCTGCTATTCCTGAGGATGTAGGCGTCATGCACTGACCCTGGGAATTTGGCATTTACATGCGAGATGTACTGGTCAGCCAAACACACCACCTGGATGTTCATTGAATGGTAACTTTTTCTGTTCCTGTACACCTGCTCCCTGTCTCTTGGGGGAACCAAAGCCACATGGGTCCCATCAATGGCACCAATTACGTTGGGAATATGTCCAAGGGCGTAGAAATCACCCTTCACTGTAGCCAGTTCGCCCACCTCAGGGAAAATGATGTAGTTCCTCACGGATTTCATCAGGGCAGACAACACTCTGGATAACACCTTTGAAAACATGGGCTGAGACATCCCGGAAGCAATTCCCACGGTTGTCTGAAATGACCCACTTGCCAAGAAATGGAGTACTGACATGACCTGCACCAGAGGGGGAATCCCTGTGGGTTGGCGGATGGGGGACATCAGGTCGGGCTCCAGCCGGGCACACAGTTCATGGATAGTGGCACGGTTAAGACGGTAGGTCAGGATAATGTGGCGTTCTTCCATTGTCGACAGGTCCACCAGCGGTCGGTACACGGGAGGATTCATCGGTCTCCTCGCCCAACCCAGCGGACGGTGCCTAGGAAGGACAACATGGAGCACACAGTCAGGCAACCCACAGGTACGTACTCACAGCTAGCACAGTATACGATTCTCTATGCAGTGAATGGCGTGTCTGAGTGGCTATGCAAGGCCTAGGCCTGTGTGACGCAGTTGAAATTGAGCCATGTGGGCCCTGGAAATGGCGGCTGCCTGACCTGTGAAGTGTGACAATGGGATGTGAGGTCAATGCGCTGGCGTGGCACACCGCGGCGGGCGGCGGGCGAAGACCGCGGCGCGAAGCCGCATTGGTTAACATTGAAGCCTATGGGTTTCAGGAGCCAATGGCGAAGGGCGCCGGCGGTGGCGGGACGCACCGCCGCGGTACGCACCGCCGCAGACGTGACCGCCATTTTCTATCTACTTATCCACTTGCGACTTGAACTTTCACAGGAGAGGACCTATACTGCAAGTGTTGCTGTGACCTCGGTCTGGAAGGGACAATGGCTGCTGCGACTGGGGAAAGGGCCCCTGCCTTCACTGGAGAGGAGTTGGAGAAACTTGTGGATGGGGTCCTCCCCCAGTATGCGCTACTCTACGGTCCTCCAGACCAACAAGTGAGTTTAATTCTATCTGGATTTGGGGCCACTGGCTGGCTTGGGGGCCTGGCGGGGATGGGGGGCATGTTGGGCTTGGCGGGGGTCCTGGCGGGGATGGGGGGCATGTTGGGCATGGCGGGGGGCCTGGCGGGGGGCCTGGCGGGGATGGGGGGCATGTTGGGGCTGGCGGGGGGCCTGGCGGGGATGGGGGGCATGTTGGGCCTGGCGGGGGGCCTGGCGGGGATGGGGGGCATGTTGGGCATGGCGGGGGGCCTGGCGGGGGGCCTGGCGGGGATGGGGGGCATGTTGGGGCTGGCGGGGGGCCTGGCGGGGGGCCTGGCGGGGATGGGGGGCATGTTGGGGCTGGCGGGGGGCCTGGCGGGGATGGGGGGCATGTTGGGGCTGGCGGGGGGCCTGGCGGGGGGCCTGGCGGGGATGGGGGGCATGTTGGGGCTGGCGGGGGGCCTGGCGGGGATGGGGGGCATGTTGGGCCTGGCGGGGGGCCTGGCGGGGATGGGGGGCATGTTGGGCATGGCGGGGGGCCTGGCGGGGGGCCTGGCGGGGATGGGGGGCATGTTGGGGCTGGCGGGGGGCCTGGCGGGGGGCCTGGCGGGGATGGGGGGCATGTTGGGGCTGGTGGGGGGCCTGGCGGGGATGGGGGGCATGTTGGGGCTGGCGGGGGGCCTGGCGGGGATGGGGGGCATGTTGGGCCTGGCGGGGGGCCTGGCGGGGATGGGGGGCGTTGGGCCACTGGAAAGGAAAATGCTGAGTAACTTGAACGTGGTATTTCTCCCTCCCTGTACGTGTCACATAGGTCCGCGCCCATGAGAAGATCGGGATTTGGCGTGCCATCGCCAAGGAAGTCCGGGCCCTGGGGGTCCACCATCGACGGGGCACCCACTGCCGCAAGAGGTGGGAGGACATCCGCCGCGGGACCAAGAAGACCGCCGAGTCTCTGCTGGGGATGGCCTCCCAACGTAGGCGGGGTGCCTGCCGTCAACTGAGCCCCCTGATGTTCCGGATCCTGGCGGTGGCCTACCCTGATTTGGATGGGCGCGTGAGGGCAGCACAGCAGACACAAGGGGGTGAGTCCAAGCATGATCTACTCTGTTGTTGCGCAGTGGAGGTGTCTGGGTGGGGGAGGAGGGCTGTGGGTCCCCCTAGGCCAGGGCGATATCTGTAGGCTGGGCACCCCCATAAGCCCCTGTGTCCCCAGCCACCACCCTCAGTAGTGTGTCAGTACAGCCATCCCTGGGCCGTGTCATCCATGGGTGCAGTTGTCAACTCTAGGCGTGTAGGGCATGTTCCACGGAATGCGTAGCGGACCCCAAGTGCGCAACTTAGTGCAGGGGGCATCTGTGTCTGTCATGTCCGCTAACTGTACCGGAGATCCATGTAATCAATATCCCTTTATTTCTCTCTCCCCCCCCCTTTTTGTTTGTCTTTCTGTGCTTGTGTGCATCAGCATCATCAGGCGGAGGAGAAGTGGCATCGGGGCAGGAGGGAGCTGCATCTCACATGGCCCAGGAGGGCCATGCCACAGAGTCAGACTGGACCAGTGAGACGGAGGGCGAGGGGAGCTCCACGACGGGGACGACTGGAGCCTGCAGCGACACGGACACGTCCTCGGAAGGGGGCTCCCTTGCGGGGGTGGCACCATCCGTGCCCCCCGCCATTACAGGTACAGCCGCCACCCAGCGCACCATCTCCGCCCTCCCAGCAGCCCCTCCGCGTTCGCCCCGTGCCCGCTCTGCCAGGAAGCCGGGCATCTCCTTCGCCCCAGGCACCTCAGGCCCTGCCCCTGTTACCCCCGCTGCCCTCAGTGAGGAGGTCATTGACCTCCTCCGAACGCTCATTGTTGGGCAGACTACCCTTTTGAATGCCATCCAGGGGGTGGAGAGGGAAGTTCATCGCAGCAATGCGTACCTGGAGGGCATTCATTCGGGTCAGGCTGCCCATCAGCGATCGTTCCAGGCTCTGGCCTCAGCACTGACGGCAGCCATTGTCCCTGTCTCCTGCCTGCCTCTACTAACTCCCTCCTCCCAGTCTCCTGTTCCTCTGCCTGTCCCACCCACACCATCAGACCAGCCTGCACACACCTCAACACCCAAGAGAAGCTCATCCAAACATAAGCACCACAGATCACGCAGACATTCACACACGCAACATTCCGATGCAGACATGCCAACAGTCACTACCACCTCTGTGACCCCCACCTCCTCGTCTCCCTCCTCCCTCCCTGTGACGTCTACACTCACACCTCCATTCACCTCACCATCAGCCAGTGTTTCCATCACCAGCACACACTCCACTCCAGTCCGCACACGTGCAGTCACCACCCCCACTGCCATTTACACGTCCCCTGTGTCCTCTCCCACTGTGTCTGTCACCCCCTCTTCCACACCACACAAACGCAGCCACCCACCCACCCAACAGCCATCCACTTCACGACAGCCTATCCCTCCTGCACCTGCACCCAAAGACAGCAAACGTGACTCACCTACAACCACATCCTCTCCCTCCACTCCCATTCCCACTGTACCTACCACTCTCCATTGTCCCAAGAAGCTCTTCCTCGCCACTACTAACTTCTTTCCTGACCCTGAGCCCCCCCCTCCTTCTCGTCGGGGTAAGAAGAGCACCTCAGCCACCACCAGCCCTGCAGCCCCCTTGACAAGGGTGCAGGGGTATTGGAGCCCGCCAGCCCGCATGTCTGGATCTTCGCCCAGCAGCAAGGGGACAGCCAGCCCACCCCCTGGGAAGAGGAGCAGAAGGCGGAAGGGGCGCCGCAGGAGCCCGCCTTCTACATCCCCCCCGGACACCACCCAGAGACAGTCACCAGCCACAGCTCCAAAGGGAGGAAAGGGCCACAGGCCGACGACTAAGGAGGGCAAGGGCAGCAAGTTGGAGAGGTCAGGCAGCAGGCCTGCTGCCCAGGAGGAGCCCACAACCCCCATAGCCGCTGCCCCGGGAGGAACCGGCACAGCTGCCCCGGGAGAGCCCACCAGCCCCATAGCCGCTGCCCAGGGAGGACCCAGCCCAGCTGGCCAGGAGGGCCCCACCACCCACAGCCCAGGTGGGCAGTGAAGGAGCACCATCCCCGCTGCCCAGGAGGGCACCACCAGGCATTTAGCAGTTGGCCATAGACCGTCCGCCGTCTCAAGAACCGCTGAACTGGGCCCTTCAAGGCAAGAACCGCTGAACTGGGCCCCGCCGTCTCAAGAACCGCTGAACTGGGCCCTTCAAGGCAAGAACCGCTGAACTGGGCCCTTCAAGGCAAGAACCGCTGAACTGGGCCCCGCCGTCTCAAGAACCGCTGAACTGGGCCCCGCCGTCTCAAGAACCGCTGAACTGGGCCCTTCAAGGCAAGAACCGCTGAACTGGGCCCTTCAAGGCAAGAACCGCTGAACTGGGCCCCGCCGTCTCAAGAACCGCTGAACTGGGCCCTTCAAGGCAAGAACCGCTGAACTGGGCCCTTCAAGGCAAGAACCGCTGAACTGGGCCCCGCCGTCTCAAGAACCGCTGAACTGGGCCCTTCAAGGCAAGAACCGCTGAACTGGGCCCTTCAAGGCAAGAACCGCTGAACTGGGCCCTTCAAGGCAAGAACCGCTGAACTGGGCCCCGCCGTCTCAAGAACCGCTGAACTGGGCCCTTCAAGGCAAGAACCGCTAAACTGGGCCCTTCAAGGCAAGAACCGCTGAACTGGGCCCCGCCGTCTCAAGAACCGCTGAACTGGGCCCTTCAAGGCAAGAACCGCTGAACTGGGCCCCGCCGTCTCAAGAACCGCTGAACTGGGCCCTTCAAGGCAAGAACCGCTGAACTGGGCCCTTCAAGGCAAGAACCGCTGAACTGGGCCCTTCAAGGCAAGAACCGCTGAACTGGGCCCCGCCGTCTCAAGAACCGCTGAACTGGGCCCCGCCGTCTCAAGAACCGCTGAACTGGGCCCTTCAAGGCAAGAACCGCTGAACTGGGCCCTTCAAGGCAAGAACCGCTGAACTGGGCCCCGCCGTCTCAAGAACCGCTGAACTGGGCCCTTCAAGGCAAGAACCGCTGAACTGGGCCCTTCAAGGCAAGAACCGCTGAACTGGGCCCCGCCGTCTCAAGAACCGCTGAACTGGGCCCTTCAAGGCAAGAACCGCTGAACTGGGCCCTTCAAGGCAAGAACCGCTGAACTGGGCCCCGCCGTCTCAAGAACCGCTGAACTGGGCCCTTCAAGGCAAGAACCGCTGAACTGGGCCCTTCAAGGCAAGAACCGCTGAACTGGGCCCCGCCGTCTCAAGAACCGCTGAACTGGGCCCTTCAAGGCAAGAACCGCTGAACTGGGCCCTTCAAGGCAAGAACCGCTGAACTGGGCCCCGCCGTCTCAAGAACCGCTGAACTGGGCCCCGCCGTCTCAAGAACCGCTGAACTGGGCCCCGCCGTCTCAAGAACCGCTGAACTGGGCCCTTCAGGGCAAGAACCGCTGGCCCTTTGGCAGACGTGGCAGGGCAGGATCTATCTCGGGCAGGGCTGCAGGATGTCCTCTGGCCAACTTGCCTCCTCCAGTGGCAGTGGGGTCTGTTATGGACTGTATGGACTGTGGCTTTGCTCTCCCCAGGATGGCCCAGTGGGCAGGCCACCCACTGTATGGACTGTATGGACTGTGGCTTTGCTCTCCCCAGGATGGCCCAGTGGGCAGGCCACCCACTGTATGGACTGTTTGGACTGTGGCTTTGCTCTCCCCAGGATGGCCCAGTGGCAAGGCCACCCACTGTATGGACTGTTTGGACTGTGGCTTTGCTCTCCCCAGGATGGCCCAGTGGGCAGGCCACCCACTGTATGGACTGTATGGACTGTGGCTTTGCTCTCCCCAGGATGGCCCAGTGGGCAGGCCACCCACTGTATGGACTGTTTGGACTGTGGCTTTGCTCTCCCCAGGATGGCCCAGTGGGCAGGCCACCCACTGTATGGACTGTATGGACTGTGGCTTTGCTCTCCCCAGGATGGCCCAGTGGGCAGGCCACCCACTGTATGGACTGTTTGGACTGTGGCTTTGCTCTCCCCAGGATGGCCCAGTGGGCAGGCCACCCACTGTATGGACTGTATGGACTGTGGCTTTGCTCTCCCCAGGATGGCCCAGTGGTCATGGAGTCCCCTCGTGGATCTGGCGTCGTGTACTCAAGTGGCTGAGGTGCCCCCCCTTCCCTTCCCCCTGAGGTGCCTGTCCTATTTTCTTTCTGATGCCCCTGCAGTGTTCTCTCCGTGGAGTTCTTGTCGTGGGACTGGGCCTTGCCCCTTTGCACAGGACCCCTGTGATCCACGGACAGTGGTTGGACTACATTTAGTAGCTGTATATATTTTGTACATAGTTTATTTATTTTTTGGGATTAATGGCGTACATATTTCAATATATCTGCCCGTTTATGATCTCTTCTTTTGGTCTTTGCATTATTTCGGAGGGGGGTGGTTTGTGGGTTGTGACAGTGATCTGTGGAAATGCATTGATGTGTGTGTTGTAGTGGGTGTGGGTGGGTGGGTGTGTGCCGGTAATCTTTTCCCTCCCCTGTGTCGTAGGTGCAGTACTCACCGATGTGTTCCGCGCCGCCGGGCGTGCTCCTGGTATATGAGGAGGAATAGGAGTGCGGGGATGACCTGTAACTCTGGCTCCATACTGCCGGAATCTCGCCTGGAGTGCGTAGAGGTGAGCGTTTTCCCGTTCGTAGTCTGTTTCCGCCGTGTTCTTATCGGCGGTGCTCCCGCCCCGGAAAAGGTGGCAGATTGGTGGGTCGTAATAGGGTGGGCGGTACTTTGTCTGCCGCCGGGCTGTTGGCGGGAACCGCCGCGCTGTTTGTTTGTACCGCTGTGGCGGTCGGAGTGTTAAGTTGGCGGGCTGTGTTGGCGGTTCCCGCCAGGGTCAGAATGCCATTTTTAATACCGCCGGTCTGTTCGCGGTCCGACCGCCGCCTCTCCGCCGACCGCCAAGGTCAGAATGAGGGCCTCTGTCTCCTAAGTTACGCCTTGTGGCTCGTTTGCCAAGCTAACAAGGGTTGAGCTGGGTTTAATTTACTGAGACCTAACTGGACCTAAGTGGAGGTTAGTGGCCTATTGCTAAGTGTAGGTAATTACCTGCCCTCACCAATAACCCATTTTCCAACACCGGTGGAAAGGAGACTAGTAATCCCCAGGGCAGTACTGCTTGCAGTGCTCCCCTGGCGGATTAAGACCGCCGGCACCGCCAGGCCGTCGGTCAGCAAAAAGGTGGTGGTGCCGTCGGTCCGACCGTGACGCTTTCACCTCTGTCACAATGTGGAGTCCAGACTGCTGCATTGGCGGCGGTCTGACCACCTCCGCGATTCTGGCAGTCCTAGCACTGCCAGACTTGTAAGGAGGACCTGAGTTTGTGCATCAGTGTCTGAGTAGGTGGGTGAATGGGTGCATGAGTCTCTGAGTGATTGTATGAGTGAATGAATTAGTGTACGAGTGAGTCTGTGTTTTTTTTAAATGTTTTAATAATTGTAAGAATTCATGAAAACCTCTGTTGGAAAGTTATTTTCAACCCATATTTTGCCCCTAAAACACACCTATATCACACCCCTGGGGTCAGGGTACCTTAACCCTTACCCCTATGCCACTTTCAAAGAGGATTTCCACCCCTGGGGACCGTGTCCCGTGAAATAAAATGCGGCCTGTGAGAAAGTAGCCTCTTTCTAACATGGTTAACCCCATTTTTGGCCTGTTTGTCAGTGTGTTTGACTGTATCGCTGGGATCCGGCTAACCAGGACTCCAGTGCGTATGCTCTCTCCCCTTTAAATCTGGTTGTTGGATACAGTATTACACTCATAATTGGAATGCTGGTGCCCCCTTATAAGTCCCTAGTGTATGGTACATAGGTACTAAGGGCATTGGGGTTCTAGGGGATCCCTGTGGACTACAGCATTACTTTTGCCACCCATAGGGAGCACATGCAAAGGCTTCTACAGGACTGCCATTGCAGCTTGTGTGAAATGGTGCATGCACCCTTTCACTGACATTTAAACTGCACCAGGTCACTGATAAGTCATCCATTTGTCAGGCCTTCCAACCCTGAAGGCTGGGTGCAAAGTACCTGTGTGTGAGGGCAAGCCTGCACTAGCAGAGGTGCCCCCATATCATCCAGGACCATTTTCCCAGACTTGGTGAGTGCGGGACACCATTTTACGCATGCACTGGCCATAGGTCAATACCTATGTCAAGCTTTACAATGGTAACTCCGAATATGGCCATGGAATTATACCCCAACAATGATTATAACATTGGTTGTATAATTCCATGCACTCTAGGGGCTCCACAGTGGAACCGCAGTACTGCAATACCAGCCTTCTGAGGTTTTCCAGGGATCCCCAGCTGCTGCCACCTCACAGACAGGTTTCTGCCCTCTTGTTGCTCAAGCAGCTCAAGCCCAAGAAGGCAGAACAAAGAACTTCCTTTGGGAGTGGAGTGTTGTAGGAAAGTACCATCTTGCTGTGATGCTATTGATTATGTTTGACCAATGACTTTGTGTTTCACCACTGCGCATATTAGTTGCTCAATGTTCACCAGTAGCACATTGTATGTTTTGTTCAGTCTAGCCACCTATTGGCTTTGACATGGCATTAGACATTACATTTTGTATTCAGCTCACCCGCCTATTGGCTTTGACATGGCATTAGACATTACATTTTGTATTCAGCTCACCCGCCTATTGGCTTTGACATGATATTAGACATTACATTTTGTATTCAGCTTAGCTGCCTATTGGCTTTGACATGATATTAGACATTACATTTTGTTCAGCTCAGCTGCCTATTGGCTTTGACATGACATTAGACATTACATTTGATATTTAGGTTAGCTGCCTATTGCCTTTAACGTGGAGTTAGACATTGCAGTTGAGAATCCAAGCTGTATTTTTCCAAGCTATGTTTTTCCACAAGATGAACCAAGATGTTTTTCTCACACCAGACTAGACCTGATAAGAGAGAGTACATTTGGTATTTTCCTTTCTGCTCAGGCTTGGGAAGAGGAGAAGTCTAGGAGATCTGGCCAGTCTCCAAAGGCTTGCGTAGTTTTCCCGAGTCTGAGAGGAGGGGGCACGCTTTTGAAAGGATGGCTCGGGGCTTCGGAGATTTAGATTTGAATCTGCCTGACTTCGGACTGGAACTTGGTACCAGTTGCCAGTCTCCCGTGTGGGTAGATAATCTCTTTCTTGCAGTTGATCGGAGTCATCAACTTGCAGACCCCAGAAAGATGAAGCTGTAAATAGTTTCTCACACGGTGAAATATTTGTTTTGCTTTGCATTCAATATCTTATATATATATAACCTCCTGTGTACATTGCAACTGAGAAGTACTGTGATATATTTTGTTTTCATTGAGAGTGTGCTTGAAATCTATTAATTCGTCTCTCACGAACTTGTGGGTGGGGAAGAATTAACAACAATAAAGGTCTTCTTTGAACTCAGAAGTGCATTCTTGATATGTTCTGTAAGCTCTGATACGAGATAAGAAGGAAAGCAGAACACTTGCCTGGCATGTTACCCCCATATTTCACTGTATATATGTTGTTTTAGACTATGTGTCACTGGGACCCTGCCAGGCAGGGCCCCAGTGCTCATAAGTATGTGCCCTGTATGTGTTCCCTGTGTGATGACTAAGGGCCTGATTCTAACTTTGGAGGACGGTGTTAAACCGTCCCAAAAGTGGCGGATATACCACCTACCGTATTACGAGTTCCATAGGATATAATGGACTCGTAATACGGTAGGTGGTATATCCGCCACTTTTGGGACGGTTTAACACCGTCCTCCAAAGTTAGAATCAGGCCCTAACTGTCTCACTGAGGCTCTGCTAACCAGAACCTCAGTGGTTATCCTCTCTCTGCTTTCCAAATTGTTACTAACAGGCTAGTGACCAATTTCACCAATTCACATTGGCATACTGGTACACCCATATAATTCCCTAGTATATGGTACTGAGGTACCCAGGGTATTGGGGTTCCAGGAGATCCCTATGGGCTGCAGCATTTCTTTTGCCACCCATAGGGAGATCTGACAATTCTTACACAGGCCTGCCAGTGCAGCCTGAGTGAAATAACATCCACGTTATTTCACAGCCATTTACCACTGCACTTAAGTAACTTATAAGTCACCTATATGTCTAACCTTCACCTGGTGAAGGTTGGGTGCAAAGTTACTTAGTGTGAGGGCACCCTGGCACTAGCCAAGGTGCCCCCACATCGTTCAGGGCAAATTCCCCGGACTTGTTGAGTGCGGGGACACCATTACACGCGTGCACTATACATAGGTCACTACCTATGTGTAGTGTCACAATGGTAACTCCGAACCTGGCCATGTAACATGCCTAAGATCATGGAATTGTCCCCCCAATGCCATTCTGGCATTGGGGGGACAATTCCATGATCCCCCGGGTCTCTAGCACAGAACCCGGGCACTGCCAAACTGCCTTTCCGGGGTTTCCACTGCAGCTGCTGCCAACCCCTCAGACAGGTTTCTGCCCACCTCCTGGGGTCCAGGCAGCCCTGGCCCAGGAAGGCAGAACAAAGTATTTCCTCTGAGAGAGGGTGTAACACCCTCTCCCTTTGGAAATAGGTGTGAAGCCTGGGGAGGAGTAGCCTCCCCCAGCCTCTGGAAATGCTTTGATGGGCACATTTGCTGCCCACCTCTGCATAAGCTAGTCTACACCGGTTCAGGGACCCCCCAGCCCTGCTCTGGTGCGAAACTGGACAAAGGAAAGGGGAGTGACCACTCCCCTGACCTGCACCTCCCAGGGGAGGTGCCCAGAGCTCCTCCAGGGTGTCCCAGACCTCATCTTGGAAACAGAGGTGTCTGTGGCACACTGGACTGCTCTGAGTGGCCAGTACCAGCAGGTGACGTCAGAGACTCCTTCTGATAGGCTCTTACCTCTCTTAGTAGCCAATCCTCCTTCCTAGGTAGCCAAACCTCCTTTTCTGGCTATTTAGGGTCTCTGCTTTGGGGAATTCTTCAGATACTGAATGCAAGAGCTCACCAGAGTTCCTCTGCATCTCCCTCTTCATCTTCTGCCAAAGGATCGACCGCTGACTGCTCAGGACGTCTGCAAAACCGCAACAAAGTAGCCAGACGACTACTAGCAACCTTGTATCGCTTCATCCTGCTGGCTTTCTCGACTGTTTCCAGGTGGTGCATTCTCTGGGGGTAGCCTGCCTCCTTCTTGCACCAGGAGCTCTGAAGAAATCTCCCGTGGGTCGACGGAATCGTCCCCCTGCAACCTCAGGCAAAAAAAAGACTGCATCACTGGTCCTCTGGGTCCCCTCTCAGCACGACGAGCGTGGTCCCTGGAACTCAGCAATTGTGTCCAAGTGACTCCCACAGTCCAGTGACTCTTCAGCCCAAATTTGGTGGAGGTAAGTCCTTGCCTCCCCACGCTAGACTGCATTGTTGGGTACCACGTAATTTGCAGCTGCTCTGGCTTCTGTGCACTCTTCCAGGATTTCCTTCATGCACAGCCTAGCCTGGGTCCCCGACACTCTAACCTGCAGTGCACAACCTTCTGAGTTGTCCTCTGGCGTCGTGGGACTCCCTTTTGTGACTTCGCATGGACTCCGGTTCACTCCTCTTCTAAGTGCCTGTTCCAGTACTTCTGCGGGTGCTACCTGCTTCTGTGAGGGCTCCCTGACTTGCTGGGCGCCCCCTCTGTCTTCTCATTCAAGTGGCGACATCCTGGTCCCTCCTGGGCTACAGCAGCATCCAATAACCCTAACTGCAACCCTTGCAGCTAGCAAGGCTTGTTTGTGGTCTTTCTGTGTGGGAACACCTCTGCAAGCTTCTTCACGACGTGGGACATCCATCCTCCAAAGGGAAAGTTCCTAGTCCTCTTCGTTCTTGCAAAACACCAAGCTTCTTCCATCCAGTGGCAGCTTCCTTGCACCCTCAGCTGGCATTTCCTGGGCTCCTGCCCACTCTCGACCCTGCCGCGACTCTTGGACTTGGTCACCTTCTCTTACAGGTACTCAGGTCTGGAAATCCATCGTTGTTGCATTGCTGGTGTTGGTTTTCCTTGCAGAATCCCCCTATCATGACTTCTGTGCTCTCTGGAGGTTGTAGGTGCACTTTACACCTACCTTACAGGGTCTTGGGGTGGGTTGTTTTTCTAACCCTCACTGTTTTCTTACAGTCCCAGCGACCCTCTACAAGGTCCCATAGGTTTGGGGTCCATTCGTGGTTCGCATTCCACTTTTGGAGTATATGGTTTGTGTTGCCCCTATCCCTATGTGTCCCCATTGCATCCTATTGTAACTATACATTGTTTGCACTGTTTTCTAAGACTATACTGCATATTTCTGGTATTGTGTATATATATCTTGTGTATATTTCCTATCCTCTCACTGAGGGTACACTCTGAGATACTTTGGCATATTGTCATAAAAATAAAGTACCTTTATTTTTAGTATAACTGTGTAATGTGTTTTCTTATGATATTGTGCATATGACACTAAGTGGTACTGTAGGAGCTTCACTCGTCTCCTAGTTCAGCCTAAGCTGCTCTGCTAAGCTACCATTATCTATCAGCCTATGCTGCTAGACACCCTATTGTAGGAAAGTACCATCTTGCCTGGCATGTTACCCCCATTTTTCACTGTATATATGTTGTTTTAGTTGTATGTGTCACTGGGACCCTGGTAACCCAGGGCCCCAGTGCTCATAAGTGTGCCTGAATGTGTTACCTGTGTAGTGACTAACTGTCTCACTGAGGCTCTGCTAATCAGAACCTCAGTGGTTATGCTCTCTCATTTCTTTCCAAATTGTCACTAACAGGCTAGTGACCATTTTTACCAATTTACATTGGCTTACTGGAACACCCTTATAATTCCCTAGTATATGGTACTGAGGTACCCAGGGTATTGGGGTTCCAGGAGATCCCTATGGGCTGCAACATTTCTTTTGCCACCCATAGGGAGCTCTGACAATTCTTACACAGGCCTGCCACTGCAGCCTGAGTGAAATAACGTCCACGTTATTTCACAGCCATTTTACACTGCACTTAAGTAACTTATAAGTCACCTATATGTCTAACCTTTACCTGGTAAAGGTTAGGTGCAAAGTTACTTAGTGTGAGGGTACCCTGGCACTAGCCAAGGTGCTCCAACATTGTTCAGAGCCAATTCCCTGAACTTTGTGAGTGTGGGGACACCATTACACGCGTGCACTACATATAGGTCACTACCTATATGTAGCTTCACAATGGTAACTCCGAATATGGCCATGTAACATGTCTATGATCATGGAATTGCCCCCTCTATGCCATCCTGGCATAGTTGACACAATCCCATGATCCCAGTGGTCTGTAGCACAGACCCTGGTACTGCCAAACTGCCCTTCCTGGGGTTTCACTGCAGCTGCTGCTGCTGCCAACCCCTCAGACAGGCATCTGCCCTCCTGGGGTCCAGCCAGGCCTGGCCCAGGAAGGCAGAACAAAGGACTTCCTCTGAGAGAGGGTGTTACACCCTCTCCCTTTGGAAAATGGTGTGAAGGCAGGGGAGGAGTAGCCTCCCCCAGCCTCTGGAAATGCTTTGTTGGGCACAGAGGTGCCCAATTCTGCATAAGCCAGTCTACACCAGTTCAGGGGACCCCTTAGCCCTGCTCTGGCACGAAACTGGACAAAGGAAAGGGGAGTGACCACTCCCCTGACCTGCACCTCCCTGGGAGGTGTCCAGAGCTCCTCCAGTGTGCTCCAGACCTCTGCCATCTTGGAAACAGAGGTGCTGCTGGCACACTGGACTGCTCTGAGTGGCCAGTGCCACCAGGTGACGTCAGAGACTCCTTCTGATAGGCTCCTTCAGGTGTTAGTAGCCTATCCTCTCTCCTAGGTAGCCAAACCCTCTTTTCTGGCTATTTAGGGTCTCTGTCTCTGGGGAAACTCTAGATAACGAATGCAAGAGCTCATCCGAGTTCCTCTGCATCTCTCTCTTCACCTTCTGCCAAGGAATCGACTGCTGACCGCGCTGGAAGCCTGCAAACCTGCAACATAGTAGCAAAGACGACTACTGCAACTCTGTAACGCTGATCCTGCCGCCTTCTCGACTGTTTTCCTGCTTGTGCATGCTGTGGGGGTAGTCTGCCTCCTCTCTGCACCAGAAGCTCCGAATAAATCTCCCGTGGGTCGACGGAATCTTCCCCCTGCAACCGCAGGCACCAAAAAGCTGCATTACCGGTCCCTTGGGTCTCCTCTCAGCACGACGAGCGAGGTCCCTCGAATCCAGCGACTCTGTCCAAGTGACCCCCACAGTCCAGTGACTCTTCAGTCCAAGTTTGGTGGAGGTAAGTCCTTGCCTCACCTCGCTGGGCTGCATTGCTGGGAACCGCGACTTTTGCAGCTACTCCGGCCCCTGTGCACTTCCGGCGGAAATCCTTTGTGCACAGCCAAGCCTGGGTCCACGGCACTCTAACCTGCATTGCACGACTTTCTAAGTTGGTCTCCGGCGACGTGGGACTCCTTTGTGCGACTTCGGGTGAGCACCATTTCACGCATCCTCATAGTGCCTGTTTCTGGCACTTCTACGGGTGCTACCTGCTGTTGAGAGGGCTCCTTGTCTTGCTCGACGTCCCCTCTCTCTCCTGGTCCAATTTGCGACCTCCTGGTCCCTCCAGGGCCACAGCACCGTCCAAAAACGCTAACCACACGATTTTCAGCTAGCAAGGCTTGTTGGCGTTCTTTCGGCGGGAAAACACTTCTGCACGACTCTCCACGGCAAGAGGGATGCCTCTACCAAAGGGGAAGTCTCTAGCCCTTTTCGTTCCTGCAGAAACCTCAGCTTCTTCTGTCCAGTAGAAGCTTCTTTGCACCCGCAGCTGGCATTTCCTGGGCATCTGCCCATCTCCGACTTGCTTGTGACTTTTGGACTTGGTCCGCTTGTTCCACAGGTACCCTAGATTGGAAATCCACAGTTGTTGCATTGTTGGTTTGTGTCTTTCCTGCATTATTCCTCTAACACGACTTCTTTGTCCTTAGGGGAACTTTAGTGCACTTTGCACTCACTTTTCAGGGTCTTGGGGAGGGTTATTTTTCTAACTCTCACTATTTTCTAATAGTCCCAGCGACCCTCTACAAGGTCACATAGGTTTGGGGTCCATTCGTGGTTCGCATTCCACTTTTGGAGTATATGGTTTGTGTTGCCCCTATCCCTATGTTTCCCCATTGCATCCTATTGTAACTATACATTGTTTGCACTGTTTTCTAAGACTATACTGCATATTTTTGCTATTGTGTATATATATCTTGTGTATATTTGCTATCCTCTCACTCAGGGTACACTCTAAGATACTTTGGCATATTGTCATAAAAATAAAGTACCTTTATTTTTAGTATAACTGTGTATTGTGTTTTCTTATGATATTGTGCATATGACACTAAGTGGTACTGTAGTAGCTTCACACGTCTCCTAGTTCAGCCTAAGCTGATCTGCTAAGCTACCATTATCTATCAGCCTAAGCTGCTAGACACCCTATACACTGATAAGGGATAACTGGGCCTGGTGCAAGGTGCAAGTACCCCTTGGTACTCACTACAAGCCAGTCCAGCCTCCTACATTGGTTGTGCAGCGGTGGGATAAGTGCTTTGAGACTACTTACCACTCTTGTCATTGTACTTTTCATAAGAGAAAAATATACAAAACAAGGTCAGTGTATATACACATAGCCAAAAAGTTTTGCATTTCCTCTTTTCACTCTTTTCTAAGTGCTGAAAAGTACTCCTAACTTTCTAAAAAGTTCTAAAAAGTTTTAAAAGTTTTTTTTTCTCTGTCTTTCTAAAAGCTCTGACAAACTTTTTATGTTTTACTATCACTTTAACTCTCTCTAAAAATGTCTGGCACAGGCCAAAATGTTGATCTGTCCAAACTTGCATATGACCACCTTAGCTGGAAAGGAGCAAGGAGTCTCTGCATAGAGAGAGGTTTGAGTGTAGGGAAGAATCCTTCCTTGGAACTGTTACTTAACATGCTTAGAGAACAGGATAAGGCTAGAAGTGCCCCATCTGTTGAAAAAGTAGCTAATGGTTCTCAATCTGATCCAGGGACTCCCCCAGGAAAAGATTCTGGAAAGAAACTTCCTAGCCTGCCCATTACTAGACAGTCTAGCATAGTTGGTAATGATGATGAGCCACACCATATAAATAGTTTTGTCTCACATCATAGCAAAAGCATTTATTCTCACCATACTGGTAGTGATGTTTCTGTTAGCCAAGCTGTTAGGGTGGCTTCTGTAAGGGACAGGTCTCCTTCTGTCCATTCTCACCATACTTCTGTTTCAAGGCATGTCCCTCCCACCCACCCTGATGACAGATTGTTAGAAAGGGAGCTCAATAGATTGAGAGTGGAACAAACCAGACTGAAGCTCAAGAAGCAACAGCTGGATTTGGATAGACAGACTTTAGAAGTAGAGAAGGAGAGACAGAAACTGGGTTTAGAAACCCATGGTGGCAGCAGCAGTATTCCCCCTAGTCATCCTGCAAAAGAGCATGATTCCAGGAATCTGCACAAGATAGTCCCCCCTTATAAGGAGGGGGATGACATTAACAAGTGGTTTGCTGCACTTGAGAGGGCCTGTGTTGTACAGGATGTCCCTCAAAGGCAGTGGGCTGCTATCCTATGGCTATCATTTAGTGGAAAAGGTAGGGATAGGCTCCTTACTGTGAAAGAAAATGATGCTAATAATTTCCAAGTTCTTAAGAATGCACTCCTGGATGGTTATGGCTTAACCACTGAACAATACAGGATAAAGTTCAGAGAGACCAAAAAGGAGTCTTCACAAGACTGGGTTGATTTCATTGACCATTCAGTGAAGGCCTTGGAGGGGTGGTTACATGGCAGTAAAGTTACTGATTATGACAGCCTGTATAACTTGATCCTGAGAGAGCATATTCTTAATAATTGTGTGTCTGATTTGTTGCACCAGTACTTGGTGGACTCTGATCTGACCTCTCCCCAAGAATTGGGAAAGAAGGCAGACAAATGGGTCAGAACAAGGGTGAACAGAAAAGTTCATACAGGGGGTGACAAAGATGGCAACAAAAAGAAGGATGGTAAGTCTTCTGACAAGGGTGGGGACAAATCTAAAAATGAGTCTTCATCAGGCCCACAAAAACACTCTGGTGGGGGTGGTGGGCCCAAATCCTCTTTTAATCAGAACAAGGAAAAGAAACCATGGTGCTATTTATGTAAAATAAAAGGCCATTGGACAACAGATCCCAGTTGTCCAAAGAAAGGCACCAAGCCTCCTACCACTACAACCCCTACTGCTACCCCTGGTGTCCCTACTAATAGCAGTGGTGGTGGGAGCAAACCTACTAATAGCCAATCCAAGGGAGTAGCTGGGCTCACTATTGGTAACTTAGTTGGGGTTGGCCTTGTTAGGGAGGCCACAGAGGCTGTGTTAGTCTCTGAGGGGGCTATTGATTTAGCCACCTTAGTTGCTTGTCCCCTTAATATAGATAAGTACAAGCAGCTACCCCTAATAAATGGTGTTGAGGTTCAGGCCTACAGGGACACTGGTGCCAGTGTGACTATGGTCATAGAGAAACTGGTCCACCCTGAACAACACCTACTTGGTCACCAGTACCAAGTAACCGATGCTCACAACAACACACTTAGCCACCCCATGGCTGTTGTAAATCTCAACTGGGGGGGGGTTACTGGTCCAAAGAAAGTTGTAGTAGCTTCAGATTTACCTGTAGACTGTCTATTAGGGAATGATTTGGAGACATCAGCTTGGTCAGATGTGGAGTTGGAGGCCCATGCAGCAATGCTGGGCATCCCAGGGCATATTTTTGCTTTGACAAGGGCTCAGGCCAAAAAGCAAAAAGGACAGGGAAGCTTGGATCCTGGAACAATGGACCAAGTGCTCCCTAAAGCTAGGGCTAGTAGAAGCAAACCACTTCCTACTATCCCTCCCTCTACAGTGGATTCTACTTCTGAGGAAGAAGAATTCCCTCCCTGTCCAGAACCTACACCAGAGGAGCTGGAAGCAGACACTGCTGAGCTTTTGGGTGAAGGGGGGCCTGCCAGAGAGGAGCTGAGTGTGGCACAGCAAACCTGTCCCACATTAGAGGGTCTCAGACAGCAAGCTGTCAAACAGGCTAATGGGGATGTCAGTGACTCTCACAGAGTTTACTGGGAGGACAACCTCTTGTACACTGAGCATAGGGATCCTAAACCTGGAGCTGTCAGGAGATTAGTGATTCCTCAGGAGTACAGAAAGTTCCTCCTAACACAGGCACATGACATTCCCCTAGCTGGGCACCTGGGTCAAATGAAAACTTGGGACAGACTGGTTCCATTGTTTCATTGGCCTAGGATGTCTGAGGACACAAAGGAATTTTGTAAGTCCTGTGAAACCTGTCAAGCCAGTGGCAAGACAGGTGGCACCCCAAAGGCACCCCTTATCCCACTGCCTGTGGTTGGGGTTCCCTTTGAAAGGGTAGGGGTTGACATAGTTGGCCCCCTTGACCCTCCTACTGCTTCAGGCAATAGGTTTATCTTGGTGGTAGAGGACCATGCCACAAGATATCCTGAAGCAATTCCTTTAAGGACCACTACAGCACCTGCAGTGGCAAAGGCCCTCCTGGGAATATTTTCTAGGGTGGGCTTCCCAAAGGAAGTGGTATCAGACAGGGGAAGCAATTTCATGTCTGCATACTTAAAGGCCATGTGGAAGGAGTGTGGTGTAATGTACAAGTTCACAACACCCTATCATCCACAAACAAATGGACTGGTGGAGAGATTTAATAAAACTCTCAAAGGCATGATTATGGGTCTCCCTGAAAAACTCCGCAGGAGATGGGATATCCTTCTACCATGCCTCCTTTTTGCCTACAGGGAGGTACCCCAGAAAGGAGTGGGCTTCAGCCCCTTTGAACTTCTTTTTGGACACCCTGTTAGGGGTCCACTCACACTTGTAAAGGAGGGTTGGGAACAACCTTTAAAAGCTCCTAAGCAGGATATTGTGGATTATGTACTTGGCCTCAGATCAAGGATGGCTGAGTACATGAAAAAGGCCAGTAAAAACCTTCAGGCCAGCCAAGAGCTCCAGAAGCAATGGCATGATCAGAAGGCTGTTTTGGTTCAGTACCAACCAGGCCAGAAAGTGTGGGTCTTGGAGCCTGTGGCCCCAAGAGCACTCCAAGATAAATGGAGTGGACCCCACACAATTGTTGAAAAGAATGGAGAAGTCACCTATTTAGTTGACTTAGGCACTGCCAGGAGTCCCCTTAGGGTGCTCCATGTCAACCGCCTGAAACCCTACTATGACAGGGCTGATCTCACCCTGCTCATGGCAACAGATGAGGGACAGGAAGAAGACAGTGATCCTCTACCTGATCTCTTCTCTTCCACAGAACAAGATGCTCTGGTGGAAGGTGTAGTTTTGGCTGATTGTCTTACTGCTGAGCAGAAAGACAATTGCATAAACCTCCTAGATCAATTCTCTGAACTCTTCTCTACTGTGCCAGGTACCACTTCTTGGTGTGAGCACACTATAGATACTGGAGACAGTTTACCTGTCAAAAGTAAGATCTATAGGCAGCCTGACCATGTCAGGGACTGCATAAAGCAAGAGGTCCAGAAAATGTTAGAACTAGGAGTGGTTGAGCACTCTGACAGTCCATGGGCTTCTCCTGTGGTACTGGTACCAAAACCCCATTCCAAAGATGGAAAGAAGGAAATGCGATTTTGTGTAGACTATAGAGGTCTCAACTTGGTAACCAAAACTGATGCTCACCCTATAGCCAGGACAGATGAGCTCATAGATACACTGGCATCTGCCAAGTATCTAAGCACTTTTGACTTAACTGCAGGGTATTGGCAGATCAAATTGTCAGAAGATGCTAAACCTAAGACTGCATTTTCAACCATTGGAGGACATTACCAGTTTACTGTAATGCCTTTTGGGTTGAAAAATGCACCTGCCACTTTTCAGAGGTTGGTGAACACAGTCCTGCAAGGGCTGGAAGCTTTCAGTGCAGCATATTTGGACGATATAGCTGTCTTTAGCTCCAGCTGGGATGATCACCTGGTCCACCTATGGAATGTTTTGGAGGCCCTGCAAAAGGCAGGCCTCACTATCAAGGCTTCAAAGTGCCAGATAGGGCAGGGTAAGGTGGTTTATCTGGGACACCTTGTTGGTGGGGAACAGATTGCACCACTACAGGGGAAAATCCAAATAATTATTGATTGGGTTCCCCCTACCACTCAGACTCAGGTGAGAGCCTTCCTAGGCCTCACTGGGTATTACAGGAGGTTCATTAAGAACTATGGCTCCATTGCAGCCCCTCTTAATGACCTCACATCCAAGAAAATGCCTAAAAAGGTATTATGGACAGCAAACTGTCAGAAAGCTTTTGAGGAGCTGAAGCAGGCCATGTGCTCTGCACCTGTCCTGAAAAGCCCTTGTTACTCTAAAAAATTCTATGTCCAAACTGATGCATCTGAATTAGGAGTAGGGGCAGTCCTATCACAACTTAATTCTGAGGGCCAGGATCAACCTGTTGCTTTTATTAGTAGGAGGTTGACCCCTAGAGAAAAGCGTTGGTCTGCCATTGAGAGGGAGGCCTTTGCTGTGGTCTGGGCACTGAAGAAGTTGAGGCCATACCTGTTTGGCACTCACTTCATTGTTCAGACAGACCACAAACCTCTACTTTGGCTAAAACAAATGAAAGGTGAAAATCCTAAATTGTTGAGGTGGTCCATATCCCTACAGGGAATGGACTATACAGTGGAACATAGACCTGGGAGTAGCCACTCCAATGCAGATGGACTCTCCAGATATTTCCACTTAGACAATGAAGACTCATCAGGTCATGGCTAGTCTTATTGTCCTTCGTTTGGGGGGGGGGGTTGTGTAGGAAAGTACCATCTTGCCTGGCATGTTACCCCCATTTTTCACTGTATATATGTTGTTTTAGTTGTATGTGTCACTGGGACCCTGGTAACCCAGGGCCCCAGTGCTCATAAGTGTGCCTGAATGTGTTACCTGTGTAGTGACTAACTGTCTCACTGAGGCTCTGCTAATCAGAACCTCAGTGGTTATGCTCTCTCATTTCTTTCCAAATTGTCACTAACAGGCTAGTGACCATTTTTACCAATTTACATTGGCTTACTGGAACACCCTTATAATTCCCTAGTATATGGTACTGAGGTACCCAGGGTACTGGGGTTCCAGGAGATCCCTATGGGCTGCAGCATTTCTTTTGCCACCCATAGGGAGCTCTGACAATTCTTACACAGGCCTGCCACTGCAGCCTGAGTGAAATAACGTCCACGTTATTTCACAGCCATTTTACACTGCACTTAAGTAACTTATAAGTCATCTATATGTCTAACCTTTACATGGTAAAGGTTAGGTGCAAAGTTACTTAGTGTGAGGGTACCCTGGCACTAGCCAAGGTGCCCCCACATTGTTCAGAGCCAATTCCCTGAACTTTGTGAGTGCGGGGACACCATTACACGCGTGCACTACATATAGGTCACTACCTATATGTAGCTTCACAATGGTAACTCCGTATATGGCCATGTAACATGTCTATGATCATGGAATTGCCCCCTCTATGCCATCCTGGCATAGTTGGCACAATCCCATGATCCCAGTGGTCTGTAGCACAGACCCTGGTACTGCCAAACTGCCCTTCCTGGGGTTTCACTGCAGCTGCTGCTGCTGCCAACCCCTCAGACAGGCATCTGCCCTCCTGGGGTCCAGCCAGGCCTGGCCCAGGATGGCAGAACAAAGGGCTTCCTCTGAGAGAGGGTGTGACACCCTCTCCCTTTGGAAAATGGTGTGAAAGCAGGGGAGGAGTAGCCTCCCCCAGCCTCTGGAAATGCTTTGTTGGGCACAGAGGTGCCCAATTCTGCATAAGCCAGTCTACACCGGTTCAGGGGACCCCTTAGCCCTGCTCTGGCGCGAAACTGGACAAAGGAAAGGGGAGTGACCACTCCCCTGACCTGCACCTCCCCTGGGAGGTGTCCAGAGCTCCTCCAGTGTCCTCCAGACCTCTGCCATCTTGGAAACAGAGGTGCTGCTGGCACACTGGACTGCTCTGAGTGGCCAGTGCCACCAGGTGACGTCAGAGACTCCTTCTGATAGGCTCCTTCAGGTGTTAGTAGCCTATCCTCTCTCCTAGGTAGCCAAACCCTCTTTTCTGGCTATTTAGGGTCTCTGTCTCTGGGGAAACTTTAGATAACGAATGCAAGAGCTCATCCGAGTTCCTCTGCATCTCTCTCTTCACCTTCTGCCAAGGAATCGACTGCTGACCGCGCTGGAAGCCTGCAAACCTGCAACATAGTAGCAAAGACGACTACTGCAACTCTGTAACGCTGATCCTGCTGCCTTCTCGACTGTTTTCCTGCTTGTGCATGCTGTGGGGGTAGTCTGCCTCCTCTCTGCACCAGAAGCTCCGAAGAAATCTCCCGTGGGTCGACGGACTCTTCCCCCTGCAACCGCAGGCACCAAAAAGCTGCATTACCGGTCCCTTGGGTCTCCTCTCAGCACGACGAGCGAGGTCCCTCGAATCCAGCGACTCTGTCCAAGTGACCCCCACAGTCCAGTGACTCTTCAGTCCAAGTTTGGTGGAGGTAAGTCCTTGCCTCACCTCGCTGGGCTGCATTGCTGGGAACCGTGACTTTTGCAGCTACTCCGGCCCCTGTGCACTTCCGGCGGAAATCCTTTGTGCACAGCCAAGCCTGGGTCCACGGCACTCTAACCTGCATTGCACGACTTTCTAAGTTGGTCTCCGGCGACGTGGGACTCCTTTGTGCGACTTTGGGTGAGCACCGTTTCACGCATCCTCGTAGTGCCTGTTTCTGGCACTTCTCTGGGTGGTACCTGCTGCTGAAAGGGCTCCTTGTCTTGGTCGACATCCCCTCTCTCTCCTGGTCCAATTTGCGACCTCCTGGTCCCTCCAGGGCCACAGCACCATCCAAAAACGCTAACCATACGATTTGCAGCTAGCAAGGCTTGTTGGCATTCTTTCGGCGGGAAAATACTTCTGCACGACTCTCCACGGCGAGAGGGATTTGTCCACCAAAGGGGAAATCTCTAGCCCTTTTCGTTCCTGCAGAAACCTCAGCTTCTTCTGTCCAGTAGAAGCTTCTTTGCACCCGCAGCTGGCATTTTCTGGGCATCTGCCCATCTCCGACTTGCTTGTGACTTTTGGACTTGGTCCCCTTGTTCCACAGGTACCCTAGATTGGAAATCCACAGTTGTTGCATTGTTGGTTTGTGTCTTTCCTGCATTATTCCTCTAACACGACTTCTTTGTCCTTAGGGGAACTTTAGTGCACTTTGCACTCACTTTTCAGGGTCTTGGGGAGGGTTATTTTTCTAACTCTCACTATTTTCTAATAGTCCCAGTGACCCTCTACAAGGTCACATAGGTTTGGGGTCCATTCGTGGTTCGCATTCCACTTTTGGAGTATATGGTTTGTGTTGCCCCTATCCCTATGTTTCCCCATTGCATCCTATTGTAACTATACATTGTTTGCACTGTTTTCTAAGACTATACTGCATATTTTTGCTATTGTGTATATATATCTTGTGTATATTTGCTATCCTCTCACTGAGGGTACACTCTAAGATACTTTGGCATATTGTCATAAAAATAAAGTACCTTTATTTTTAGTATAACTGTGTATTGTGTTTTCTTATGATATTGTGCATATGACACTAAGTGGTACTGTAGTAGCTTCACACGTCTCCTAGTTCAGCCTAAGCTGCTCTGCTAAGCTACCATTATCTATCAGCCTAAGCTGCTAGACACCCTATACACTAATAAGGGATAACTGGGCCTGGTGCAAGGTGCAAGTACCCCTTGGTACTCACTACAAGCCAGTCCAGCCTCCTACACCTATACACTAATAAGGGATAACTGGGCCTGGTGCAAGGTGCAAGTACCCCTTGGTACTCACTACAAGCCAGTCCAGCCTCCTACAATCTATGAGCTCATCTGCTCTGGGTATAGGGTGAGCATCAGTTTTGGTTACCTGGTTGAGACCTCTGTAGTCAACAAAAAACCGCATTTCCTTCTTTCCATCTTTGGAATGAGGTTTTGGTACAAGTACTACAGGAGAAGCCCATGGACTTTCAGAGTGCTCAACCACTCCCAGTTCTAACATTTTCTGCACCTCTTGCTTTATGCAGTCTCTGACATGGTCAGGCTGCCTATAGATCTTACTTTTGACAAGCAAGCTGTCCCCAGTATCTATAGTGTGCTCACACCAAGAAGTGGTACCTGGCACAGTAGAGAAGAGTTCAGAAAACTGACCCAGGAGATTTATGCAGTGGTCTTTCTGCTCAGCAGTAAGACAATCTGCTAGCACAACACCTTCCACTAGAGCATCTTGTTCTGTGGAAGAGAAGAGATCAGGGAGAGGGTCACTCTCTTCTTCCTGTCCCTCATCAGTTGCCATGAGCAGGGTGAGATCAGCCCTGTCATAGTAGGGTTTCAGGCGATTGACATGGAGCACCCTAAGGGGACTCCTGGAAGTGCCTAAGTCAACTAAGTAGGTGACTTCAGCCTTTTTCTCAACAATTGTGTGGCGTCCACTCCATTTGTCTTGGAGTGCTCTTGGGGCCACAGGCTCCAAGACCCACACTTTCTGCCCTGGTTGGTACTGAACCAAAACAGCCTTCTGGTCATGCCATTGCTTTTGGAGCTCTTGGCTGGCCTGAAGGTTTTTACTGGCCTTTTTCATGTACTCAGCCATCCTTGATCTGAGGCCAAGTACATAGTCCACTATGTCTTGCTTTGGAGCTTTTAAAGGTTGTTCCCAACCCTCCTTAACAAGTGTTAGAGGACCTCTCACAGGGTGACCAAATAGGAGTTCAAAGGGGCTGAAGCCCACTCCTTTCTATCGTACCTCCCTGTAAGCAAAAAGGAGGCATGGTAAAAGGATATCCCATCTCCTGCGGAGTTTTTCAGGGAGTCCCATAATCATGCCTTTGAGAGTTTTGTTAAATCTCTCTACCAGTCCATTTGTTTGTGGATGATAGGGTGTGGTGAACTTGTATGTCGCCCCACACTCCTTCCACATGGCCTTTAAGTAAGCAGACATGAAATTGCTTCCCCTGTCTGATACCACCTCTTTTGGGAAGCCCACCCTGGAAAAGAGTCCCAGGAGGGCCTTTGCCACTGCAGGAGCTGTAGTGGTCCTTAGAGGAATTGCTTCAGGATATCTGGTGGCATGGTCCACTACCACCAAGATAAACCTATTGCCTGAAGCAGTAGGAGGGTCAAGGTGGCCAACTATGTCAACCCCTACCCTTTCAAAGGGAACCCCAACCACAGGCAGTGGAATAAGGGGTGCCTTTGGAGTGCCACCTGTCTTGCCACTGGCTTGACAGGTTTCACAGGACTTACAAAATTCCTTTGTGTCCTCAGACATCCTAGGCCAATGAAACAATGGAACCAGTCTGTCCCAAGTTTTCATTTGCCCCAAATATCCAGCTAAGGGAATGTCGTGAGCAAGAGTTAGCAGGAACTTTCTGTACTCTTGAGGAATCACCAATCTCCTGGCAGTTCCAGGTTTTGGATCCCTTGCTTCAATGTACAAGAGGTTGTCCTCCCAGTAAACTCTGTGAGAGTCACTGACATCCCCATTTGCTTGTTTGACAGCTTGCTGCCTTAGACCCTCTAGTGCGGGACAGGTCTGCTGTGCCACACTCAGCTCCTCCCTGGCAGGCCCCCCTTCACCCAAAAGCTCAGCAGTGTCTGCTTCCAGCTCCTCTGGTGTAGGTTCTGCACAGGGTGGAAATTCTTCTTCCTCTGAAGAAGAATCCACTGTAGAGGGAGGGATAGTAGGTAGTGATTTACTTCTACTAGCCCTAGCTTTAGGGAGCACTTGGTCCATTCTTCCAGGATCCAAGTCACCCTGTCCTTTTTGCTTTTTGGCCTGAGCCCTGGTCAAAGCAAAAATATGCCCTGGAATGGCCAGCATTGCTGCATGAGCCTCCTACTCCACTTCTGCCCAAGCTGATATCTCTAAATCATTCCCTAATAGACAGTCTACAGGTAAATTTGAGGCAACCACAACTTTCTTTGGGCCAGTAACCCCCCCCCCGAGTTGAGATTCACAACAGCCATGGGGTGGCTAAGGGTGTTGTTATGAGCATCGGTTACTTGGTACTGATGACCACGTAGGTGTTGTTCAGGGTGGAGCAGTATCTCTATTACCATAGTCACACTGGCACCAGTGTCCCTGTAGGCCTGAACCTCAACACCATTTATTAGGGGTAGCTGCTTGTACTTATCCATATTAAGGGGACAAGCAACTAATGTGGCTAAATCAATAGCCCCCTCAGAGACTAATATAGCTTCTGTGGTCTCCCTAACAAGACCAACCCCAACTAAGTTACCAATAGTGAGCCCAGCTACTCCCTTGGATTGGCTATTAGTAGGTTTGCTCCCACCACCACTGCTATTAGTAGGGACACTAGGGGTAGCAGTAGGGGTTGTAGTGGTAGGAGGCTTGGTGCTTTTCTTTGGACAACTGGGATCTGTTGTCCAATGGCCTTTTATTTTACATAAATAGCACCATTGTTTCTTTACTTTGTTTTGATTAGAAGAGAATTTGGGCCCACCACCCCCACCAGAGTGTTTTTGTGGGCCTGATGAAGACTCATTTTTAGATTTGTCCCCACCCTTGTCAGAAGACTTACCATCCTTCTTCTTATTGCCATCTTTGTCACCCCCTGTATGAACTTTTCTGTTCACCCTTGTTCTGACCCATTTGTCTGCCTTCTTTCCCAATTCTTGGGGAGAGGTCAGATCAGAGTCCACCAAGTACTGGTGCGACAAATCAGACACATAATTATTAAGAATATGCTCTCTCAGGATCAAGTTATACAGGCTTTCATAATCAGTAACTTTACTGCCATGTAACCACCCCTCCAAGGCCTTCACTGAATGGTCGACAAAGTCTACCCAGTCTTGTGAAGACTCCTTTTTGGTCTCTCTGAACTTCATCCTGTACTGTTCAGTGGTTAAGCCATAACCATCCAGGAGTGCATTCTTAAGAACTGTAAAATTATTGTCATCACTTTCTTTCACAGTAAGGAGCCTATCCCTACCCTTTCCACTAAATGATAGCCATAGGATAGCAGCCCACTGCCTTTGAGGGACATCCTGTACAACACAGGCCCTCTCATGTGCAGCAAACCACTTGTTAATGTCATCCCCTCCTTATAAGGGGGAACTATCTTGTGCAGATTCCTTGAATCATGCTCTTTTGCAGGATGACTATGGGGAATACTGCTGCTGCCACCATGGGTTCTAAACCCAATTTCTGTCTTTCTTTCTCCACTTCTAAGGACTGTCTATCCAAATCCAGCTTCTTGAGCTCCAGTCTGGTTTGTTCCACTCTAAATCTATTGAGCTCCCATTCTAACACTCTGTCATCAGGGTGGGTGGGAGGGACATGCCTTGAAACAGAAGTATGGTGAGAATGAACAGAAGGAGACCCATCCCTAACAGAAGGTATCCTAACAGCTTGGTTAAAAGAAACATCACTTCTACTGTGGTGAGAAGGAATACTCTTGCTATGATGTGAGACAACACTATCAGTATGGTGTGACTCTACATCAGTACCAGCTATGCTAGGTTGTCTGTTAATGGGCAGGCTAGGAAGTTTCTTTCCTGACTCTTTTTCTAGGGGTGTCCCTGGATTAGATTGTGAACCATTAGCTACTTTTTCAACAGATGGGGCACCTCTGGCCTTATCCTGTTCTATAAGCATATTAACCAACAGTTCTCTGGGGGGATTCTTCCCTACACTTAAACCTCTATCTATGCAGAGACTCCTTGCTCCTTTCCAGCTAAGGTGGTCATATGCAAGTTTGGACAGATCAACATTTTGGCCTGTGCCAGACATTTTAGACAGTGTTTAAGTGACAGAAAAAGTGAGAAAAAGTTTTTCAGAACTTTTGGAAAGACAGAAAAAAAAACTTTTAAAAACTTTTTATGAACTTTTAGAAAGTTTAGAGGTACTTTTCAGCACTTAGAAAAGAGTGAAAAGAAGAAATGCAAAACGTTTTGGTTAGGTGTACATACACTGAACTTGTTTTGTATATTTTTCTCTTATGAAAAGTACAATGACAAAAGTGGTAAGTAGTTACAAAGCACTTATCCCACTGCGGCACAACCAATGTAGGAGGCTGGACTGGCTTGTAGTGAGTACCAAGGGGTACTTACACCTTGCACCAGGCCCAGGTATCCCTTATTAATGTATAGGGTGTCTAGCAGCTTAGGCTGATAGGTAATGGTAGCTTAGCAGAGCAGCTTAGGCTGAACTAGGAGACGAGTGAAGCTCCTACAGTACCACTACTGTCACTTGCACAATATCATAAGAAAACACAATACACAGATATACTAAAAATAAAGGTACTTTATTTTTATGACAATATGCCAAAAGTATCTCAGTGAGTACCCTCAGTATGAGGATAGCAAATATACCCAAGATATATGTACACAATACCAAAAATATACAGTATAGTCTTAGAAAACAGTGCAAACAATGTATAATTACAATAGGATGCAATGGGGACACATAGGGATAGGGCAACACAAACCATATACTCCAAAAGTGGAATGCAAACCACGAATGGACCCCAAACCTATGTGACCTTGTAGAGGGTCGCTGGGACTGTAAGAAAACAGTGAGGGTTAGAAAAATAGCCCACCCCAAGACCCTGAAAAGTGAGTGCAAAGTGCACTAAAGTTCCCCAAAGGACATAGAAGTCGTGATAGGGGAATTCTGCAGGAAAGACACAAACCAACAATGCAACAACGATGGATTTCCAGTCGAGGGTACCTGTGGAACAAGGGGACCAAGTCCAAAAGTCACAAGCAAGTCGGAGATGGACAGATGCCCAGGAAATGCCAGCTGTGGGTGCAAAGAAGCTGCTACTAGGCAGTAGAAGCTGAGGATTCTGCAGGAACGACAAGGGCTAGAAACTTCCGCTTTGGAGGATGGATGTCCCACGTCGTGAAGAGTCGTGTAGAAGTGTTTTCCCGCCAAAAGACTGCCAACAAGCCTTGCTAGCTGCAAATCGTGCTGTTAGGGTTTTTGGATGCTGCTGTGGCCCAGGAGGGACCAGGATGTCGCCAATTGCGTCAGGGGACAGAGGGGGCGCCCAGCAAGACAAGGAGCCCTCCCAGAAGCAGGTAGCACCCGCAGAAGTGCCAAAACAGGCACTACAAAGAGGAGTGAAATGGTGCTCACCCGAAGTTGCACAAAGGAGTCCCACGACGCCGGAGGACAACTTAGAAAGTCGTGCAATGCAGGTTAGAGTGCTGTGGACCCAGGCTTGGCTGTGCACAAAGGATTTCTGCCGGATGTGCACAGAGACCGGAGTAGCTGCAAAAGACGCAGTTCCCAGCAATGCAGTCTGGCGTGGGGAGGCAAGGACTTACCTCCACCAAACTTGGACTGAAGAGTCACTGGACTGTGGGAGTCACTTGGACAGAGTTGCTGGATTCGAGGGACCTCGCTCGTCGTGCTGAGAGGAGACCCAAGGGACCAGTAATGCAGCTTTTTGGTGCCTGCGGTAGCAGGGGGAAGATTCCGTCGACCCACGGGAGATTTCTTCGGAGCTTCTAGTGCAGAGAGGAGGCAGACTACCCCCACAGCATGCACCACCAGGAAAACAGTTGAGAAGGTGGCAGGATCAGTGTTACAGAGTTGCAGTAGTCGTCTTCGCTACTTTGTTGCAGTTTTGCAGGCTTCCAGCGCGGTCAGCAGTCGATTCCTTGGCAGAAGGTGAAGAGAGAGATGCAGAGGTACTCTGATGAGCTCTTGCATTCGTTATCTAAGGAATTCCCCAAAGCAGAGACCCTAAATAGCCAGAAAAGAGGGTTTGGCTACTTAGGAGAGAGGATAGGCTAGCAACATCTGAAGGAGCCTATCATAAGGAGTCTCTGACATCACCTGCTGGCCCTGGCCACTCAGAGCAGTCCAGTGTGCCAGTAGCACCTCTGTTTCCAAGATGGCAGAGGTCTGGAGCACACTGGAGGAGCTCTGGGCACCTCCCAGGGGAGGTGCAGGTCAGGGGAGTGGTCACTCCCCTTTCCTTTGTCCAGTTTCACGCCAGAGCAGGGCTGAGGGGTCCCTGAACCGGTGTAGACTGGCTTATGCAGAAATGGGCACCATCTGTGCCCATGAAAGCATTTCCAGAGGCTGGGGGAGGCTACTCCTCCCCTGCCTTAACACCTTTTTCCAAAGGGAGAGGGTGTAACACCCTCTCTCTGAGGAAGTCCTTTGTTCTGCCATCCTGGGCCAAGACTGGCTGGACCCCAGGAGGGCAGAAACCTGTCTGAGGGGTTGGCAGCAGCAGCAGCTGCAGTGAAACCCCTGAAAAGGCAGTTTGGCAGTACCAGGGTCTGTGCTACAGACCACTGGGATCATGGGATTGTGCCAACTATGCCAGGATGGCATAGAGGGGGCAATTCCATGATCATAGACATGTTACATGGCCATATTCGGAGTTACCATTGTGAAGCTACACATGGTACTGAGATACCCAGGGTATTGGGATTCCAGGAGATCCCTATGGGCTGCAGCATTTCTTTTGCCACCCATAGGGAGATCTGACAATTCTTACACAGGCCTGCCAGTGCAGCCTGAGTGAAATAACGTCCACGTTATTTCACAGCCATTTACCACTGCACTGAAGTAACTTATAAGTCACCTATATGTCTAACCTTCACCTTGTGAAGGTTGGGTGCAAAGTTACTTAGTGTGAGGGCACCCTGGCACTAGCCAAGGTGCCCCCACATCGTTCAGGGTGAATTCCCCAGACTTGGTGAGTGCGGGGACACCATTACACGCGTGCACTATACATAGGTCACTACCTATGTGTAGCGTCACAATGGTAACTCCGAACATGGCCATGTAACATGCCTAAGATCATGGAATTGTCTCCCCAATGCCATTCTGGCATTGGGGGGACAATTCCATGATCCCTCGGGTCTCTAGCACAGAACCCGGGCACTGCCAAACTGCCTTTCTGGGGTTTCCACTGCAGCTGCTGCCAACCCCTCAGACAGGTTTCTGCCCACCTCCTGGGGTCCAGGCAGCCCTGGCCCAGGAAGGCAGAACAAAGGATTTCCTCTGAGAGAGGGTGTAACACCCTCTCCCTTTGGAAATAGGTGTGAAGCCTGGGGAGGAGTAGCCTCCCCCAGCCTCTGGAAATGCTTTGATGGGCACATTTGCTGCCCACCTCTGCATAAACCAGTCTACACCGGTTCAGGGACCCCCCAGCCCTGCTCTGATGCAAAACTGGACAAAGGAAAGGGGAGTGACCACTCCCCTGACCTGCACCTCCCAGTGGAGGTGCCCAGAGCTCCTCCAGGGTGTCCCAGACCTCATCTTGGAAACAGAGGTGTCTGTGGCACACTGGACTGCTCTGAGTGGCCAGTACCAGCAGGTGACGTCAGAGACTCCTTCTGATACGCTCTTACCTCTCTTAGTAGCCAATCCTCCTTCCTAGGTAGCCAAACCTCCTTTTCTGGCTATTTAGGGTCTCTGCTTTGGGGAATTCTTCAGATACCGAATGCAAGAGCTCACCAGAGTTCTTCTGCATCTCCCTCTTCACCTTCTGCCAAAGGATCGACCGCTGACTGCTCAGGACGTCTGCAAAACCGCAACAAAGTAGCCAGACGACTACTAGCAACCTTGTATCGCATCATCCTGCTGGCTTTCTCAACTGTTTCCAGGTGGTGCATTCTCTGGGGGTAGCCTGCCTCCTTCTTGCACCAGGAGCTCTGAAGAAATCTCCTGTGGGCCGACGGAATCTTCCCCCTGCAACCGCAGGCAACAAAAGACTGCATCACTGGTCCTCTGGGTCCCCTCTCAGCACGACGAGCGTGGTCCCTGGAACTCAGCAACTGTGTCCAAGTGACTCCCACAGTCCAGTGACTCTTCAGCCCAAATTTGGTGGAGGTAAGTCCTTGCCTCCCCACGCTAGACTGCATTGCTGGGTACCACGTAATTTGCAGCTGCTCTGGCTCCTGTGCACTCTTCCAGGATTTCCTTCATGCACAGCCAAGCCTGGGTCCCTGACACTCTAACCTGCAGTGCACAACCTTCTGAGTTGTCCTCTGGCGTCGTGGGACTCCCTTTTGTGACTTCGCATGGACTCCAGTTCACTCTTCTTCTAAGTGCCTGTTCTGGTACTTCTGCGGGTGCTGCCTGCTTCTGTGAGGGCTCCCTGACTTGCTGGGCGCCCCCTCTGTCTTCTCATCCAAGTGACGACATCCTGGTCCCTCCTGGGCTACAGCAGCATACATAAACCCTAACCGCAACCCTTGCAGCTAGCAAGGCTTGTTTGTGGTCTTTCTGTGTGGGAAAACCTCTGCAAGCTTCTTCACGACGTGGGACATCCATCCTCCAAAGGGAAAGTTCCTAGTCCTCTTCGTTCTTGCAAAACACCAAGCTTCTTCCAACCAGTGGCAGCTTCCTTGCACCCTCAGCTGGCATTTCCTGGGCTCCTGCCCACTCTCGACCCTGCCGCGACTCTTGGACTTGGTCCCCTTGTCTTACAGGTACTCAGGTCTGGAAATCCACTGTTGTTGCATTGCTGGTGTTGGTTTTCCTTGCAGAATCCCCCTATCATGACTTCTGTGCTCTCTGGGGGTTGTAGGTGCACTTTACACATACCTTACAGGGTCTTGGGGTGGGTTATTTTTCTAACCCTCACTGTTTTCTTACAGTCCCAGCGACCCTCTACAAGCTCACATAGGTTTGGGGTCCATTCGTGGTTTGCATTCCACTTTTAGAGTATATGGTTTGTGTTGCCCCTATACCTATGTGCTCTTATTGCAATCTATTGTAACTTTACACTGCTTGCATTACTTCCTTTTGCTATTACTGCATATTTGTGGTATTGTGTACACATATCTTGTGTATATTTGGCATCCTCATACTGAGGGTACTCACTGAGATACTTTTGGCATATTGTCATAAAAATAAAGTAGCTTTATTTTTAGTATATCTGTCTATTGTGTTTTCTTATGATATTGTGCATATGACACCAGTGGTATAGTAGGAGCTTTACATGTCTCCTAGTTCAGCCTAAGCTGCTTTGCCATAGCTACCTTCTATCAGCCTAAGCTGCTAGAAACACCTCTTCTATACTAATAAGGGATAACTGGACCTGGCACAAGGTGTAAGTACCTCTGGTACCCACTACAAGCCAGGCCAGCCTCCTACAGGTGTTACACCCTCTCCCTTTCGAAATAGGTGTTATAGGCATGGGAGGGGTAGCCTCCCAGAGTCTCTGGAAATGCTTTGAAGACCACAGATGGTGCCCTCTTTGCATAATCCAGTCTACACCGCTACAAGGACCCCCAGTCCCTGCTCTGGTGTGAAACTGGACAAAGGAAAGGGGAGTGCCCACTCCCCTGTCCATCACCCCCCAGGGGTAGTGCCCAGAGCTCCTCCAGAGTTTCCCTGGGTTTTGCCATCTTGGATCTCAAGGTGGTGGGGCACTCTGGGAGCATCTGAGTGGTCGGTGCCAGCAGGTGACGTCAGAGCCCTCCCCTGATATGTGATTACCTGTGTAGCTGACCAATCCCCTTTTCAGAGCTATTTAGGGTCTCTCCTCTGGGTGTTACCTCAGATTCGGATTGCAAGACTCCAGCAGGAATCCTCTGTGTACTTTACTTAACATTCTACCTACAAAACTGCATTTGGACCCTCCAGGAACTCCACAAACTGCAACAAAGAAGCAAAGACGACTTCTGCAACATTGTATATTCAGCTCCTGTCAGCAACTGCGACTGTTTCCATGTCGTGTCGTTTCATGCATCCTCGGAGAACTGCCTGTCTTCAGCCTGCACTCGAAGAACAAAGAAATCTCCTTTGCAGTGAAGGAGTCACTTCCCTGCTTCAGCGAGCACCCCTCTGCAGCGACGACTGGTGGCTTGGGTCCCCTCTCCTGAAGAAGTGCGTGGATACAGCAACACAGGTGGTGGACTGAAGTGGTCCCAATGGTCCTAAAGTTCAACTCTCCAACTTCAGTGGAGATAAGAGTTTGCCTTCCCACACAAGACAGTACCCCGTGCACCAAGAGTTTTGCAGTTGCCAAGGCTTGTTGGTATCCTTTCACAAACTTCTTCATGTACCGTGCAGCTCTGGCCCCCAGCACTCTATCCTGCGATGCACAGCTTCCTGATGGTTCTCCAGCGGTGTCGGATCCCTTTGTGTAGTGCTGCATCTTGTTTGTCCCAGTGCTATGGGACTTTTGGGCAGACTGCCTGGTCATCTGAGGGCTATCGGAGTTGCTGAGAGTCGCTTCTGTCCTTCCCTCCTGGATAGAGGTGACATTTTATGCTAACCATGTTCTTTACGTCTGCCAAGGCTTATTGGCGGAATCCAGTGACGCAAACTAGACTCAAATCATCCATCCGGTGTGGGATATCATCATTACCAACTAGGAACCCTCATCCGTCTTCTGACTGTTCTTCTTCACAAGACTTCTTTTGCACCTTCATCAGGAGCTCCTGTTCTCCCTGGACTCTCCAGTGCTTCTTGGACTGGGTCCCCTTCTTTCACAGGACTTCAGGTCCAGGAATCCATCATTGGTGTCTTGCAGTCGCTTCTGGTTCTTGGAAAACTTCTATCACGTGTTCTTGTGTGTTCTAGGAAACTTACTGTGATTTACTCCTGCTTTGCTGGGATTTTGGGTGGGTTCTATTACTTACCTTTGGTGTTTTCTTACACACCCAGCGCCCCTCTACACTCGACACTGTCCTAGATAGGAAACCGACAGTCACATTCCACTATTTAAGTATAGGGTTTGTGTTCTCCCTAGGCCCATTTCTAACTATTGTGATTTTCACTATTTACACTGTTTTTATAGCTATTACTGCATTCTAGTGTATATATTTTGTGTTTATTACATACCTCCTAAGAGAGTATAGTCTCTACGGTATTTTTGGCATTTGTGTCACTAAAATAAAGTACCTTTATTTATGTAACACTGAGTATTTTCTCTTATGTATGTGAGTACTGTGTTACTACAGGGGTATGGCATGAGCTCTGCATGTCTCCTAGTTAGGCCTTGACTGCTCGCACACACTACCCCTAGAGAGCCTGGCTTCTAGACACTGACTTCATTTCACTAATAAGGGATAACTGGTCCTGGTATAAGGAGTAAGTATCTCTGGCACCCACTACAAACCAGGTAGCCTCCTATACAGCCACAACATTCTAGTCAAGTAGCGGTCAGCCAATTACATTGCTTATTTTTGCATGCGCGTTCGAAATAATTTGCAAATTTCCATGAAATATTTTCAACATCATTGCCAAGTCACTGTAGC
Source organism: Pleurodeles waltl (assembly GCF_031143425.1). Taxonomy (NCBI): domain Eukaryota; kingdom Metazoa; phylum Chordata; class Amphibia; order Caudata; family Salamandridae; genus Pleurodeles; species Pleurodeles waltl. Next base: position 3,780,114 of record NC_090447.1, read on the forward strand.
TAGAGATAAATCTATTTAGATTTCCCTACATTTCTCAAAAACTACTGAATGGATTTACACTAAATAAGAGAAAGCAAAATCTGCATACCGAAAGCTAGCTTTCTCCCAAATTTGGTGTAATTCTGTCCAGCGGTTCAGGCTGTCCTGTCTAGAGGTCCTCCAGATATTAACACTGGAAACACAACTTTTTTGACCCCCCCCCCTTTTTCTCAGCCCTGCTTGATGGATCACCCCAAAACTTTCTGTGCACAACAAGAAGTGCAAGCACACATTTTTTGGAAACTTTTGTGAAGATTTGTCAATCAGTGCCAAAGATATAGCTAAGTCAGAAAATGCCTTTTCTGTGGAAACGTAAACTGGAAACATGTTACTAACTATAACTACCTAGTGGTGACCGACACTAGGTAGGTATAGTTAGGCCCTAGTTTCTATTGAAAAAGCATTTTTTCTTTTGCTAATAACTTTGGTGCAGTTTGATGAATCTCCACAAAAGTTTCCAAAACACAACTTCGGTTGCTGTCTGGAAAGTTTTGGGCCGATCTGTCAAGCGGAGGCAGAGAAAAAGGGGGTTCCCAAAGCATGCTTTCCCCATTCACTTTTCCATAGGGATATTGGGCAGTGACAGCGATGAAACCACTAGACAAAATTACACCAAATTCGGCAGAAAGGTAACTGTTGGTCTAGAAAGAGGCATTTTTGTTATTTGGTGTAAATCTGTTCAGTAGTTTTAAAGAAATTAAAGGAAATTTAAATGTATATATATATATATATATATATAGGCGCGAAGGATTGTGACTCCTCCTGATCTTGTGCTGAGATCTGATTGGCTGACAACACTTCAGCAAGGGAGTTTTGTTCCACCATGTTAGGAGTCCCACAGAAAAGGTTAAAAATAAAGAAAAGGGCCCAGGGTAGAGTCACCCTGACCCCTTAGCTCTGGTGGTGGGGTCTCATAGAGACCACCCCAGGGCTAAACAGTATTTTTTAAAACTTTTTGCAGCTGAATCGCAACAGGTTCACAAATATGCAGCAAATATTTTTTTTTAAACGAAGCACAGGCTCCTGTGCTTTTTATTGAGAAGACCCTGGTGGGCAGTGTCCCGGGGGCGTTTATATTTTAACGCCGGGGGCACTGTCCCAGGGACCGCCACCTCCCTGAGGCTTTCAACTAATATGCAGGGTCCCTGCACTGCTAGTTACCCCACAAATTATGGGACACATGACATCTTTGATAACATCATTGATAATATCACTATGTTATTTGCAGTAACATTTTTGAGAAAAAAATGTGCATGGCGAGGGTGCAAGTTATAGTTACTTAGGACACAAGTTATAGTTACTTGAGCTAACTCTAACTATAACTGGTGAATTTCTATGGTTTCGTACTTTTAAAATGTGAGCCTAACTACAACGCCCCTGTAACCTTTGTTTTTAGTACATATATATATATATATATTACGTAGTGGCGGTCACCATTAGGCAGTTATAGTTAGGACCTCCTTTTCATTGAAAAGTGTTTTTCGACCTGTCTATATCTTTTGCACTGTTTGTTCAATCTTCCCAACATTTTCCAAAAAAGTGCCCTCTATGGTCTTGTTGTGCAGGGAAGGTTTCAAAGTGATTCGTAAAGCGGGTACCTAAGAAAAAGAGGGAGTGAAAAAAAGGGTGTTTTCCCATGTTAATCCCCATTGATTTTTTAGACATGCCTGCAGCCTGAATCACTGTATGGAATTATACTAAATTTAGCAGAAAGTTAGGTTTTGCTCCAAACATTTCTTGGAGACATCTGTGACTGGAGCTATGGATCCACCCCAAAAAAAAAAAAAAAAAAGAGCACGGGCCCCTGCCCTTATTATTTAAATAGCCCCTGGGGGGGCAAGGTACCTGGGGTATTGTGTGGATTTTATAAAATGGAGGGGAATGCACAAGGCTCCACTCCAAGGGTATATTAAAGCCCCATGGCTTTATCTTATATGGGGGGACAGACGGACTCCCCACAGCCCCAGGGACCACCACCTACCCTGGGCAACATTACACTTATACGGGGGCACACAGACCCCCTGGGTCCTGGGAACCACCAACTCCCCAGCGTTAAAAACAAATTGTGTGGGGGGCCAAGTGGATCTCCCTGAGCACCATGGACCACCACCTCCTGGGGGCTACAAAAACAGAATAAAGGGGGTGGGCTAAGTGGACCCCCTGGGCCCCAGGGACCACCACCTTCCTGGAGTAAACAACTTTTTTTTAACTATAGGAGTGGGGCCACGTGGTCCCCCATCTGGCCCATAAGAAGTCCCAGAGACCACCGCCTTCCTGGGTTTGGCCTGTGTAACATGCAGGCAGGGAAAGAGAGAAAATTATTCCTCCTGCATGCAAGGAGCTGCTATTTGCAGCAGCTCCCTGCGTGCTGGAGCAAAGCCGGCTCCTGCAGTAGATAGGAGCCAATGGGACCATTGAGGCCTTAAGGCTCCCCTTATTGTCTTTATTGGGTGTCCTGGGTGGGGCTATATGATGGGGGGCCACGAGGCCCCCTCCCATTTTAAAATTGTTATTTGGCCCCATGGAGGTGGTGGTTCCCGGTAACCAAAGGGTCTGCCATGCCGCCCCCCCTTATATTAATTTAATATAGCCCTGGGGAGGTGATGGTTCCCGGAACATCAGGGTTTGTGTTCCCCCGCGTCTTTTTTTAAGGTGGTGGCTCCCATGGCCAGGGGAGTTCGACAGATTAGGCCCTGTGGTAAACCCTGCTGTGCACGGCTGAAAACCATGTGCGGCGGAGGTTGGATTAACGTGTAGTATTTAAAATGACTGTACGCTAAAAATAACATAGAAAGTTGCTCAAAAACAAAAGGTTACAGGGACGTTATCATTAGGAAAAATATTGAAAAATCTGTAATTCACTTAAAAGAACAACGGTTACAAGGACGTTATAGTTAGGCTCACATTTTAAACGCACAATACCATAGAAATTCAGCTGTTTGAGTTATTTCAATTAACTATAACTCATACACATAGGTAACTATACCTCGCGCCCTTGCCATGCACTGTAAATTACCCCAGATATTTCAGCACCCATGACACCTTTTATAGCACCACTGATAATGTCACTGTACCGTTTGATTGATATAAAAACTGTGCATGGCAAGGGGATGAGTTATAGTTACGTTAGAGCACAAGTTATAGTTACTTGAAATAGCTCTAACTATAACCGGCTGAACTTCCATAGTTTGGGGCATTTAAAATGTGAGCCTAACTATAACGTCCCTGTAACCTACTTTTTAAGTTAAGCAACAAAGGTGAAAATAATCTTACAGTTAGGCGACAACATAAAGTTTTAAAATTAAAAATACACTAGAATTAACCAGTTATAGTTATCTCAAGTAACTACAACCCAAGAAGCCCTGCAGCAACTATGAATCCCACCCCCACCGTGCACAGTGTTGTCATAAGTGATGCAACTTAAGATCTCATCAGTGATGTTACCAGTGATGTCATCAGTGATGTTACCAGTGATGTCATCAGTGCTGTCATTGAACATGTCATGAGTGATATAAAATATGAGCGCAGATGCAATGCATGATGAAAGTGTGAATTACAGTTATGTCAGGGTTCAACTTATTATTCATTCAGTTAAGGATAACTGTTGAATTTCATGTTAACCATAATGTCAATTTAACATTAGTTTTTTTCAATTAGTTTCTAAGTCATTTTTGAATGCTATTATTGTCACTTTAAGTTCTGTTGTTTTCAGCACTTTCTGTGTGTCGCCTCTGTGCAGCAGAATATGAGCAGTTGGTGGGCAATCTGTTGGCCTCCTTGGCGGGAGCGGTGAACATTTGATGAGAGGCTTCAGCTGATAATTTATTATTCTTTCTCTTTTTTAATGTATTTTTGGTGGGAGTCCTTGCCCCGCCCGGGACGCTCACAGTTTTCCTTGTGTGGAGCTTTTGGGAGGGCCCTGGGGCTCCTTGACCTCAGCTTCCTGCAAGCAGCTCCATTCTGTTGGGCTGCGCGGGAGATGGCCAAAGGTTTTTATGTTTTTTTTTTAAAGATTGGGTTTCCTGGTCCCCTTCAGGGCACCCGACAACATTCTTCACCTTGGCAGCAGGGGAGCCGGGACTTGTGCTGAGGGAGCCTCTCAGCAGCTCCCACTGGGGTGAGCAATCCCTGTGAGTGGACGGGGAGAAGCTGCTCATCTCCTACCAGGTGGGAGCTCAGAATTCTTCCTTCCCAGGCCCTCACAGCGTCCAGTAGATGGGGTCCCTGGGACACAAAAACCATGACTAAAGAAGGAGAGCCCCACACCTCCCCCCCATAACACAATACAGAGGGCCCGGAGGATGGGGTCCCCGGGGCTATGCCATCGCTTGCAGGCTCCCTCTCCATTGAAATTAATTTAGCCAGAGTTATTGGGGTTTCCAGGGCCTTAACATGTCTTGGGGACGGGGGCCTCATGCTCGCCCTCCCCATAAATATAGGTAGCGGTTCCAGGGATAGGGTCCCCGGGGATTTGTAATGGCTCAGGGAGGGGAGGCTTACATCCCTTCTCCCTATAAAGTATAAAAGCACCCCTGACCTTTGCTCACCTGGGAGCTGGACTCTGCCAAAATAAAAATTAAGTTTTGGTCCCAGGGGACCTCTGTGGGACCCCCTGCAGCATGCCTCGGTTTTTAACAAGGTAACCCTATCCTGCCCCCAATATGTTTTTATATTCTTTGTCCAGAACAGGGGACTGAGTACCTGAAGTCCTAAAATCACTGCTGAACATCATTTCTAATACTGGCCAAGCCAACCAGAGGTTATCTCTGGGTTCTGCGGATCCTCCCAATCCCAATATATACATACATGTTTAAACCTTAATTTTGCAAAAACCTCTAGACATATTTGCACCAAATCACACACAGAACGCTTTCTGTAAATCAGCTATTTTGCCTATATCCAATTTTCCTATGGGAAAGTACCTGGGGAAAACACGTTTTAGCCCCCTCCCCTTTTTTTCAGCTCCCACTAGAGAGGTCACCTCAAAACTTTGCAGGAAGAGGCAGAGATGGATGAGACTTATTTTTAGATTTGCAAATAGGGCGAGAGTTAGAAGCTAATGCTGCAGTCCCTAAGATAAAGTAATCGCCTTATGGGGGAGTGGTGCACGTGTAGGGTAGGTACAGCAACTTAGTGTAACAAAAAGTATGTCGACGGGTAGAAGCGAAATGTGTGTTATACAGGGAAGTATTGCATCTAGGAACAGCAGTAGACTGGTGTGATGTCTGCATGGCACAAAAGAGATAAAACATGGGACCAAGGCCCCAAATTATACTTTTTGGCTCAAATCTGCATTAGCGCAGGTTTGCATAAAAAATCAGCCCCGGCTCGCGCCATTCCAGGATTCCAGCCGGGCGGCATATTTAAGGAATGGCTCAAGCCGGCGCTAAGGCCCTGTTAGCGTCAAAATAAATGACGCTAACCGGGTAGGGGAGGCGTAGGGCAAACTGGAGATTGTGCGGGAAATAATGGCGCTAGTCAGGTTAGTGAAAAAAAAAAGACTATATCCTGGCTAGTGTCATTTTATTTTTTACGCACAACCCCCATGGACATGACTCCTGTCTTAGTAAAGGCAAGAGTTATGCCCCCCAGCCCAATGGCCATGCCCAGGGAACTTATGTCCCCTGGGCACAGTGCCATGTAGTGGGGCCCAAGCTAGGCCCCCCATGGCACTTTTATAAAAAATCGAAAAAACGTACCTGGGATGGCTCCCCCCATCCTTAGGTGTCCTCCAGGCATGGATGGGGGTGGGTGGGGGTGTCTCTGGGTGCAGGGAAGGGCACCTGTGGGCTGTTTCCATGGTCTCTGACCATGGAAAATGTCCCCCAGGTCCCCTAACACCTGCCCATACCAATGCGTTATATAATGGCGCTAAGCAGGCTTAGCTCCATAATTCAAGGCCCTCCTCCTGTGCATGATTTTTGCACGGGAGGATAAATAAGGCTCAAGGGCCTTAGAGTCATCTTTGCCCGGGAACGCCTACCTTGCATCTCATTGACGCAAGGTAGTTTTCCGCAGGCAAAAAATTACGTTAACTCCAATATTGCGACACTAGACGGGTCTAGCATCAAAATATAAATATGGAGTAAAGTTTGCGTAAAAAAGAATGCCGCAAATCTGGCACAAACAGAATATAAATATGGGCCTGAGTGCGTAGCAGGCCTGGGGAGAGCACTGAAGCCAACTGTAAAATTGTGACCTGCATTTATAATAGTACAGACACTGTGAATATTTATCCAAATAAATGGGGGAAAGTAGGGATGCTATTGCAGGTCCTCAGAGTCCCACCAAACTCTCTGAAGCAGCTGCTTCAACTTGGGTAATGATTGTAAATAAAGGTACAGGTGGTTCAAAAATAGTCTGTCAAAATAATTTGGGGTTTGGGGATTGGACCCCGAAATGTTGAACTATAGACGTTCAACATTTTTGAGCATCTAGTGTGTGAGAAATTGGGTTGTTAGTTCACTGGGGAGTGAGCTCTGGTCAAGCAATAGCCACAATCCCTTGCAGGGAGAACCACAAACGTCACTAATTAAATCTGTGATGAACTCTGGGTAATTTGGCACAAAACACAGTCAGGCTAAATGTAGAGGCAAGGTGTTAAGTATTTACGCAGCACACAAACAGCAATACAGTAACAACACAACACAATAAATATCCCAAACCAATTTAGAAAAATAGAGAGCATTTTAAGAAATTGTTTGACACTAACACCATCAATATACATAGCTGGATTCAAGCTAGCCTGGCTGATGAAGGGTGATATCCTGAAACCGGTCTGTGGTAGGCTATGGCGGTACACGAGAACAGAAAGGCTGACTCCGGTAAGTATAATTTGTGGAAATTAAAGAGTACTTTATTATCTTTTACATTTAGTGGAGACTATCCAATGCTCATTATGTTCATTGTGGGTTTGAAAGATTCTGGTCTTGTCTTTGTTAATCTTCTCTTCCTTTTCTTGTTTTGTCCCCTTCTTTAGGTTTGGAAGACCTCTGATTGTTGGATCCCTCGAGCGTTCCGGGAAACCACAAAACAACAGAAAAAGGAAAAAAAACTAGGGTAAGTCTTTCTGAGCACTCTGGGTGTTACTCTTTCTAGACAAGGGTGGGGAGGGAGCAAGCAGGGGTTGTAGGTGAGGATGTCCCACTGTGCTGGTGTAGGGACCTGCCAATAGTGCCACGTTCTGTTTTTTCACTCTCTCTCTCTCCTAGTGATTCCGTGCACCTCTCCTTCCCCTCTCCCACCTCCCCTGTTCCCTTCCCCGGTGCCTGTGTAGTTCTGTGATCCCCTCGTCCCTAGGAGGGACCGTACCTTCGATAGCCACGACCCTCCGGGGTCGTGGCGGGCTTCTCGCGTCCTTGTCTCCTCTCTGCAATTGGAAACAGCTCCGGTCTCGTCGACCCCACAGGAGGTTCTGGATCCGTCCTTTACCGCCGTCTTTGTCTCTACCGCTTCGCAAGGTTTCTCCTTCTCCGTGGCGTTCTTTTTGTCCTGGGTATAGTCCGTTTTCTCTTGTAGTCCTTGGACCAGGAAGTTGTCGCCTGACACGTTGCGCAGCGTTCCCATGTTGCTATGGGAACGCGGAAATGCATTGAGGGAGCTGATCGACTGATGCCGGCTGAGAGAAAGAGAGGGCGCGGTCGCGGGAGCCCGGCTACATTCCCCATCCCATGATCGGGACTGATCGAGGACCGAGGAGGAAGAAGGAGGGAACCGAGACAGGTAGTCGGTGGGTCCCTGCTGCGAACCAGGAGTGTGGCGGACCTGGAAAGTAAAAGGTTGCAGTTCTAGGAACCAGCGTAACACTCTGGAATTGGAGTCCTTATGGGAGGCGAGCCAAGTAAGAGGGGCATGATCAGTGTACAGGATAAATGACCTGCCTAAAAGGTAGTATTGCAGGGTTTCTACCGCCCATTTAATGGCTAAACACTCTTTTTCAATAGTGGGGTAGTTGCATTCCCATGGAAGAAGTTTCCGACTTATAAAGACAACCGGGTGATCAAAACCTTCGCCATCGGGTTGGGTGAGGACGGCTCCAAGGCCGATGTTAGAAGCGTCAGTATAGAGGTGGAATGGTCTGAAAAAATCAGGACACTTTAACACCGGATCAGTGGTAAGGGATTTCCTCAATTGCTCAAAGCTATTATACTGAGTCTCAGAAAATGGTGCTAATGTAGTGGGACGTTGTTTGGCCAGCAGATCCGTAAGAGGGGCAGCGATGGTTGAATATCTGGGTATAACCCTATGATAATACCCTACCAACCCTAAAAAGGATTGTAGGTCCCTCTTAGTTTTTGGCTTAGTAGCTTGCATTATGGCTTCAATTTTGTTTTTTTGTGGTTGAAGGGTGCCATTACCTATCACATAGCCTAGATAGGATATTTCTGTATTTCCTACCATGCATTTCTTGGGATTGGCCATTAGCCCGGCTTCTGTCAGAGCAGTAAAGACCTTGTTTAGATGTAGTAAGTGGTTATGCCAAGTATCGCTATAAATGACAATGTCGTCTAGATAGGCTGCTGTGAAGTCTTGGAATGGTTTTAGCAATCGGTCCATCAAGCGCTGAAAAGTAGCAGGAGCTCCGTGAAGACCGAAGGGTAAAACCGTGAACTGATAGAGGCTGGACGGCATTGAAAACGCTGTTTTTTCTTTCGCGTCTGGAGCGAGGGGAATTTGCCAATACCCCTTTGTCAGATCAAGGGTTGACAAGTATTTTGCTTTCCCTAATCTCTCTAAGACGTCATTCACTCGGGGAATGGGATACGTATCGAACATTGATATATCATTGAGTTTGCGAAAATCGATGCAAAATCGAATAGACCCGTCGGGTTTCGGGACTAGCACTACGGGGGAATTCCATGGACTAATGGAGGGTTCAATTACCCCCAGGGTTAGCATTTTCTTTATTTCTTCCTCGATCACGTGTTTCCGGGCTTCGGGTATACGATAGGGTCGGAGGCAGACAATCCGTCCTTCGGGTGTTTTTATATTGTGGTATATCAAAGTGGTTTTACCCGGTGTTTCTGAGAAGAAGTCTGAATGTTGGTTTAAGAGTACATATAGGTGTTTTTTCTCAGTGTCAGTTAGAGACGTATTTATACAGGGGTTCCCTTCTGGGTTTTGTTCCTCTAAGGGATATAGTTCTACGTCTAGCTCTTTGGATGGCGAGATAAAGCATCCGCTGGCTAATTGATTTTCGAACTCTTCTGCTGGTTTCCATTGTTTTAGTAAATGTATATGGTAGATTTGGGTTCTTTTCGGGTGTGCATTTAATTCTATGAGGTAGGTAACGGGGGTGACTGCTTTAAGAACTCTATATGGCCCCTGCCATTTGGCTATCAACTTGTGTTCAGATGTTGGCCTCATTATGAGTACTTAATCGTTCGGGAGAAAGGAGCGTAATTTACTTCCTTTGTCATAATAGGTTTTTTGATTAGTTTGTGCTGTCTCAAGGTGTCTATGTACATCTTCCCATAGGTTTTGTAACTGGGTTTTTAATTGATGAACATAATCTAGCAAGGGTTTCCCCTCTTCCTCTTCCTCCTCCCATGTTTCTGCTGCCATATCCAGAAGACAACGCGGTTGTCTTCCAAAGACTAATTCAAACAGACTGTGACCCGTAGAGGAATGTTCGTGCGTCCTTATGGCATAAAGGACCAAGGGTAACTTCTGATCCCAATCCCGACCTGATTCGTCTACTATTTTTTTAATAATGTCTTTATGGTGCGGTTATAGCGTTACACTAAACCGTCTGTTTGGGGGTGGTATACCGAGGTCTTTATTTGAGAAATCCCTAATAATCGACATATCTGCTTCATAAGGTTTGACATGAAAGGGGTACCTTGGTCAGTAAGGATCTCTTGGGGAAAACCTGTCCGAGAAAAAAACGTTATCATAGCTTGGGCTACCGTTTTTGTAGTCATACTGGATAAGGGGATCGCTTCGGGGTATCTTGTAGCGTAGTCTACTATGACCAGAATATAGGTGTGTCCTTTGGATGAGGGAAGCAGAGGACCAACCAAATCCATACCCACCCGGCTAAATGGAACCTCAATAATGTGTAGAGGGAATAGGGGGGCTTTCCTAGGTACTCTGGTTTCGGTAAGTTGGCATCTAGGACATTGTGAGCAATATCTCCTGATATGGGCATAAACCCCTGGCCAATAGAATCTTCGCATGAGGTATTCTTCTGTTTTGTCCCTGCCGTAGTGACCCCCTCCAGGTTGATTATGGGCTAGGAACAGTACTTGGGTTCGATATGGTTCGGGAACAACTAGTTGTTGTTTAGTTTCTCCTGTGGTAGTCATGGTTATTCTATAGAGGAGATCTTTCTGTATTAGAAAATAAGAACCCACCTCGTTCGTGACCTCTGTTTTAGCCACATTCCAGGCATGGGCATGGGAAGGGTCTTCTCTCTGGCTGGCTCAGAAAGTCATGGGGGCGTTACTAATTTCTGCCACTACCTTGTTGTCTCCTGTCTCTTTTCTAGTCTCTTGAAATCGTAGTTTCTCATGTCTTTTCTCATTCTAGGTGAGTTTTCTACGACTTGGAGGGCATTCAATAACACAATTGGAAAATGGTGCTTCTGTCCACCATTCCGGAATTGCCTTTTGGATATGGGTTTGGTCTAAGAGATTATAGAACCGGACATAATCAGTTCCTATAATACAGTCCTCTATTAATCGGTCCATAACCCCTACTGGAAAAATATCTTGATATTGTCCCCATTCCACCTTAACCAATGCTAGGCGATATTTTACTTTATCACCATGTATACAACATATTGTGACCCATTGGTTGGTGGTCAGGTCACTAAGGTCCAATAAATCTTTCCGGATTACGGACTGACTACAACCCGAGTCGATTAAAGCAGAGATGGGATGCCCGTTTATCTTGATAACATGTTTAAACTTCGAATTTCCTTTTCCTGTACATAGGACCCGACGACGGGTAGCCCCGATTTACATGGGTTCAACCCCATCTGATTTTCTGGGGCATACCCTTGCAATATGGCCCCACTCCCCACAACTAAAGCATTGAGGCAATTGCATGGGGTGATTCTCCGCCAGTTTATGAGACCGAGATTCTTTCGGTATGCATCTTGGGACTGGTTTTGGCGGAGGTGTTGGGGTTTTTAGGACTGTTCTTGGTTGTAGTAGTTTGACATCCCCCGACCGGTGGTAAGCACAGGCCAGATCTATAGCAACCTCAGTGTCTATCTTCGGGTGCTGTCTTATCCAATTCTTGGTACTAGGGGGTAAGGAGTCTAAGTATTGTTCCAGAATAATGGTCTTTATCACATCTTCTCTGGTTGTCCCTATGGGTCCCAACCATTTCAAGGCTAAGTCTTTCACCCGGAAGTAGAATGTGCGAGGATCCTCACTTGGGCCCCACTTCACTTTCCGGAACTTTAATCGGTGATATTCTGTGTCATGACCAACTCGTTCCAGGATACTCCTTTTTATGTCCTTATAGGGGGTGGTGCCGTCAGGATTGGCAGCTTGGTAGGCCGTTTGCAGAATCCCGGTGAGTAATGGTGCAATGTACTGTCCCCACCGGTCCTCCGGCCACTGGGCGGAGGAGGCTACCCGTTCAAAGTTCGTAAAAAAGGAATCTGGGTCTTCGCCTTCCTGGAATTTTTGTAAGACCGAACTAGGGACATTGGGATGCACTTTACTGGCTGCTATGGTGTCTGTTAATTTTTTTAGCGCCGTCTCATGTACAAGCTGATTATTGCCCAAGATTGTAGCTTGGCTCTTTAAGGCGGATTGCAGAGCTTCCCTGTCTTCCATGGCCTCCCGTTGATGTGCCTCCCACACTAATTGTAAGTGGCGTTGGCCTTCCGCTAGCTGTTTAATCATGTCCTCAAGGGTAGGAGTTTCACTCATGGTGTATGCCGCCAGTTAGCCTCCGGGATTTATGATCCCACTTCTGACACCACTGTGGTAGGCTATGGCGGTACACGAGAACAGAAAGGCTGACTCCGGTAAGTATAATTCGTGGAAATTAAAGAGTACTTTATTATCTTTTACATTTAGTGGAGACTATCTAATGTTCATTATGTTCATTGTGGATTTGAAAGATTCTGGTCTTGTCTTTGTTAATCTTCTCTTCCTTTTCATGTTTTGTCCCCTTCTTTAGGTTTGGAAGACCTCTGATTGTTGGATCCCTCGAGCGTTCCGGGAAACCACAAAACAACAGAAAAAGGAAAAAAAACTAGGGTAAGTCTTTCTGAGCACTCTGGGTGTTACTCTTTCTAGACAAGGGTGGGGAGGGAGCAAGCAGGGGTTGTAGGTGAGGATGTCCCACTGTGCTGGTGTAGGGACCTGCCAATAGTGCCACGTTCCGTTTTATCACTCTCTCTCTCTCCTAGTGATTCCGTGCACCTCTCCTTCCCCTCTCCCACCTCCCCTGTTCCCTTCCCCGGTGCCTGTGTCGTTCTGTGATCCCCTCGTCCCTAGGAGGGACCGTACCTTCGGTAGCCACGACCCTCCGGGGTCGTGGCGGGCTTCTCGCGTCCTTGTCTCCTCTCCGCAATTGGAAACAGCTCCGGTCTCGTCGACCCCGCAGGAGGTTCTGGATCCGTCCTTTACCGCCGTCTCTGTCTCTACCGCTTCGCAAGGTTTCTCCTTCTCCGTGGCGTTCTTTTTGTCCTGGGTATAGTCCGTTTTCTCTTGTAGTCCTTGGACCAGGAAGTTGTCGCCTGACACGTTGCGCAGCGTTCCCATGTTGCTATGGGAACGCGGAAATGCATCGAGGGAGCTGATCGACTGATGCCGGCTGAGAGAAAGAGAGGGCGCGGTCGCGAGAGCCTGGCTACACGGTCCAAGGATGTTTGTTTCTGGTCCAGGCAGTATCTGGCCTGGCAGTTTGGGCTGAATTGTTCCCACGGGGAACAGGGTCAAGACTGATTTGCATATGGCTGGAATGGCATGGTAAGCAAAAAAACTTATGGATGAAACCCAGATCTGTGACAGGGGGTGAATGTTTGATTTGCTCTACATTCTCTCCATCATCTGTTGTTTTTGCAACTTTCTAAAAGTGGCCTTTTCAAACCTGCAATGATAAATTCAACTTTACCATTAAAGAGGATTTATCATTACAAGTTCAAACTTGACATAGCTCCTGCCTCTGGTTTAGCAATTATAGCGTATTACATGTAATAAGGAATCCCCAATGTAATCCTATGGGATGTGTAGGCCTCACAGTAGTAGGAGATGATTTTGACTTGAAAAGTTCTTATCCTGCCTTTAAATTACACAGCACCCTGCCCTATGGACTGCCTATGGCCTACTTTAGGGGTGACTTCTATGTAATAAACGGGAAGTTTGAAGGTTGGCAGGGGGTTTTAAATGCCAAGGCATGACATGACAGTGGAAAACTACATTCAGGCTGCAATGGCAGGCCTGGGACATGTTTTTAAAGGGCTACCTAAGTGGGTGGCACATAAGTACTGCAGGCCCACTGGTAGTATTTAATTTACAGGTCCTGGGTATACGGTAGACTACTCTACAAGGGATTTACATTTATATTAAATATGCCAATCAGGGGTATGCAAATCACACAATGTTTAGGGTAGTGAGCACAAGCATGTTAGCACTGGTTAGCAGTAGTAAAGTGCACAGAGTCCTAAGGCCAAGAGGCAAAAATCCAGCAAAAGTAGGAGGAGGAAGACAAAAGGTCTGAGGGTGACCGTGTGGAGAGGACCATTTCCAACAAGGTAGAATCATAGAAAATAATAAGGGCACAGTGTTCTGGTTTTACTCACCCAGGTAAATTAGCCGACCAGGCTATAAAAATGACCTAAAAAAGAGAGTCAGCTGCTAAATGTATAATAAATGTCTTTCCAATCTTACATGCCATTAAGCGTGTCTGCCTTTTCGGAAGGTACTATGGGAGCACCATTTTTTAAACACTGCAGGCTATGTGTAGCATTGGTGTAAAGAACAGAGCAAAAGAGTGCCATGAAGAAGAAGTGGTCTCCATGTTAGAGGTACGACAAACAATGGGCCTACCTTGTAGGCATGTCAACAAGCAGTAGGAATGGTGGGACAGTTACTGAATAGTGCTGACAATGCTTCAAACAGAAGCAGTTATCAGCTAATTTCCTAAATTGGAGGACGATTGGGGAACGCGTATGGATATATGGATGCTGTTTCAGATTCTGGGTCCATAGCTCGAGACATTTTCTGGACTCTTCATGGTTAACATTTATCAACATAGTCAATAAATTGAGCCAGCAGTTAAAGACACTAGGGTTAAAGTGCAGCAACTTTGCTATGATGTATCTAGCCTTATGGATTAAAGGTCCCTCAGGGGGCTTAAGCTCCAACTACTATGCTTTCAATCGGAAGTTATAAAATCCCTTCACCCCCAAAAAAGCACCATCCAGAAAACAAGGGCGCAACACTTTTAAATTCAATGGTGGAAGTTTGAGGAGCAGAGAATGTTGATTTCCAGTTTCATTTGCAACTTGGGACTTGGTAACCAATATTGGGTAAGAACACAGTTCAGTACTGAGACCAGTTAAAGGTCCAAAGGTTACTATGGATCATCATTAGGCCCAGATGTTTTAAAGGAGCAGCAAAATCCCCTGGGGATACCACCTTTAGGGGCCATATTTCAATAATACTCAGTTGTTTATGGTTTTCAGGGGGCTCTCTTGTCTTTGAATACCCAGAGAACCAAGACTTCCTGTGAGCCACTGTGGTGGGTTCTTCCTAGTGCCAGGGTTGGACACTCTTATTTGAGCATTAGGCCCATAGCCTGTGCATTTGACACATAGACACGGTTTTATTAATTTCATATTTTTTAACACAGCAAGCTTTTAGCTCATTGTTTTTATATTTTAATCAGCTGCTTCGTTCTGAGAAGACATAGTTGAAAGCTTTGCACATTTTATCTGCAAACATTCCACTCTGTGCCCTGTTCAAGGCTGTCATGTTTTGTGCATGATATTCTAACTTGTACTGCTGCTCCAGGAGCTCAGGAGACAGTCCCCATTTCTTAGACATATTATCACGTCAGGCCTTTTTAGAACACTATAGGATGTATTACATAAACACCACACAGGCATAGGGGGTCGGAGGGTGTTTCATTCATGGCCACCCTGAGACATGCACCATTCCATTGACAGCTTCACTGATTCTGGCGCTGACTCTTCAGCCAGCTGAGAGCATTGTCATCTGGACACAGGCAGACCCTTGCTGCCTTTTCATGTGTGGAGTTTGGGGTCCTTCCCTTAGACCGGTCCAGACAGAAGGGTTTCCACCGCTATGCTCTCAGATCTTAGACATAGGGCATATGTAGAAATCAATTAAGCTTTTAGGATCATACAAAGACAGTGGGGTTGTTTATCTTCTATACCCTAATCGTAATGATGATCACCGTTTTATGTTTCATCTGCCTTACTATCGCAGCTCATGCTTTTTTATAATCAGATGAAATTGTTTCAATATATACATTGAAATCTATCTTGCATGTTGTATTCTGCTTTAGCATGTTTGAGTCTCTGAGTCACTGAGTGAAAGGGGTATGATCTGTTCATCACGAATTCCCTGAGGAATCGCTGTCATGTTTAGGTTTCCACAAATCACCTTTCCTTTCTAGGGTTCGGTGAGGCACTGGGGGCTAGCCAGGAGCTAGGCCGACTTCTTCCAGATGGTGTGGGACTGACTGAGTCAACCACTCGCGGTGGTGCTGCCGCCCTAAAACACGCCGTCTTATTACAATAATAGGAATCGCACAACATCGCAAGACTTCACACACAACACCGGTCTTTATGGCAGTGACCAGGAGTGTTTCTAAAGAGAGATACCTCCTGAAGCCTAATGACTTGTAGCATTAAATAGTTTTCAAGTCCTCTAAGGGCTCAATTTCCCATAAGAAGAAGCCCTGATTGTGTTAAAAACATTTTGTCCTCCCACGTCTCTCACGTATCCTCTCAAATCCAGCATGCAGGGAATAGGACAGATATGCTGCTAGACTTATAAGGTTGTGTTCCGTGACTCGAGTTCCTGGCATACAGCTTTTTGGAAGAAATCCTAACTAAATAAGGAGCTATATTCCCAGATTAGTGAAGGTACACTATAATTTAATTTGCAAGGAGAGGAAGTGAGTTTTTGCTAACAAAGAACTTACCACTATCATTTATATTAAACATGTTTAGGCGGGGACTTTGATTTATCATGCAATTTCTGAGTGACTGTAATATTCTGTGTTAAAATAGTTATTTTTCCCATTAGTGTTGTATAAAAACTGCATTTCCATCAACAGTAATCAAAAAATATCAATGTACTTTGACACAATCTTTTAATAACAGAGTTTTTTTAGACTGTTCTAATATGCATTATTAGGAATTGCTCCTGATCTTTACCTGCGGGTAATGAAGAGCTCCCATAATCCTGGCCATTGGGACACTCAAGGATGACATTGTTTCCCCCACAATGCCAGCCAGAGGGGGATGCGGTGGGCACCGGTACCCAGGAGTTGTCACTCTTTCGCCTGAGAGAAGATTCAGCACCCTTTCAATGGCTCGGCTCTCAGACATGCAGGAATCAAATATCCGGAAGCCAAGCGTGATGTTTGGCAACAGATCTGGTGTTTCATTAATTTCTTTTATTGCAAAAACCATGGCCAACAAATCCCGATAATAACGCACATTGAACCTATATGATGAAGTAGGTAACAATCAGTGACATATCAATCAAAGAATGTCATCAGTCATGTCAAAAGGCTTCATAAAATACCCCAAAGTCTTCAGGAGATGTTACTTTTTAAAATGTCATTCACTTTTAGGGCTGATTTAGAGTTGGGCGCCCATCATATCTCAAGCACCGCTGGATATAATGCACTTGTGATACGGCGCACGGAATATCCGTCATGTTTGTGAAGGATGAACCTGTCTGCGAACTCCAAATCAGGGCCTCAGTCTTTCAGGATTAATTTACAAATTACACAAAATACGTTGCCAGTGAAACAAGAATTAATAACTTGTAAAGTTCAATAAGAAACTATATTAAAAATAACTGACAACAGCTTTACAGTTAACATCTTTAGTGGGAATATCTGCCATCTGAGATAAATGGACTGCTAACCATTCACTATAAATTTTATTTTAAGAACATTGATTTCACTTACTTTCACAATGGTGTATAAATATGAAATGCACCTATTCTGAGATCAGTTTCAATCAGCTGTAAATTCTTTGTGCATATGGAAATAAAAGGCTTTTTCTAATGCTGATATTGAATGAAATGCTAACATAAAATTATTAAAGAACCTTCTTACTTTAGGATCAATGTTTTTGTCAAGAAATATTAACCTCTGATTTGATGTTAATGTATTGAAAACTTTATTTACATTTGCTTTAAATCAAGGGCCAGATATATTGCAGATGTTTGTACATCTTGTATACCAATCCATGAACAGCACTAGACACAGTGTTTATTTTTCTACCACAAACCAAGAAAAGAGCATAGACCTGTCTCCTTTAAGACTAACACCAACCATGCAAAGTTTTAATTGAAGAGCTTTCACTGAGACACTTGAATACAGATGTAAAAAACACTTGCAAATACTGCTCTGAATTAGTAATGAAGGAGGCAATTAGGATATCGAAACATGTCTCAACTCATATATTCTAAAAAACTGTCTTTCCCTTTTATGCACTTTCATAAAGTTAACATTGTGCACAACCACAGTTTTTTTTAAAAAACAATGTAAATCACTTGTACTTGCTAATGTTTTAGTAAACTTTTGCTTAGTAATATTTCTTAATAAACCTTATTATTTACAAAACCCATATCTATTGGTAGTTTGTAATAACATTAAATGTGGTTTATTACTTATGCAAGCCAGGTAAGGATAACTAGTTTGATGTTGTCATAATTTTAGTTATTTTTTATTCATACTTTCATTGTCTTTAAAGTAACTTTCAAACCATTTTAATCAGCATTGAGATCAATCTGTGTACAGGCCAGTATTTATTTTATTTTCCAGATTCATTTGGCACAAAGCAGGCCCAAGAGTGTCAAAGGGCTTTACATGAAGAGCAAGTTGAACATTACACATAAGGTTACAAATTAGGAGAAAAACGCCCCTAGCACCAACTCATTTCCCATAACACTAGATACACAATTCTATTTATAAAGGATTCAAATAAAAGAATGTTAGAGGGAGCCATCATGGTAGGGGCTGGGGGTTTGAATGTATTAATGTTCTGTTTTAGGTCCTTCTCGTGATTCAAAAATGTCTTTGTGCATGTCACTGGAGGAATCAAGTTCCAGATTTTTGTAGCACTTCCAGACATACTTTACAAGATAGTCCTTTGTTTCCTGAATGAGGAACATTTTAGAAGCATTGATTCTGCACTACAGAGAGAGTGGCTACCTCAAAATGGGGTGTGCATTTGTGACAAGTGTTTTGGGTTGCCCCAGTGGAAGGCTTTGTGTGTGATGCAGACAACTTTAAAATGCTTCTTGTATTGAGAGAACATTGAGAGAAGTGAGCGCAGGAGTAATGTGATTGAGGCATTTTACATTTGAGATCAGTCATACTGCAGAATGGAGGATCGCCTTTTTCTGAGCTTTGGGAACATTTGTGAGTAACAAACTACCATGGTCTTACCTCCACATAACTAGAGGCTGAATACCTTTTTAAAGTCTGAGCCTGAAATTAAAGATACACATCTTTTGAGAAGTCAGAACTGATTATGAGGACTATTGTGTTATGATGTTTATGTGTGCTGTAGGTTCAGAGTTTTGTCAACAGTGATGCTTAGAGACTGTGTGCATTCAATAGTTTTAGGTTTGCCGTCTAGTATATGCTTATCAAGTTCAGTCATCTTTGGACAGAGGTCTAGCTCTAAGAATTGGAGATTAGAAAGAGGTCAGTCTTCACAAGATTTTAATTCAGGTGGTAGATCAGCATACAGTATTGGATACAGCATTAGACATTTTTTAAGTTTGCACTGAGAGTAAATATTTTCTATAGAGAAGACTTTTAAATATAGCTGTGTAGTGTCTCAAGAGATGATCCAAGATGGTTGAATTTTGAAGAGGCATCGTAAGAGGTTCCAGGGACAGACTCAAGAGGATTGGAGGTAAGGTAGAACTGTAAGGAGCACCAACTTGTGGAGGCTCTGATAAGCTCTTATGCAGCTTTATTTGTTGAAATAATTTTTCCAGGTGTGAGGAAAATGATCTCAACAATCTGCTGTTTATGTCCATTCTGTACTTGAGTGTTAAGTAGGATATTGGGATTGATTGTGTTGAATGCTGCTGATGGAACAAATGTGGATAGCACAAGGAAGATGAGTAGATACGTGTCTCCATTGTCCAGTAGGACAGACTGCTGATTGTCAAATAAGCTGTGTTCATTAATGAAATGTTTGAGTTGTGTTGAAATGCAGTTTTCCAGTATTTCTGGTAAGATCAGTTACCAGTTAGAAATTTTTCAGATGTTCAGGGTTTACCTCTAGGATTTTCGAGGAGAGGGTGACCTGTTATGTTTTAGACTCTCTGTGCTGTGCCTTTGGCTAGGGAGTCATTGATTAGAAGAATCTAATAAGAAATTGCATTGAACCTATACGCTCTAGTGTGGGATGGATCTTTTGTTGAAGTTCTTGGTAAAGAGAGTTCAGTTTTTTTACTCTTGGGTCCAAATCCTTTTGTTGTTTGGCAATCTCAAAGTTTACTATCTTGTTCTGTTTGTGACTTAAGGAAGGAAGATTTGGCCTTAAATGTTTTGGGCCTGAGCCACAAAGGTAATTTACACTTTTGAGTAATTTACACTTTTGAGTTTCAGCTTTTTGCTATCAGAGACAGGAGAGTCTTGCTGCCGGACCATCACTTTTTGACAATCCTTGAGCGCAAGCCTCTCAACCATGTCTGTGAGGCCACGCAAAGCCACTTTGTGTGGCTTTTCATTGCTTCTTAGATATGCAGTAAGACAAAGAAGCACAAGTTGCTGTGTTGCCTTACTCTGCGCCAGGAGGCGTTCCATGGGTGTTGCAGTCGGTTGAGCAAAACAAAACCATCCTGCGTGCAAAGCAGGCACGCTAGCGCTAGGCAGATAATTCTTCACCAGCGCAGAGGGAAAGGACAGGAATACACCTTATTTTGTAAAACTGGTGCATTGCTCTAGGCCAATAGCCCATAAATATGCATGAAGGCAGGGAATTAAAGAAAACCCCATGGGAAATTATGTTAATGCCATGTTGATACATCTATGCAATCTGCTATTCCTGTAATTTGATCTCTGTAGGCCAGACCACTCAAAATCTCAAGGTCGGACTTTGTCATTACCAGAGTCATATCCAACATAGACAGTTAAAAAAACAAGACAAGGTAGTGATGTGCAAACTTTTCTGAACAGCGGAATGCAGGAAGATCTTCAAACGTAATAGCATTATCAAGGACCTTAGTAGCATTGAAGAATACAGCTCAGTTGCATCAGCATGATACTACCTCCATGGTTGCTTCTGTAAATAGCTCTTCTTGAAATTATTGTTGGGATTTTCTGTGCAAGCAATGATTTGATACCAGTAGGTCTACTGACTGTAATGATACATACATATTAGTATTTCGTTTGTTCTTCAATGGCTCAATTTAGCAGTGCACATGTACATTTGTTCTATACTTCCAGTAGATATATTGGTATAACTGCATAACTTTTTATGCACTATTTAAAGATATTTTGCCCCGATTTGTCAATGAATAAGCAACCATGTATTAGTGATTGTTAAGTGTATTTATTTTGTCTCATTTAGCCAGTTTCCTTTATGATTGGGGAGTCTGGACTGTGTTCTTTATGAAATCTGTTTTCAGTTGCCCCCCCTTTAAATCTACAAAATCTAACTGATTTGGTATTTCTTTATCAAACAGCACTAAGGGCCTGATTACGAGTTTGGCAGTCTGTGGACCACCATGGTGACCGTCTGACCATGGTCAGGTTGGCAGTCAGACCACCCTATTATGATGCATGCAGTTCCACAGACAAAAGACTGATGCAATCCTGCCAAGCAGCTTAGACCGCCGCAGTGGCAAGACAGTCCGATGATGAGGCTGGCAGAGACAGTGTTTCCATTACGATGTGCACCACAGATCATTGCCCCATCATTCACATGATTTGTGGGTTATGCCCTGTGGACGAAGTACAGTAACCATGTATCCCAGGTCAGAGTTATACAAAACGTTTGACCCATACACAGCAACATGGCATGACACTGCACCAACACACTCTACAAAAACACACATGTCTGCACAGCCAGTGTTATGGACAGTGAAGTGTACAGAACATTGTGTCACACAACAGCAACACCACATCAACATAACACATAATTACACTGACACTCTCACATTATTCACATGCCATGGACTGTCATGATGTTTAACCCACACACATATATAGTCAGGTAACATAAACATACCTTACATGAAACATTACTGTGATGGACCCACACATATCACCCACATTGCAATTCAATGGAAGGTCAATGGGATGTTCAATATTTTTGAGACAAATATCCAAAGTTCACAATGTTAACAATACCTGCACAATAGAGATGGGGGGAACTCCAAGAAGGATGCTGCCCTGGGACACACTGCACTTTGCACACACCCCTAAAAACCCATTTACACAGGAACTGACCCTTCATGTCTCTCAGGGACAACCAATAGTTGAGCCAATTGGCATGGCCATCTCTTAAATGTGCAAGTGTAAGTCAAGAAAGCAAATACAACAGCAACAGCATTGGTCACACATCTTGATAAAGTAGCTGCAAAGTACACACATCAAAATGGACACATAATTAGTCAAATGTATACCAAGATAGCAATATAGAGCACCCTTCCTGTGTGGACATATAAAACTCTGGCTTACACCCATGACACGAATGTCCAATCCACACTGGGGAGACAAATTCATAAGCAATACATTCTGACATTGGCCAACCTAAGGTGAAATACTTACCATATCAAGCAAAACAATGCAATGACACCCCAATTGGATATATTCCCACATATCCATACAGTGAACATCCACCCTTGTCCTGGGTGACTCCAGCACCGCCCTCAAAGTCTGATCTTGCAAACCACCGCAAATGCAACAACAATCATGTTGCAACACACACAACTGTACACATATAAAGCAAATCACTCAGGAACAACCAAAAGGTAGTAATGTAATGGTAGGACAAATGTGTATCCAAAAAAGCAATTTAGGTTTATTTAATATAAAAATGAGAATGAAAAGGCTATAGGCCAGTCCAAAAATGTGTTCTTGCACAGGTATTATTCCCCAGCTGGACTCCAATCACAGCCAGCCAACCTCCACAGTAAGGGACATCAAGTGGGCATGCAGGCACCTCAAGGATCAGTCTAGGGTGGGGTGGGGTTGGATTTCGGGGTGGGCTTTTTCTTGGGAGGATGGATTTCTTCTTGGGGTGGGAGGGGTATGGGAGGTTGCTTGGGCCAGCAAGGGAGGACTTGGATGTGGAAGGGACGGGTTGGGATGTGGGTGGGTTCTTCTTAGGTTTGGGAGGGGGGCTGGAGGTCACAGGGAAAGGGCAAGGTCGAAAAGGAAATTTTCTTTGGGAAAATGGGGAGGGTCAATAGGAGGGATTGGGTTTTGGAGCTTTAGGGAGTTGTGTTGCTTGTGAGTGTTGATGCGATCCTGCTAGTATGTGCGTATCTGAGGTATGGTTGGGTTTTGGTGGTGTCTGTTGCATGTGTGAGTGTGGGTGTTTTCTTTGTGGGTGTGTGGAGGCTGTGAGGTGGAGGTGCTAAGTAATGTGGGAGTCGTGGCTCTGTGTTTGGGTGTTGGGTGATGTCTGGGGATATTGTGGATATGCTGTCTATGTGTGGGTGTTGGAGTGATGTCTGGGGGTATGGTGGATGTGCTGTCTGTGTGTGTGGGTGTTGGGATAGTACCTGGGGGTACGGCGGGTGTGTTTATTCTGGCACTGGGTGATGTGGTAGTATCCGTGAGTATGGTGTCTGGTGTCTGTGGTGTGTATCATACCAAAACAGGAGACTCGGTATACCTAAACTGTCCTTGGTTGTTAACACCACTGAGGATTCCTACTACGCCAGGGGAAATCCGCTTCAATGAGGCCCATGAAAGAACATAGAGGGCAGAGTGGACGGGACTGGTGGAGCCCTCTTCTAATCACCCAGGAAAGTGCTGGTGGTATCTGTGGGAATGTTGGTGGTTGTGTTCTGTGTGAGTGAACTTTGAGTGCTTCTGTGGTGGTGTGTTTTGTGGTGCTTGTGTTTATGTGTGCTGTTTATACGTGTAGAGGTGGGTGCCTGTGGATGTGTCTGTGTGCTTGGGACAGGTAGGGGATGAGGAAATTTGGATTGGGAAGAGGTAGGTGGTGAGGGGAGGATTGTGAGGGGTGGATGACTGCCGTCAGTGAGGAGGCAAAAGCCTGAAAAGATCTCTGTAGGCCAGCAATTGCACTTTGAATGCCTTCCAGGTATGAAGCCATCTGCTGGAGCTGGCTGCCCTGCACCCGAATGGCATTCAGAATGGCAGTCTGACCCACAGAGATACTCCTCAGGAGGTCATTAACCTTCTCACTCAGGGTAGAAAGGGCAACAGAGGCAGGGAGTGAGGTGCCCGTGGCAAAGGAGACACCCACCCTCATTGGTGTGCAGACACAGCTAACTGGGTGGGAAGCAACAGAGAGGGTGGAGATATAAATGGGAATGGTAGAAAAGGATGCAACAGGTACAGATCCTGGTGGGCCCGCCACCACAAGGAGCGGCCATTGGAGGAAGAGTCTGATGATGACTATGTTGGTCCAGTGGCCTCTATGGCACTCCTCTCACTCTCCGGGCCACTGAGTCTCTCCGTGTTGGTGGTATCATGACTGGAGGTACTGTAGCCAGCCCACTTGGCACAGCCCTGTCTCCTTGGCTTGCCTGGGATGATGCTGAAATATCATAGACAAATAGGGTCAACACATGTGCCTGATTAGACTTGAACAACAGCTGTGATTAGCAAACATCATCACAATGTACAGTAGCCACCAAGCTCCGTCAAAGGGGCTCCAACATTTGCCACACTGTACGCATTCATGCTACATGAACTGTCAACTGTTGCCCTCAGGAAATTCTGAGTCACATACAACTCCAATTACATAGCTGAAGTTGTGTAACCAAAGTAACCATTGACCAAGTAGGAGACATCATCACCTTCAATGGTTTGACTCACGTATCATCCCTCAGTTACCCATTATCACACAAGTTCCTTTCCACTGATCCCACAGAAGGTCATGCATACAGCAATATTACATATCCCCAATGCCACACCATAAAGAAATGATAGCCATGTCACCCAGCCGTGTTGCTGAAAACAGTACAGTAGCCAGAAGAGGGTGGCATGAAAATACCCATGTCACACTGTAAAAAGTATATACAATGGTCACTCCGTTATTTGTGAATTGTGTAAATGGACCCCCAGAAGTTGTACAAATGTTGTCCAGATACATAACACATCTTGCACAGAAATCTACACTGGAGACAAGTTGGGTAAAATGTCAGAGATCTATGTCTACTAACTCCACACCACAGTGATTCTGGTAGCCCCAGGGAAATCACCACTCATGATTGGTACTGAGGGCAATACCGTACTTTGATTGCATCAGTAGAAGACAATAGTAGCTTGAATGCTGCAGAGGACCAGGCATTCACAAGTACTTGTTATGGGTACTTAGCGTGTTGCCCAATAGGAAGCCATGTCACTGTCTCTTTTTGTCATGCAAATACAATTTGCCTTGGATGAATTGTTGTACACAACCACATATGGTCCCCACATGACTGCAAGTCAATCCATGATGCATGTCAAAACCTTCAATATTTCACATGTGCAAAGCATTTTGCTACATGATACAACATCAATGGCATCAAATTGCACCTTGAGGGTAAGAACTGTAGTCCTACCTGACATGCCCTTCATTGCTACTGCAGTTGGACCTGCAAAATAACATGCAATGATGGCAGAGGGTATGTGTGAGCCAACAATCAATGGTGACACACTCCTGCCTATGGCACAACATAAACTGTGGCCCTTGACATATGTCCAATCCCACATACATGTTGGCATGCACACATATGTAAGAGAATTCAGACATCATCCTGTGAAGACAGGTAGACCATGCATGATACAGCAGTGAAAAATATTTGGCCAAATGGAAAGGTACACATGCCAATATGTAGCCACAAGGACTGATGACAACAGTGAAGTTACCAAAATTATGTCAACGGACATTCAACACTTACCAAGTAAAAGTATTGTTTTTTGACTGCACCCAAAGAGCAATGCATTCCCTGTCACATGTATGATGGGTACCTTCACACAACAGACAGTAGTGAGGCACCAGCACTTGTGAAACACGCAGGACAAGTGGCATTTGGGGAAGAGATGTCAATATACTCACTTGAGGAGACACATGGCTCAGGACAATGATCTAGTATCTCATGTTTGGGTTGTCACACTGAAGAATAGTGGACTGTTGTGTATAAATTACACACACAACAACAACCAACATGACCTAATTTATCACTGTACCCAGCCATGTATTGGCCCTTGAGAGTAAATTGGTTGTGGACTGTACTCTATTGTGTCCTAGGTCACTGGGTCATTAGGCAAGGCCTACACCATCCAACAACTTCCAAACCTACACAAACAGACACTCATCTTGTGAGTCACACATGGCCCATCCCCAAACTTCAGGGGGAGATGGCAGAACCTTACACATCAACTTAGCAATGTTACAGGCAGAAATATGCACAGGTCTCACCCCTTGCTGCTTTACTCCCTCAAATGTCCATCAAGCTCCGGGTAGACCACCGCCCGAATGTGGGCCATTAGGGGGTCAGGCTCTGACATACACCCTGCCCACATTGGGGGAGCTCCCCCAGTTGGACCTCAGCAATCTTCTGGGCCCAGTGTCTTAGATTCTCCCACCTCTTCCAACAGCAGGTGACCACTGACAATGGACCCCCAGGGTCCGCACTTCTAGGCAATGGCTTTTCAAATCCTTGCTTCTGATGGGGGTTGACCTGTATGGGTGCTAAAGGCAAATTAACAGGTCACAAATCCATTTTCTTGAACAAATTTCTGTGGCACACACATTTTACAAACACCAACCACAACCATTTTGTATTTGTCAACAGACAACAATTGTAAAACATACACGGTGACAGGCAGAGGAGCATAAATACACACTTTTGGAGTCACCTGCAGACTAACCCACAACCCTGCTCAGGACCTATACTGACTGAGAAAGCCCAATAATATTACGTAGCCCAGGCACAAGCAATATGTACTGTGATGTGAACCACAATGAAACACAACACACGATTGTGACCTTCTTCAGGCAAGCTCCTTGGCCATGACTGGACAGAAGCATTTACATTCAGCCAGTTTGACTCAATGTATACAATCCCTCCAAGCAAATACCATAATGTACATCACCCCTTACACTTAAGTGATAAGGAAAGGACTGGCATGGGTGTGATGGGAAGCCTCTTCCCTGTGCGACTGTAGACATGTGGGCTACCCAACGGAATGAAAATACCACTCCTGAGTGGGTTTGTGTTGTATGCACTGGTATCCCTGCACACACATGTTACCATATGTTTCACACCTACAAAGATGACATCAAACATATCAAGGTATATTCTGCTTGTTTAGTTGCATGTGACAAAGCCAGTGAGACACATGGAATGCTTTCCCTAAAACTACAAAAGTATCTGCACTGTAGGTTGGTCAGTCATGAAATATGCCTGTACTGTACAAATGTGAGTCATGAACAGGTGAAAACAGAGCTGTGTGAGTAAGGTGACTGTTGTAAGTCAATGACACACATTGACAATGGTGGTTAATAGACAAATGTAGTAGGTCATGGAGGAGTCTTTCCCATTCCTAATAAGGCAAATGGACGAAGGCATTCTGGCCAAGTCTTGACTCTGAAGACACATTTTGGCCACATCCAAGGATCTGCTGGTCTACAGGGAGTGGTCTAGGCACCACAGTGGCTTGGCCACAGCGGCTTAGCCACAGTAATATGGACCCAGCCTGATCTATCTCAGATACGAGTAGCACATCTGACAGTATTTGTCATCTGTAGGCTGAGCATGCAGAACTAACAGGACACTCACATTTCCAGCAATTCCATGCATTACATTACATCCTGTGCCCATCCTCTGTGAGTACAGGGTTGTGTGGCACTCAGAAGGGTACTGTGAGTTTAACATACTTCTCGTACAGCTGTTTGGCAAGGCTACATGTGTCCTGAGTGTTCTGTGTGACTATACACTTCGATGACAAGTTCCTAATAAGACTCAAACTGCATACATAGCCAGCTTATTCTGTAATGGAAATACATGTTAGCCTTCATTTTCAAAAATCATGTAAAAAATACATAATTGTGTGTCTGTAAAGTCTGCTTGCCTAGGTATATGTATGCAACAGGAGTTGGATCAATACCTTATCACAAAACACAATAGTAACGTGTCAATAGGCACCCCATACAACTCACTAACACTCAGAGGCACATTGTAACCTAGGCAAAAGGAAGGGGTGCATAGAACAGAGGCACATATGGCTATGAGGGCCTTACCTGTTCCTCTGGTGAGCCAAAGAGTTGGTCATATAGGGGTAGGACCTTCTCCTCTGGAGTGAAGGCTGGGGCCCTTTCCCCTGCTTGCTAGGGCATTATGCTGGCAGAGGCAGCACACAGGAGCTGACGTGGTGAAGGTGTTAATGGCAGCAGTGTCAGGAGTCTAGTGAGTGTTTTTGCCAAATCCAGCATACATGTACGCCATGTACGCGTTCATCACCGCCGATGGACACAACCATTGGTCAGTTACCGTCACAGGCAACAGCTTCAGCCTATGGCTGTGTCCGCCGCGGTCATAACCACCAACGGTTCCTAATGTCCAATGAAGGGGGTCAGGCGTCTGCCATTTTAACTGTTGTAATCACATTGTTGTGGACCTTTCTGTGCATCACAACATCTAAAGAAGTGTTAAAACCTCTCAACATATCTGCAGAAGCCCTGTCATTTAGAATCACAGACACAATCCGAAGTGTAGTGCCATGCTGGTCACAGATGACTTAAAATGGTGGTTCACGGTTCACCGCTGGTGACTTTTTTTTGGCAGTTGGTATGGACTGTCAAACTTAGAGGGGCACATGAGTAGTAGATAGTTGGGTGGTGTCAAAATCTATGTTGTACATACATGTGAAGATCACCATGGGGCCACAACTGGGCCGTGAGCTGTAGACAGCTTTGATCTGTAATGTGTGTATTGTCATTCCAGTCATTCCTGCACTGCCACATGGCCTTTTTTTGTATAAATCTTCTAGGTTTGTGCGTACACATTTACTAATGCTCCAGCTCATCTCATGTCATAAATAGGTACCCTGGGAGAGGGAGGAGGCAACAAGCTCCAGTCTGCCGTCCACTGCCAGGCCTTCGGACCATGGAAGAATGTTATGTTATCAAAATGTTCTGTATGAATCGGCAGACAATTGTGGATTTACGTCGTCAGTTGGAGCCCAATATAATGACTCAAAAAAATTAATCCAACATACACACCACCCATTGTGAGACTCATGGCAGTATTACAATTCCTGGCCACAGGGTCCTTCCAACATACACTGGCCATATCTGGTAGCATATCCCAACCTATGTTCAGTCTTGTGTTGAGAGATGTGCTATCAGTACTGCTGAAACACATTGACAGCTATATTAGGTTCCCCAGACTTGAAAATGTGGTCACTGTGAAGGCTGACCTTTATGTTGATGGGACACATGTTGCTTTGGGTCCACAGCAAGCCAGTAAACATGTCTATTGGAACATGAAGAACTTCCATTCTATCAATGTGCAAGTTTATGCCTGTCAGATCTCTACATCTTTACATATCAAATGTTTCTGCCCTGTTACCAGGATCAACGAATGATTCCCTTGTAATGCAGAACAGCACCATTCTCTTTTCCCAGCTGATGTCTCATCTGCAACCAGAGCTGATGTCTCATCTGCAACCAGAGAGGGCCTGGCTGGTTGGTAAGACACATCTGTCCTGATTTTGTGTGTGCAATGTCTGGGGCTACAATCATGAAGTAAGTGACTAATTGTGGCACATGTCTCATTACAAAACAGGAGACTCAGCATTCCTAAACAGTCCTTGGTTGTTAACACCACTGAGGAATCCAACTAGGCCAGGGGAAATCCACTTCAATGAGGCCCATTGAGGAACACATTGGGCAGAGTGGTC
Organism: Pleurodeles waltl; assembly: GCF_031143425.1. Lineage (NCBI taxonomy): Eukaryota > Metazoa > Chordata > Amphibia > Caudata > Salamandridae > Pleurodeles > Pleurodeles waltl. The sequence continues at coordinate 3,809,445 of NC_090447.1, forward strand.
GGGTCTGGTGGAGCCCTCCTCTAATCACCCGGGAAAGTGTGTCAGATCACAGTGGCATGCGGCATGCTCCATAACCTCGCCCTGCGAAGGAGTGTCACTTACATCTCAGACGAAGGTGAGTCTGCAGTGCCAGCAGTTGAAAATCCTGAAATGCCAGTTGGAGGTGATAATGGTGAAGAGGAAGAAGCTGACTTGCAACAAAATTTCTTCAACAACTCCTTCTTGTGAGTATAAGTATGTCACGAGAAGTCATGCCTTGGACTGTACAGTGAACTGTAGTAATGATGATGTAGGTAGTAAATCCTTGGAAATACTTAGGGAGCTGATGCTCAGGCAAAATATGCCAAAGGCTGTTTGTTGAGATAGCTTTTAGCACATCCACATGTTGATGATGTTGCTTTGTTTGTGTCCAAATTATTGTGATGTACTTTGTTATCCAGATGCTTGCCATGTGACCTGCGTCATGTGTATGGTTTTCATGTCTATACTCCTTGTTTTTTTTTTTTGTTCAGGCACCATCACATTACATGGGCATGTCAGAGTTGTGACATTGGCAGGTATGCGATGCTGTTCAGACATACAAAGTGGACATGGAATGTTCCAGGGAATGTGGTGGCACTAATGCATCATTGTGTGTTCAGATAAAATCTAGTTATAGGCCAAAATCATGTTAGTTTCCCTTCACATTGGCTAAACACTCTTTTTGTATCACCTATACATAGCTGTTAATGTGTTACAACATCAAGGAATGTTGTCCTCACTGAGGGCTTCATCCAGGGGGGTAGCGGGTGTCTGTTGACTGTCCTCAATGGTAACTCTACCTATTGATGGAGAAAGTACATTGATACTGGTTGAAGTATGACATTTACCTCTAAAGCTTTTGTGTTACATTAACCCCTTCTGTGCCGCGGACGTAATGGTTACATCCCGCGGCACAGTGCTCGTGTGCCGAGGACGTAACCATTACGTCCTGGGCACAGAGCTCAGAGGGAGCACTAGCGCTCCCTCTGTGGTCTTTCCTCCCACCCCCTCAAGGCAGGGATGGAAGGGGAAGCCCTTCCCCTTCCACCCCCGACACCTCCCCAGACTCCCCACCCCGGCGATCGCACGCTGACCTCACGGAGGCCGCCTCCCTGAGCTTCCAGCATGATCGGAAGAGAAATGCAAAACCTTTCTCTTCTGATCATGTGATGGGGGCCCTTAGAGGCTTCAAAGGGAAGGAAAGGAATTTCCTTCCCTTTTAAGTCTCTCAGAGCATTTCAAAAGCCGGATCGTAAAGCGATCCGGCTTTTGAAATGCCTACTGGACACCAGGGATTTATTTATGAAATGGAAATTGGCATGAGGGGAGCGACCCCTTGGGCAAGGGTCGCTCCCCAGGGGGGCATTGTTTTCAAGGCCTTTTCTGCCCACCCTGGGAAACCTCTAGGCGCAAGGGATCATTTTTTTTTTTTTTTTTTTTAGAGGTGGGGAGCGACCCCTTAGGCAAGGTTCGCTCCCCTAGGGGGCAAATTATATTTAGGGCATTTCTGCCCCCCTTGGGGGCAGATTGGACTATTTTTATCAGGCCAATCTGCCCCCAAGGGGGGCAGAAACCACTAGACACCAGGGAGTTTTTTTTTAACGCAAATTTCACGTAAGGGGAGCGACCCCTTAGGCAAGGGTCACTCCCGGGCGGGGGGGATTTATTTTAGGCCATTTCTGCCCCCCCGGGGGCAAATCGGCCTATTGTTGTGAGGCCGATCTGCCCCCAGGGGGGGCAGAAACCAAGGCACCAGGGATAAAAAAATTTTTTTTGTTTTTTTTGGTTTGTTGTTTTAGAGATGGGGAGCGAACCGTTAGGCCAGGGTCGCTCCCCTGGGGGGCAAATTGCATTTAGATCAAGAAGGGCAGAAACTACTAGGCACCGGGGATCTTTTTTTTAGCCAATTTCATGCAAGGGGAGCGACCCCTTAGGCAGGGAGTAACAGTCTTTCACCTCTCCCCGCACTCTAAAACATCTTATCCCACAGCAAGCAAGAAGACATTTGATTATTTTGGGTTTTGGTTTTACATTTTACCCATGAGAGCTTGGCTAACTCTCAAAATCGTCCCACTTGAAATGCTGAGGGCTGCACTTTATGGACTTGGGATGCTGCCATGTAGAAAAATCCACAAGACCTAGACACATCTGAAAATGAAACATCTGGGTGATTCCAGGGTGGTGTGTTTCACATGCACCCCGCACCATTTTCGTACCCACAATGCCCTGCAAACCTCCAACTTGGCTGGAAATCACATATTTTTCCCATGTTTTTGTGATGGAACCTTCCGGAATCTGCAGGAATCCACAAAATTCCTACCACCCAGCATTGTCTCATCTATACTGATAGAAATTCTGCTGCACTTTTCAGCCTAAAAATGTTTTTTTGCAAACTGCCCTTTTGGACCCCTTTGGTTCCCCCTCAATATTGACATGTTTTGGGTCTTCCCTTTCACAAGCACTTGGCCCAGCTACACAAATGAGATATCATTTTTACCGGGAGACTGAGGGGAACGTTGAGTGGTATGAAATTTGCCCCAGTGCGGTAATCCCACACAGAAATGTTGGAAAAATGTGATTTTATAGCTAAATTTGAGGTTTGCTGAGGATTCTGGGTAAGAAAACATTGGGGATCAATGCATGTCACACCTCCCTGGACTCGTTCGGGTGTCTAATTTTCAGAAATGTCTGGGTTTGGTAGGTTTCCCTAGATGGCTATTGAGCGCAGAACCAAAAACGCAGGTGCCCCCCTGCAAAAACAGGTAGTTTTGTTTTTGATAATTTTGATGTGTCCAGGTAGTCACCCCATCTTGGATTCCCCTAAGTGTCTAGTTTTCAAAACTGCGCAGGTTTGCCAAGTGCCGGCTGAGCTAGAGGCCAAAATCCACACCTAGGCACTTTGCAAAAAAACGCTCTCTTTTCTTTGTGAAAATGTGATGTGTCCACGTTGTGTTTTGGGGCATTTCCTGTCGCGGGCGCTAGGCCTACCCCCACAAGTGAGGTACCATTTGTATCTGGAGACTTGGGTGAACGCTGGGTGGAAGGAAATTTGTGGCTCCTCTCAGATTCCAGAACTTTCTGTCACCGAAATGAGAGGAAAAAGTGTTTTTGGGCCAAATTTTGAGGTTTGCAAAGGATTCTGGGTAACAGAACCTGGTCAGAGCCCCACAAGTCACCCCATCTTCGATTCCCCTAAGTGTCTAGTTTTTTAAAATGCGCTGGTTTCCCCAGGTGCCTGCTGAGCTAGAGGCCAAAATCCACAGGTAGGCACTTTGTAAAAAACAGCTCTGTTTTCTGTGGAAAAATGTGATGTGTCCACGTTGTGTTTTGGGGCATTGCCTGTCGCGGGCAATAGGCCTACCCACACAAGTGAGGTAGCATTTTTATTGAGAGACTTGGGGGAGCGCTGGGTGGAAGGAAATTCATTCTTTCTCACTCTTTCTGTCTCACATGTCTCTGATTCCTCTTGCTGATGTGAAAAGGGACAAACTGTTCCTTGGCAATTCCAGCGTTAAACCTTGTGAGTTACATCTTGTGGGATTGTAATTCTTTTTGCTCACTGGGCATGATTGAGGTAATTCAGTGCACCCTCACTCTTTCTTTCTTTTCCCCATGCCTTGATTTACACTTTAGAATTGTACATTAGACAGCAGATCAGGATGTTTTTCAGTAATCCGAAGAAGCTCTCGTTATGGGGAAGGGTGGAGACCCCTGGTCTAGCATATGCCCCAGGTTTTAGGAATTGTAAAAGGGCAACACCTGCTTCTTAATTACACTAAAGTGTACAGAGCGCATTATTTTACCGGCATTATCACTTTCAGATAAATAGTAGAAAATATGCAAGTAAATATTAAACTTTTATCTAAAATTGCACACAACAAAATGGGAGAACTTTGGAAAATGTAGTGATAACTGTAAGTAAATTTGGTACACTGACAAAATATGAACACCCTAAATATTGTGATACGAAAATATTGTGTCAAATATATTGAGCACAAAATATTTGATCATATACTTAAAATTAAAAATACAAAAATATTTTTTTAAATATTGTTTTACACTAATATCGACAAATGTAGACAAAAACATTGCTTTTTAAAATATATAGCTAAAAATAATAAACATTAAAAATATTACTATGTAATAGTAATGTAATGTACATTAAATATATTTAAACAATATAAAAAATATATATAAATATATATGTATTTAAACAAACACACACACATATATGTATATGTGTATGTTTATTTACACATATATAATGTAAAACTATTATTAAAATAATCATTTTAATATATATTATAATTTATTTTCTTAATTTAATAATTTTGCAAGTAGTTATGGTTAGGACCATGTTTCCACACAAAAGCATTTTTTTACTTGCCTATATCTTTGGCACTGTTTGATGAATCTTCATTAAATTTTCTGAAAAAAGTACCCTTGTGATTCTTGTTGCGCATGGAAAGTTTTGGGGTGATCCATTAAGCGGACACCGAGAAAAAGAGGGGGTCAAAAAAGTTGCATTTCCGATGTTAATTCTCATACGACTCTTAAGCCACAACCACAGGGCGAACCGCTTGACAGAATGACACCAGGTTCGGCAGAACGCCAGCTGTTGCTGCGCAGATTACACTTTCGCTTATTTGGTGTAAATCTGTTCAGTAGTTTTTAAGAAATGAAAGGCAATCCAAATGTGTATTTCAGTGATTGCGAAGACTTTGTGGAAAAAGACGAGCTCATGCAGCCAAGTGTACAGCTCTGATTGGCTGCTATCACTTCAAACCAGGAAGTGTTGGCAGCCATCTTGGGACTTGGCTTGAGTGGAGTTCCAGGAAAAAAGTGTAATAAAATAGACAAGAGGCCCGGGTAGAGTCATCTTGACCCCATTGCTCTGGTGCTGGGGTCCAAAAGGGACCCCCCCATGACTAAAAAACATTTTTTCATACATTTGCGATGACGTCTCAATTTCACAGTACAAATTTTAAAAAAAACATGCACATACTCCTGCGCTTGCTTTTTGGCCCAAGTCCCCAAGCATTGTTTTTTGGCCCCCCTACAGCCCCAGGAATCACCACCTCCATTAGACATTTGAAAAATTTCATGCACTGCCTTCTGCGATGCTGAAAATATGTGCAGGGGCAGCGTCGGGCCCTGCTCCCTGGAGACCACCACTCCCCCAGGGAAAAATCTTTGAATTCTGTGGGGGAGACCCGTCGGCCTCCTTCTGCATTCCGGTGACCAACACCTCCCCAGGACTTTTAAGTAATATTGTGCGGGGGTGCATGGACCACCTGCACCCCGGAGACCACCACCTCCACAGCACTTCAACTTATTGGGATGCAGGGGGGCTGCATGGTCCTCACCACAGCCCCGGGCACCACCACTTCCCTGGGGCTATATTTAAAATAATCACAGAGGGTCTGTTTCCCATCCCCTTAGCCCTGGTATATGTACAGGGAAGACATATCAAAATATTGCTCCAGCAAGCAGGGAGCTGTTATTAAAAGCAGCACCTTGCTTGCTGGAGCAATACTGACTACTGCAGGAAGCGGGAGACGGTTGGGACCACGGCGGAGGCCTTGAGGTTCCTACCACTGTCCCAGACAGCCCATAAATGACAGAAAATAATAAAAATAAAATGGGGTGGTACCGTGGGGGGGCCTTGAGGCCCACTCCCCCCCCCCGAGGTCCCAGATAGCCCATAAAGGGCAAGAAAATATTACAAAATAAAAAAAATGATTAGCTCAAGTGTGAAGGTCACAGACCTTCACACTGAGAGCTGTTGGATTTGAATCCAGATGAATCCTGGTCATTTCCCTCCTTTTTTTCCAAGAGCAATTGTTTAAGGCTCATACTGAAAGATGATTTTATTGTTTTTAATTGACAAATACATTTTTATTTTCAATTTGTGCAGGAATATCTCATCCCTCTATCTCTATCTCACTCTCACTCTTTCTCTTTTGTAATCTCTTTCTCCCACTCACACACCAACTCAGAACCTTGCGCACCCATAAACAGACCCACTCAGACACTCTCACACCCACTCACAGACCCACTCAGACCATCGTGCACCCACTCACAGACCCACTCAGACACTCACACACCCACTCACAGACCCACTGACACCCTCAGGCACAAACTCACAGACCTGTGTGGATATTGAAACACCCAATAAGACACTGATTTATGCACTCTCACACCCAGAGACTCTCACAGCCACTCTCACCCCAGATACACCCTCTTACACCTATTCTGACACCCAGAAAAACAGGATGCGGCCGACTCCCGCCACGTATGGCGAAAGAACTGTGTACAGAGTAAGGTTGGGTGGTAAGGGGGTTGTCCGCAGGAACTGGCTACAGGCCAGGCTTTACAGGCAACCCCTTCTGCGCATGAGTGAAGGTGGTGTAAGGTGCAAGGTTAGGTGCTTTTAGGGGGTTGGCCTCAGGGCCTGGCAGTATGTCGGAACCTGTGGCTAACCCCGCAGCGTACGGCTGAAGGCCATGCGGGGCAGTGCTTGGATTAGCATATGGGCCCTCATTATAAGTCTGGTGGTCCTAGGTCCGCCAGACTTGCAGTGGCGGTCAGCCCGCCACCAATGTTGCAGTCTGACATCCACATTATGACCATGGTGAATGCGCCATGGTCGGACCGCTGGCATTGCTATTTTTTCACCAGCCGACTGCCTGGCGGTGGTGGTTGTCTTAATCTTATGAGTCCGCTTACGAGCACCGCCAAGTAAAAGCCGGCATAGACGTGGTGCTGGGGGCCATGAGAGCCCTGCACTCCCCATTCAGTTGGTATGGGCAGTGCAGGGGTCCCCGGGGACAGCCCTGGTGCGCTTTTCACTGTCTGCTTATTAAACAGTGAAAAGCACAATGGGTGCTGCTGCATCCGACGCACTGCAACATTGTCGCCGGCATCAATGTTGTAGGCTGTTTCACGCTCTGTCAGCGGGAAACTCATAATATGGGCTGTGGAAAGGCTGCTGCATAGGCAGTAACCCGACCACTGGAGTTTGGCAGGAGGGCTTTTCCGCCCACCAAACTCACAATCAGTGCCATTGGGGTGGATCCGCAGATTTTGCAAAACGTAAAAAGAAATAGATATAAATTCAGACTCCCATTTAAACACCCAGATAAACACCATAATATCCACTTTCTCACCCAGAGAGACACTGTCACATCCACTCTCACACCCACACAGACACTCTCACACCCATGCAGACACTCTCACACTCACACTTACACTCAGAGAAACACTGTCACACCCATTTTCAAATCTAGACTTACACTTCTCATGCTTTCTCTCACAACCACAGTCACACTCTGATACTCAGTCTGACACCTATACAGGGACTCTCAGACCCACTTTAACACCAAGATAGCACTGTCACATTCACTCTCACACCCACTTATATATTCAGACTCCCATTTAAACACCCAGAGAAACACCATAATATCCACTTTCTCACCCAGAGAGACACTGTCACATCCACTCTCACACCCACACAGACACTCTCACACCCATGCAGACACTCTCACACTCACACTTACACTCAGAGAAACACTGTCACACCCATTTTCAAATCTAGACTTACACTTCTCATGCTTTCTCTCACACCCACAGTCACACTCTGATACTCATTCTGACACCTATACAGGGACTCTCAGACCCACTTTAACACCAAGATAGCACTGTCACATTCACTCTCACACCCACTTTCACACCTTTGCAAACATTCTCACACTCACTCTTATACTCAAAGAGATACTCTCACGCCCATTCTCTAAGGGGGTGCAAGAGCGACACTCACACGTAACTGCACACTAACACACACACTCACAGACAGCCACACACACGCTCTCATATACACAACAAACATTCCACGGCCACACACACACACACACGTCACAAACACACACAAGTACGCACAGAAACACTGCACAGGCCCACACTACCACAGAACACCACAACACGTCACAAAAACAATACAACCTCAACATCTCCTATCACTTGGCAGGGACCCACAGGGGACACTACCCAGCGACACATCACACAGACTTCACAACGTAACACCAACAGCCAAAACACACATACAAATATACAATCATACTACTTACCGATCGACCTACAAAGAACTTTGTGTCCAACATCTCATGCACATAACGCTTACACAGTCAATGCACACAAAGCCACACAACACACCAACAAACACATCACAACACCAGCAACACAGAATACCAACACAACTAAACCCCTTGCGCACACAAATGTACATTACAAAACACATATTCTACCACTTTTGGACAAAATCACAACAACACACATAGCCCAACAGAACACACGCACATACAGACACATAACTAAAGTCAGCCAGGAACAACTATCTACTACAGAACGAAATGCATGACAAAGTTGTAACCAAGAAACCAACAACTGGTTGGTTTGAATTATTATTTTTAGCATTACATTTTAAAACAAAGGCCATAGGCCAGTCCATTCTCAAAAAGACACAATGCACACAGTGCACATACTTGTGCCCTGAACTTAATTCTTGGCTGCCATGTAACCTCCACAGGAAGGGGCATTAATGGGCCAGGCAAGCACCTCAGGGAAGTCGGGGCATGGGGAGGGGTTTGGGTTTTGGTTTTGGAGGGGGACCTCTGGGATCTGGCTTGGAAGGGGGGTTTGGGCTTGGACTTAGGTTTAGGGAAGGATTGTTTTTAGGTGGAGGTGTATATTTCTTGGCAAGGGGAGGGGCATGGGAACTTGCAGGGGGGCAGGGGAGGGACACTGACCATTTAGGGGTATCACAGGGTGGGAGAGAGGTAAGAAAAAGGGCAAACACCGAAAGGAAAGCATTCTTACATACACAGGGATGCTCATAGCAAAAGGGTTTGAGCGTGGAGGGAGAGGGAGTGGTTGTCAGAAGTGTTGGTGTGGATGTCTTGGGTGCAAGTTTGTGTAAGGTATGCTTGTGGGAGCCTGTTGGGTGGGCGAGTATGGCCGTTTATATGTGTTATGAGGAGGGGTTGGAGGTGCTGGGAGATGCTGTGGTAGGTGGGTGGGTGAGTGTTGTGGTGATGACTGCAGGTACAGTGGATAAGCTGCATGTAGGTGTGTCTGTGGTTGTGGTGTTTGTGGATGTGGTGACTGGGGTGGGTGTCTGAGGGTCTGCTGTGGTGCTGTCTGTGGATGAGATAGGTGTAGTGGCTGGATCTATGAATGTTGGTGTGGTGTCTACAGGTGTGGGGAGTCAAGGCAGGTTGTGACTGTTGCTCTGTGTACAGCTGTATGTTGCTTGTGTGCATGCCAGTGGTGTGTCTTGTGGTGCTTGTGTTTGTCAGTGCTACCCTTGGATGTTGAGGTGTATGCATGCTTGTCGGTCTGTGTGCTTTGGCTAGGTCGGGGATGAAGGGTTTCGGATTGGGAAGAGGAAGGTGGAGGGGAGACGGAAGACAAAGAGTGACTGGCTGCCATCAGTATGGAGGCCAGAGCCTGAAAGGATCTCTGTAGGCCAGCCAGTGCCCTGTGAATGCCCTCCAGGAAAAAATTACTCTATTGGACTTGAATTGCCAGTCCCTGGATGGCATTCATGATGGCCGACTGACCCACAGAAATAGACCTCAGGAGGTCAATAGCCTCCTCACTGAGGACAGCATGGCTGACACGGGCAGTGGCAGAGGTACCTGTGGCAAAAGAGATGCCCATCCTCTTGGGTGAGTGGGCACAACTATCTAGGTGGGGAGCTACAGGGAGGGCAGTGGTAGTAAGTGGGGTGGCGAACTGAGATGGTGCTGGGGTGGTCCTAGATGGGTCCGCCACTGCCAGGGAGTGTCAACTGGAGGAGGATTCCGATGATGATGAGGTGGATCCAGTCTCTCCCATGGCACTCCCCTTACCCTGGACCCCTCAGTGTTGGTGGTATCAGCACTCTGGGTCCCATGGCCAGCCGCTTCCCCACACGGCTGTGCCCCATCTCCTTCACCTGCCGATGTTGATGCAGAGACACAGAGAGAGAGCCGGTCATCAGATTCTTAACATACACATACATTACGCCATACACAACACTAACAACACCTCTATGTGAAATTAGAGCCTACATCATGTCACAACTACATACTTCCAACATTCCCATATGATCATAGTCTCACCCGCAAAATAAGCCAACCATCCAGCCACTACATCACCATCCCATCAATTCAGCAGTAAATCAAAAAGGTGATGCACACAATGAATTGGCTACATCTAAAGTCTCTCCCCATACAGATCATCACTATGTATCAACAAATCATTCTTAGGAAATTAAGTTTACTGACAACACAATATCATGCCTCCCCTACTCCACAGTTGCCTAGTCCATCAGAAGTAGTTATGTTCCATGAAAGTAAAGTCATCTCACTTCAAATACAACGCAGCATGTTGCTTTGGAATCATATACCTAACTTGTGAATCTGTCCATATCTTTCACAATGTCAAATACCTCAGATGAATACACCACACATGGCATACCCAAACAGTGTGCTTCACAAAATGACTTAGCATGTAATTGAAACATGTATCTAAATGCTATGAAAAGAATAATAAAGAGTATCTGGACCCACCTATCTAACTCATTGACACATAGACAACAATTCTATGTCCTGCAATAGGGGCCTACTTAGCACACAGAATACAACCACAGACAACCACAGGGAGCATACCAACACCTCCAATACAATGGACACCAAACAATGTGCATGAAGGCAACATACCATTCCACTATACATGCTGATTTAGAAACCTCTACATGACAACATCTAAACAACTGTATCGCTAATAACTGTCCAGACATGTGAATCCTATTACCTTAGTAGAACTAACACGTACTTAACCAATTACTGAAGTAACCATGAATTGCACATACACCTAGAGTCAAGCAAATTGAATGGCAACATATCCCATAACACCAAAATATGTTAGTCAAATGAAAGCCCTGCTACACTGATAAGTCAGGAAGAAATGGGCAGATCCATTACTAGAACTGTCCAAACAGCCTCAGATTAGCCAACGTAAGTCTGGCAAAGAAGAGGTTTCAATATAACAACAGCCACAAAGTATCAATGGATACATGATGCAGGCACAAAATAGTTTGTGTTGCACCCATAGAGGTATGGTACTGCCATATATAGCATGGGCAGTATACATGGGCTAAGGGATCAGCAGCCTAGCCACTTACCTTCTCAAAACCATATACATTACAATAAAAGGTATTTGAACACGTCAATCTTATGTCTTGAACTGTCACCGCAATATTACCGGCTAGCTTTTCACTATGTAGGATGTCTACCCTGATCAAACGTCACATTTCCTAATGTATGAATCTGACATGCAAATGAGGACATCTCCTCAAACCTTATAGGGAGGGTAATATGTTTGCCATATCAGGATCCTGATTGGGATGACAGCCTCAAATGAAGTTTCCATCTATTTCAGGACACAGGACTACTTGGCCCTGTTACTCATCTGTCAGACCCCATGTTGCACATAGAGCAAGGTCCTGTGGAATAACACTGGTCAGAGACCAAAGAGCTATACAATTTACAATTGGGTAAATGGACTTGGGAACACTAGGTCTGAAGGATTACACAGCAGGTTACACATGTGTATGGCTGAGTAGAGTTACACTTATGACACAATCACATGTGCATCTCCACATGGAGTCAAACTATTTGGTTGACATAAGTGATTAACATGTCCCTAAACACAATACAATGGCCATATCTGTGTTGCAATGTTGACAACTGTAGTACTATGTCTTCGTAGGAGACACTTTACCTGTAGGACTCACCACATTGTCACAGCTGCAATACTTAGACATCATACACTTAACTGGAAGAGGCATATACATGGGTTCTGTCAGTACTTACCCCCTCGTGGCTGTTGTGCTGGCCTCAAATGCCCATCCACCTCAGGGTAGGCCACTACCAAAATAGCGGGACATTAGGGAGGTCACGGTCCAATAGGCACCCCTTTTCAGCTGGGCCTCTGCTGTCTTCCTGGCCCAGTGTCTCAAGTCTTCCTTTAGTGGGTGTTCTGCAGGCTGTGGACCCCCAGGGTCTGCACTTGCTTAGCGATGGCATGCCATATTCCCTTTTTTTATGGGTGTTATTGACACAGACAAAAGGAAAAAGTCATGTCCATATGCACTATACCGATAGTAGTGGACAGAACACTTCAGTAACAGCAAGTAGGCAAACATTCCCATCCTCTCAGTTCATACTCATGTACAAATTAGTATCAGCATGCATCAACACCTTCACTACATTTCAGGTACACCATCACGCTCCAAACCTTTTACACATTGTCATTGCATTGAACTCACCTGCTCCTCTGGTGCTCCATATAGCTGTTCTCGCAGGGGTAGGACCTCCTCCATGAGTTTGTCCAGCTCTTCAGGTGTGAAGGCTGGAGGCCTATTACCTGCAGGATGTGGCATGATAGCTCCGAGAGGCTCCCAGAGGCAGTACACAGCAAATCAGGTAGTGGAGGTCTTGCTGGCAGCAGTGTCAGGAGTGAAAGTGAGCAATATTGCAGAAGATGGCGGTTAGGTCCACCACGTACACAACCATTACCGCCATCCGCCAAAGGCAGCACTGTTTCCAATGGCAATTTCCACAGCGGTTGTGACTGCATACCACCATAACGACCTCTGCCAGTGGACTTAGGTCACTTCCACATGTCCAGTACAGTAGGTCAGACTGCTGTTATTTTAAGCACATTTCATGTATGGAAGAGTTTTGAAATCAGTGTCATAAACTAAGCCCTACATTGTGCATTATAAATGTAAGTACTGCCTCTACGTTTAGTTGTCTATTAGACCATATGAGCAGTAAAAGCGTGTAACTGAAGGACATGTGGTGATAGCAATGTACCAACACAACAACGCAACATCACAAAACAAAATAAAATGATTGACGGAGTCTTGAAACTTTTCAAACACTCACCCCCAGTCACAGATCTGGGTTTAATCCATTGTTATTTTGCTCGCCACGTCACCCCAGTTTGGACCCAGCCATATGCAAATCAGTCTTGACCCTGTTCCCCATGGGAACAGTCCAGCCTGAACTGCTAGGCCAGGTCCTCCCTGGACCGGAAACAAGCATCCTCGCACCGGTTTCAGGGTATCACCCTTCATCAGCCAGGGTAGCTTGTTTCCAGTGGCACAGCGAGCAAGGGACCTACGTCTGGGCATACCCCTGCCACTTAGGGCGCACAAAGCAACATCACAAAACAAAATAAAATATCAATAAAATAGCAATGTACACCTATTCTGAGGATCCAATGTGCATTGTTAATGTAGATAATGTGCAACAATATGTGTACAGCATGTCAAGTCAGCTTAACTAACAAAAAGATACAGTCATAGGTGAATATGCATGCATAGTACATTAGGTAATTGAGGGAATGTGCACCAAGGAGAGTGTCATAGGATGCATAGCTATGTGCTGTACTGCAGATGTCAGAGGTTGTAACCAACCTTGACAGCAGATATGTGTGATTTGTATGTGTCACATACTACATGTACATGTTTCCACATAGTTACCCTGCCATGAGGCAAGGAAGAAAACCCCAAGTGTACTGTCCACTTGTAGACCTACACACCAGGGAGGAAAGACATTCTATCCAGACATATCAGCTGAATCGGCATACAATCATCAATCTCTGTGATCAGTTAGAAGCAAATCTGATGCCTGACATACGCAATCCCTATAGCATATCTCCCATCGTTCAAGTCATGTCAGAGCTACATTTCCTGGCCACTGGGTCCTCTCAGAATTCAATGGGATGTCTCAGCCCATGTTCAGTCTGGTTTTGAAGGATGCACTGTGTGCACTGTTGAAACACCTGGAGAGCTACATCAGGTTTTCCCAACATGCGTAATTGGCCTATGTGAAAGCAGAGTTTTATGTAATGGGACACATTGCACATGTGGTTGGAGCCATAGAAAGCACCCATCTAGCCTTGGTTCCCCCTAGTGCCAAAGAACAGGTGAATAGGAACAGGAAAAACTTCCACTCCATCAGCATTCAAGTGGTGTGTCTGGCTGACCAGTACATTTCACATGTCAGTGTCAAGTATCCAGGATCAGTCCATGATTCCTTCATCATGCGGATTAGCAATGTCCCACTGCTAATGACAGGACTCAACACAGAGAGGGCCTGACTGGTTGGTAAGTTACAACTGAAATATGTGTTTGCAAAGTATGTCTCCTGCGATCACAATGTTGCATGTCCCACATATATGTTTGTGTTGTCCTAATAAATTGCTTAAAGGTGACTCTGGCTATCCTAACTGTCCATGGTTGTTGACACCAGGGAGGTACCCAACCATGCCAGGGGATGTCCGCTACAGTGAGGCCCACGGGAGGACGAGGCGTGTCATGGACTTTTGGTTAATGCAGATGAGGGGTCAGAATCCAAAACTGTTGAGGTGGTCCATCTCCCTACAGGGAATGGACTTTAAGATGGAACACCGCCCTGGTGCAGAACACGCCAGAGCTGATAGTCTGTCCAGATTCTTCCGCCTTAGTAATGAGATTTCCCATTAGGTGGGGTAGTTCTCCCCACTTTCAGCTGGGGGAGATATGTGTTAGACCTGGCATCCTTAGTGTGGTCTCATCTGTCTTTTTTGCCTCTGCTTCCCATGTTTTGACTGTGTGTTGGACTCTATTTTGCTGTTTTGGTACTCTGGGCACTTTACCACCGATGACCAGTACTAAAGTGGAAGTGCTCCTGTGTAAAATGTATGTTTAATTGGCTTTCCATTATTGGCATATTTGATTTACTAGTAAGTCTCTAGTAAAGTGCACTAGAGGTGCCCAGTGCATGTAAATCAAATGCTACTAGTGGACCTGCAGCACTGGTTGTGCACCCCACATTAGTAGCCCTCTAAAAATGACTCGAACTTGCCACTGCAGTGTTTGTGAGCAGTTTTAACCTGCCAATTCGACTTGGCAAGTGTATTCACTTGCTAGGCCTGAACCTTCCCTTTTTATGCATGTAAGGCATCACTAAGGTAGGCCCTAGTTAGCCCCATGGCAAGGGCGCAGTGTATGTTAAAGGTGGGACATACTGATGTGTTTTACATGTCCTAATAGTGAAATACTGCTAAATACAGTTTTCACTGTTGCAAGGCCTATATCTCTCATAAGTTAACAGGTGAGCTGCCTTTAAATATCATTTAAGTGCAGTTTCCCTTTGGGAGCTGATGGAAAAGTGGAGTTTGGTGTCTCTGAACTCACAATTTAAAAATACATCATTTGGTAGAGTTGGCTTTTAAATTGTCAGTTTGAAAATGCCATTTTTAGAAAGTGGGCATTTTCTTGCTTTAACCATTTTGTGACTCTGCCTGTTTATGGGTTCCCTGTCTGGGTTAGACTGACAGTTGGGCTGTTTGTGAATATCCTCTAGACAGTGACACAAAGGGAGCTGGGGTGTAGCCTGCATATCTTGATGAGCCATCTGAACTAGAGTGGAGGGAGGAGAGGTCACTTACACCTGAATGGGCTGTGCCTGCACAATGCAGTCTCCAACCCCCTGGTGTGTCTCTGAGGCCTGGCCTGGGCAAGGCAGGATCCTGTAAACAACAGATTTGCCTACTTCAGAGGCAGAAATGGGTATAAGTATGGACCCAAAACCCCAGACTTTAGATTTCTTGAAGATCACTTTTGGATTCAAGAGGAACCTTTACCAAGGAGAAGAGTTGAGAAGTTCTGCCCCTGCCAGTGACTGTGATTTGATGGCCTATACTGCAGTTTCTCCTTCTGCCTGTGCAAGGGGACAAAGACTGTGCATTCCTGCTTGAAGAAGAATCTCCAAGGGATTGAGCTGAGCTTGCCTCCTGTTTTGAAGTCTCAGGGCCATCAAAGACTTCCTCTGCCAGTACCTGGTCTCTCTGTTGAGACTCCAGCCCTGCCAAGTGGTGCCTTATCCAGTCACTAGGCCCCTGAAAGGTGACGTTGGCAGAACAAGAACTGAAATATACACACAGAACACTGTGTGGGGCAATTTTCAATGCACCGCCTGCAACACGACTGATAAACGACTTGCCACCTGCTTCGCGGCTGAAATCAATGCTCCACCTGCATTGCAGCTGGGAAATCGACACATCGCAGCTGGGGAAACGATGCAACACCCACTTACAGCTGCTGATAATGATGCAAACCCCATACAGTGCAGTTTTCCAACACCCTGCAACCGGTCTTGTCACGCATCGTACCTGGGCATCAAAGTCATTGTGAACCTATGCGGATCCAAGGTGCCCTGTCCGGAAATAGATGCATTGCTCTTGTGCAAGGGAGAAAAACGATGTATCTCTGACCCAACCGGAGAAGAAACAATGCAAGGCCTCACTTGCGAGTAAAGAATCGACGCATTGTTGACTTTTCTGACGCACACTCTCCCGTGTGGCTTTATTTTTTATGCAAACCAGGTACTTTGTGTAAAATCAACGTTTCCATTCTTTTGAAAATTCATATCTTGACTTGTGTATGTTGCATTTTTGTCCTTTTGGTTTTGTTTGCTTTAGATAAATATTACCTATTTTTCTAAACTGGCGTGGTGTACATTTTGCAGAGTTTTACTGTATTACTGTGTGTGTTGATACAAATACTTTCACATTGTTTCTAAGTTAAGCCTTTCTGCTCGTGCCATGCTACCAAGGGAGTGAGTGGGGGGTTAACCAGGTGTTTTTCTCCTTTGTCCTGACTAGAGTGAGGGTCTTTGCTTGGACAGGGGTGTTTTGCTTCAATAATGACCGAGCTGAAACACTCATGCACTGACAGAAAATCTCTGGAACGTGCTTCTTAGTCCAAAGGAGACATTTATTATTTCACTTCGCAAGGTTCCTAAAAGCAGATTAGCATGCTGAAAGCACACGTTTAAAAATGGTCACAGCAATTAAGTGAAAACATGTACAAATGATTCTCCACTGCAAATTACACAGCAAATATATGTATCTATATTATAATACAAAGCAAATAATGAATTAAAAAATATGCATCACCAAGAGGCAAGGGCAAAACTGCTTCCTCTCCCTTCTATTCAGAATCAGGTCGCCAGATCCCAGAAACGATCAAGGAGAGAGAGATCAATTAACTTCACAGGAAGGATGACACAGCTCAGCGTCCTGGATATGCCTGAGATCTGCAAACACTCTGGGGGTCATTCCGACCCTGGCGGTCATGGACGGCCAGGGCCGGGGACGGAGGAAGCACCACCAACAGGCTGACGGTGCTTCAGGGACAATTCTGACCGCGGCGGTAAAGCCGCGGTCAGAAAAGGGAAACCGGCGGAAAAGGGAAAGCAGCGCCGCCATGGGGATTCCGACCCCCTTCCGGCCAGCCTGTTCCTGGCGGTTTACACCGCCAGGAAGAGGCTGGCGGGAACGGGTGTTGTGGGGCCCCTGGGGGCCCCTGCAGTGCCCATGCCACTGGCCCCCTAACAGGGCTCCATTAAGATTTTCAGTGTCTGCAAAGCAGACACTGAAAATCGCGACGGGTGCCACTGCACCCGTCGCACACCAGCAACTCCGTTGGCTCCATTCGGAGCCGGCTTCATCGTTGCTGGGGCTTTCCCGCTGGGCGGGCGGGCGGGCGGCCTTTTGGCGGTCGCGATACGGTCTTCTGGCGGGGGAACTTTGGCGGGCGGCGAAGTTGGAATGACCCCCTCTCTGTCTCCTGTCCATCTGTTCTCGGCCTCTTATACTGTGAACAAACAAGAGAGGAAAATTCTAGAACATCCCTCTCACTGCAGAAGTTTATTTATTAAAAAAATGCTGATTGCTTTAAGCCAGCTTTGAAAATAACACGTCAGAACTTGGCTACAATCCCAAGGTGCCAATTCAAAACAAGACCGTTCCCTGCCGTCTGAGTACATTCTTATCAGCCTAAGCCCTTGGTGGGAAAGAACACCAAAAATAAAAACATGTGCACATTGTACAACGTGAACATTTAATGTGGCAGTGGCTAATACTAAAATAAAGTCAGTAGGCAAAATGAAGTTGGTGGTCACTAATGTGATGGTGTGCTGCCAGGCTAAGTGCAACATGGAGTCAACGGTCAAAACTCACATATCATTACAAGGGGGTAACCTGACTGCCAGCCAGACACCATTTCTAACAGTAACCTATAGGCATTACAAGTTAGCTAGTACTATGTATCTTTCACCTCCTGGAACATTATTGCCAATGGAAGAAATAATTTGATATCATCTGCTTTTTAGAAGTATTTATACATTAATGACTACTGATTGTTGAGTTAATAATTGATGTGATATTTTATTACTACACTCCAAAATGGCACCTGGGAGCCCTTTAGCATATGGAGAAGTAACAGTCCTTGCCTGTTATTTGTGTTTATGTCTATTTGCATTTGTCCTACAGCTATGTTTATGTAATTTACAAATTTATAGTGGAGGGGGGCTGATCGGCATTATCCCCGTGATCAAGGGCCGGCTTGGCCAAAAAATGTTGGGGAGAATCTGGAGGGAGTTCTTGGGAAAGTGGTGAAGCATGGAGGTCCTTTGGGTTACTTGAGGTCAGTCCAGTTGTCCTGCAGCTCCTCAGCGGCGATTGTCAGGTCTTGAGTGAAGCAAGCAGGGTTTGGCACCTTTTCTTTGTGCAGCAGGTCCACAGTTCTAGTGCCTTGGATCTTCTTTGTGCTGGTCTTCTTCATGTCCTTTGAATCTGATTTCTTGGTCTAGGGATACCCACTAAACACTGAATTTAGAGGGTGTTTTAGGGGGCACCTGGGAGTGTCTAATGGGACACTTACCTTTGGGTGGCTACACCCACTATAGTGACCACTTCCTGTGGGAAGAGTCACTTCCCTAACCCCAATTTGCTATTTTCCTTCCAACTAAGATGGAGTAAAATGAAATGGAGTGTCCACCTAGCAGGCAACACCTTAGGAATTGTGCATGCCAGGTGGGGCCATTCCTCCTACCCTTTGTGTGGTTTCTCGCCTTTGCTCCCCCCAAAAGTAAGAGTTTGCAAAGGGGTTTACCATCTGCTGCTAACAGCTGGCCTGGGGGTCAAGTGTCAAAGGCGTTGAGTCCTTTGAAGCTCAGCACCAGGGCAATGCACATTCCTGAGGGACGGGGTGTTAGCACCTCCACCCAGAAGGGCATTGTTTTACAAACCAGAGAGACAGGGCTCTTTCCCAAGGTTTGTAGATTGTGTGTCTGCAGGTGCCAGGCTGCATAGAACCAGTCAGCAACCACGCCAGAGTAATTCGCTTTTGCAGGGCGCACCTCTACGGTGACCACTGGTACACTTAGGGATGAATCCAACACTAGTACCAGTATGGATTAATCATTCTCAGTTATTTGATACCAAACAACCCAGGGTTCAGAGTGGCCATCATGTAGTTGGGAAACTGTAGGAAAGTACCATCTTTCTTGGCATGTTACCCTCATTTTACATTTATCTCAGTATGTTTTTTGCCTGTCTCACTGGGATCCTGCTAGCCAGGACCCCAGTGCTCATAGTTTGTGGCCTGAATGTAGTGCCTATCTGTGTCACTGAGGATCTGCTAATCAGAACCTCAGTGCTCATGCTCTTTCTGCCTTTAAATTTGTCAATATAGGCTAGTGACCACTTTTAACAATTTCAATTGGCATACTGGAATACCCTTATAATTCCCTAGTATATGGTACATAGGTACCCAGGGTATTGGGGTTCCAGGAGATCCCTATGGGCTGCAGCATTTCTTTTGCCACCCATAGGGAGCTCAGACAAACCTTTACCCAGGACTGCCACTGCAGCCTGAGTAAAATAACACACATGTTATTTCACAGCCATTTTCACTACACTTAAGTAACTTATAAGTCACCTACATGTCTAACCTTCACTTGCTGAAAGTTAGGTGAATAGTTACTAAGTGTGAGGGCACCCTTGCACTAGCACAGGTGTCTCCACATAGTTCAGGGCCATTTCCCCGGACTTTGTGAGTGCAGGGACACCATCACACGCATGCACTACATATAGGTTAATACCTATATGTAGCTTCACAACGGTAACTCCGAATATGGCCATGTAACATGTCTAAGATGGTGGAATTGTCCCCCCATCCCAAATCCAATTCCATGCATCCCAGGGGCTACACTAGTGACCCCCGGTACTGCCAAACCAGCTCTCTGGGGTTTTCTCTGCAGCTACCACTGCTCCCACCCCACAGAAAGGGTTCTGCCCTCCTGGGGTCTGGGCAGTCCAGTCCAAGGAAGCCAGAACAAAGCATTTCCTCTGAGAGCAGGGTGTTACACCCTCTCTCCTTGGAAGTAGGTGTTAAAGGCTGGGGAGGGGTAGCCTCTCCCAGCCTCTGGAAATGCTTTGGAGGGCACCAGATGGTGCCCTCCTTGCATAAGCCAGTCTACACCGGTTTAGGGAACACCCAGTCCCTGTTCTGGTACGAAACTGGACAAAGGAAAGGGGAGTGACCACTCCCCTGTCCATCACCACCCCAGTGGTGGTGTCCAGAGCTCCTCCAGTGTGTCCTAGAACTCTGCCATCTTGTTTCCAGAGGTGTGAGGGCACTCTAGAGGCCCTTGAGTGGCCAGAGCCAGCAGGTGACATCAGAGACCCCTCCTGATAGGTGCTTACCAATCCTCCTCTGAGGACTATTTAGGGTCTCTCCAGTGGGCTTTTCCTCAGATAACGACTTGCAAGAATCCAGCAGGACTCCTCTGCACTTCTCTCTTCGACTTCTGCCAAGGATCGACCACTGACTGCCCCAGGACGCTTGCAAAACTGCAACAAAGTAGCCAGAAGACTACCAGCAACATTGTAGCGCATAATCCTGCCTGCTTTCTCGACTGTTTCCTGGCGATGCATGCTCTGGGGGCTGCCTACCTTCACCCTGCACTGGAAGCAATGAAGAAATCTCCTGTGGCTCGACGGAATCTCCTCCCTGCTTCAGCAGGCACCAAACTTCAGCTTCACCGGTACTCTGCGTCCCCTCTCATCCTGACGAGCGTTGCCCCTGGAACACAGGTGGTAGACCCAAGGGACCCAGACTGTCCAGTGGTCCAACTGTCCAAATTTGGAGGAGGTAAGTCCCCTCTCCAGATAGTAATCCTGTGCACCACGTGATCTACAGCTACAAGGATGTCTGTGCACATTTTCAAGAAATCCTGCAGCACTCTGTCCTGAGATGCTCAGCTCCCTGAGTTGATCTCCGGTGTCGTGGGACCTCTCTTTGCAGTGTTGAGACAACCACTGTGTTCAGACTTCTTGAACCCGTGTTCAAGGACTTCTGTGGGTGCTTCTTTCCTGTCTGAGGGCTCTCTACGTTGCTGAGGGCCCCCTCTGTCTCCTCTCCCAAGTGGCGACATCCTGGTCCTTCCTTGGCCCGGGCAGCACCCTTTTTCTCCAACCACGACTCTTTCAGCTAGCAAGGCTTGTTTGTGGAACTTTGTCAAGGAAATAACTCTGCATCCTCCAGCACACCATGGGACATCTTCAGCATGAAGAAGAAATTCCTACCTCCTTCCGTTGTTGCAAAACCTGTGGCTTCTTCCAACCATAGGCAGCCATTTTGTACCTTCATCCGGGGTTTAGTGGGCTCTTGCCCCCCCCCCCTGGACACTTTAGCGACTATTGGACTTGGTCCCCTTCCTTTGCAGGTCTTCAAGGTCCAGGAAGCCGTCTTCAGTGCTTTGCAGTCTGTTGTGGTCCTTGCAAAATCCCTTATCACGACTTTAGTGTGTTTCTGGGGAAATAGTAGTACTTTACTCCTACTTTCCATGGTCCTGGGGTGGGGTATCTTTTACACCCTTCCAACGACCGCGGAGCACCGCCAACAGGCTGGCGGTGCTTCCTGGGCCATTCTGACCGTGGCGGTAAAGCCGCGGTCAGAAAAGGGCAACCGGCGGTTTCCTGCCAGCTTACCCCTGGCCCAGGGAATCCTCCATGGCGGCGCTGCTTGCAGCGCCACCATGGGGATTCCGACCCCCTTCCCGCCATCCTGTTCCTGGCGGTTTATACCACCAGGAACAGGATGGCGGGAATGGGTGTCGTGGGGCCCCTGGGGGCCCCTGCACTGCCCATGACACTGGCATGGGCAGTGCAGGGGCCCCCTAACAGGGCCCCATAAAGATTTTCAGTGTCTGCTTTGCAGACACTGAAAATCGCAACGGGTGCCACTGCACCCGTCGCACCCCTACAACTCCGCCGGCTCCATTCGGAGCCGGCTTCATTGTTGAGGGGGGTTTCCCGCTGGGCCAGTGGGCGGCCTTCTGGCGGTCGCCCGTCGGCCCAGAGGGAAAGCCAGAATGGCCGCCGCGGTCTTTTGACCCTTGCCTAGGGGCCCATTCGTGGTTCGTATTCCACTTTCTTAGTATATGGTTTGTGTTGCCCCTAGGCCTATTGCATCCTATTGTATTCTACAGTGTTTTCACTACTTTCTGACTGTTTTACTTACCTGATTTGGTTTGTTGTGTATATATTGTGTATGTTACCTACCTCCTAAGGGAGTTATTCCTCTGAGATATTTTTGGCACATTGTCACTAAAATAAAGTACCTTTATTTTTAGTAACTATGAGTATTGTCTTTCTTATGATATAGTACCTATATGATATAAGTGGTATTGTATGAGCTTTGCATGTCTTCTAGTTCAGCCTTGACTGCTCTGCTATAGCTACCTCTATCAGCCTAAGCTGCTAGAACACTACTAATAAGGGATAACTGGAACTGGCACATGGTGTAAGTACCATTGGTACCCACTATAAGCCAGGCCAGCCTCCTTCAGAAACTTGTATTGACCAGTGTCCACCACATGTACTAAAATGGCTGCTCTGTTCACTCACTATGCCCCAGGTTTGGCAAGGAAACCGTGGGGGCATATTGCTCATGCAGCTATGCCCTCACATATAATATGGTGCACCCTGCTTTAGGGCTGCAAGGCCTGCCAGAGGGGTGTCTTACCCATAGTAAATGCAGTGTATGGTGGACAGGGCATACAGGGCGTGTGCCATGTGGAGTTGATGTTTTAGGTTTGCACCAGGACACTCAGCCTGCAATGGCAGGGCTGGGTGCATCTGGATGCATGACACTAGAAGGTGGCACAATCAGTGCTGCTGCCCTTAGGGGCCACCCAAAGTGCCCCATGCCCTGAGTGTCTAAGTACCCTTTTATTAGTAACTTATAGTTGGTAGCTAAGGGTGTATCCAATTGTGCAAATGCATCACAACCGTTTTAGGAGAAAAGAGCTCTGGCCCAGGGAACCTGGTTAGCAGGAGCCCTGGGCGCTACAATGTCTAGGCTATATTAAACATCAGGCAAGAAGTGGGGCTAACCATGTCAAAAAGAGGCCTTTCTCACATATGTTCCATGCAGCTGCTGTTGTATTTGCTGTCTTTACTTTCACTTACACATCCTGCAGATAGGCATGTCAGCTGGCTCTAGTATTGTCAGTTCTTGAGATACATGTAGGGCCAGTTCCTGTGCAAATGTTGTTTTAGAGACATGTGCAAAGTGATATGTATCCCAATGCTGCATCCTTCCCTGAGTGCTCCTGATGCCCCCATCCCTATTGTGCAGGTATTGTTTGCATAGTTAGCTTTGTATATTTGCCCCTCTGACTATTGGGCATCCCATTGTCCTTCCATTATGTTGCAATGTGGGTGATGTGTGGGTCCATACCAGGGATGTTTAATGGGAGTGGTGTTTGTGTTCCATGACCCATTCATACATACGTGAGGGTGTCAGTTGTATTGGTAGATGTGATGTTGATGTAGTGTTGCTGTTGTGTGACACAATGTTCTGTACACTTCTCTGTCCCTGTGCCTAAGATCTGCAGACGTGTTTTTGTGTAGTGGTGCGATGCAGTGTGAGAGACCTGCCCAATGGGGGTGTTTTGTGCCTGTGAATGTGTCTTTCTTTTTGAATGACTCTGACTGTGCACACGATGACAAGTGTACTTGGTGCTTGTAGCGTGACACCATATCATGTGGATGACGGCACGGCGATCTGTTGTTGAGCTTAATAACACCGGTAGGTGCATGTACTTATAGTCTTTGCATCTACGGTGGTGTGGATTGTGTGCACCCTTGATGAACAGCAGCAGCTGCAGGACGTTTAATGTGCTCCATGGCAGAACCCGAAATGTAAGGCTGCCTGCAGGGGAGTTGCTCCTTTTATACTCCCTGTTTCTGCCTGCTGAGATGTGGAGGTAGGACTGCCATGGTCACATAGGCAGTGTGCAACCTCATTTAGGGGGTCATTCCGACCCCGGCGGGCGGCGGTCGCCGCCCGCCTGGCGGGAACCGCCATATGGCCGCTCCGCGGTCGAAAGACCGCTGGGGCCATTCTGACTTTCCCGCTGGGCCGGCAGGCGCTAGCCAAATAGCGCCCTCCGGCCCAGCGGGAAAAAGGCCTGCAACACTGAAGCTGGCTCCGAATGGAGCCGGCGGTGTTGCAGGTGTGCGACGGGTGCAGTTGCACCTGTCGCGCTTTTCACTGTCTGCTAAGCAGACAGTGAAAAGCTTCATGGGGTCCTGTTAGGGGGCCCCAGGACACCAGTTCCTGCCATCCTGTTCCTGGCGGTGAAAACCGCCAGAAACAGGCTGGCGGGAAGGGGGGCAGAATCCCGCCGCCATGGAGGATTCTCCCAGCCGGGGTTAATCCGGCGGAAAAACGCCGGACCCGGCTGGGCGACCGCGGCGTGGAATGACGATTGAAGCACCGCCAGCCTGTTGGCGGTGCATCCGTCATTCGCCACCCGCCAGGGTTGGAATGAGGGCCAAAGTGTCTGGCGGACACACTGTCTCCGGCAGACTGTTTGTGCTGCCTTGTCACGGTGGTGGTCTGTGCTGCCTTGCTGTGTCGGCAAGACCATGACAGTCTTTGCTCCATAGGCCCACATGACTTGTAATATAGTGGTCCAACCATCAAACTAACGAAGGTCATACCGCCACCATGGCAGTGCACGAACTGCCAAACTCATAATGAGGACCTTAACAATCAAATGAATAATTAATATAATTTTTTTAAATAGAAATTAATTATACTTAATTAACTTCCCACCCTGTAACCCTACAACCCTCCAAACTGCTACGCCACTATAAATACTATTTTATAATTACATTAAAAATATAAATAACTTAAAATTAGAAACTATACCTAAAAACATTAACAATAATTGCACAAACAATATAAAACATAGACAATTAAAATATTATTTAAAAACATACGGAAACAAAACAACAATAATTCTGTCAGCAATATTTTTGCATTCAGTAATTCTGTGTCACGATATTCAAATCTCGCTATTTCTGCAACTCAATATTTTTTTATCAATATTTTGCCTGAACACCATTAAACTCAATTCAGAAATGTTCGAACAGGACTACAGGAATGGGAGAGGGGATGAAGATGGGGTAGTCTGTGGCCCAAAATTAATGGCTATTATAAAAACACGATAATACTGTAGGCATGATTAATGTAAGAACATTTTCATATGATTATTTTATAAAAATCATGAATTGCTCTGCATGTTTGCATGTGTGCTCTGACATGCAGCATGCAGTATCAATATCACATGATGTAAACTTGGTTTTCAGTATTTACGTGTTATTGATACTGCATGAAGCATGCCATAATACCCATGTGTAAATGCAGGGCTTGGGGGCCTTGAGCTATAGGGGTATCTGCTGCCATCTTGCACTTTTAAGGACAGGCTGTGCTTGTTTTCAGTGCCTGAGCTGGATACTTGGGATATTCAAACATAGGGATGTGTATACAGTGCACAGCGTTACTGAGATGATCTGACTCAGGGAGCAGTGATTGTGTTCACTTTATTACACACTGGGTCAGTAGGGTCCAGAGGGGTCCATAGGTGTTGCCTCGCATAGGTTGGATGTGGACTGCGGACCCACTAGTGCTTCATTGGTGCCCACCCCACACCGAGGTAGGTAGATGCCACCTGACTGAGCCCAGCTGTGTTCACACAGAGATCCAGACTGTAGGCGGTGCAGTGGAGACCTCACCTGCAATCACCTCAAGGCGCTGCACCAGGTCCTGGGCAGCTGCAGCAAGGAGCAGTCAGGCTTTGTCAAGGGACAAGTGTTAAACATTTCAGAGTACCAATGCAGTGTGACAAGAAGAAACCCTGCTCAGTAACAAGCGGTCCTCGATGTATGAAGTAGGCTGCACTGTTACAATACTTTCTGCACAGAAGCAGAATCTATCGGTGGTCCGGAGATATGAGTTTCTGAGTTACGGATGATCGTTTAATGTAGCGCAAAGACGCATGTCAACTGGCTGTGTGGCTAACCTTGGGCACCAGCACTTCATGGACCTTGAAAGTCACTCCTTTGTGACAACTTGGGCTGATCACCAGTCAGGGGAGCCAAGCTGATGCCGGCTTAGTGCCAACTCCAAAAGCTTTTGGTGAACTTTTTTAAAACTTGAGGAAACGTTTTGTACTATTGGAAATGTAAATTAAAAATGCAAAATGATTACAATCCAATCAATAATCTAGTTGTTTATAGATATTGTCTACTAACAGGGCCTGATACAGGATGTTTTCCGAGAGGAAGTCCTGCCCACCTGGTGACAACTTCTGGCGAAGTGAGGCAAATATGTATCCCAGAATGCTGCATTCCAACACTCTTAAAATGGCCAGATCTTGAGCAGCTAACGAGCCGATCCCAGGGATCTGGTTAGCTGGGCCTACACTCCCCTTGGAAAACCCATTCCTGGACAGGAGATGTGTGGAGGCAGTGTGGAGTGGTGTGAGGCAGCCTCTGCTCGTCAGAGGCTGCTGCCCCCTGAAGCTCGCCTTCTGTGGCCTTCCCTCCCCTCAGGGTCCTCTAAGTGGAGGGACACCTCCCCCCTTAGGAGCTGCAGGGTTGAAGCTCCTTGTCAGTGGACAGGCGACTGATAAATTGTACAATCAACAGGAAACTTTCTAAGAAATCCCTTGCTGCAATAGTAATATTCAATGCAACTTTAAAATAAAGTAGGTTTAACGTAACTATTACTTTGATACCAAACAGTGCCAATTTCTGTAGTCCCATTGAATAGTTAGCACTGTAGAAATGCCAGCAGGTGACTCCCATGCTATCCACTGGGGCTCTACTCTACTTGCCTCAGTGAAACAATATAGTGTGTTTTCACTAATGGAATAGATCAAACCCCACATCCCACCTTGTACTAGTTTGAACCCTCCCTTGTGGGCAGCTCGTACTTGCCTTAGGGTTGAATTACAGATAGGGCAAGGGAAGGTGTTTACTTCTCCATACGTTTCCATGGCAAAGTCGAGCTAGCTGTCTAACTCCCCTGCCAGGCTGCAATGGCAGTCTGGGAGTCTCCCCTGGTGGTACAACTAGTGTTTCAATCCATAGGTGAACACTTAGGTCCAGATTCATGCCAAAGTGGCGCAGTGCGGTGCTGTGGCAAAAATAGCAGTGCCGCACGGCGCCACGTTTGAAATGCAGGGAAGCTGTATTTACTATAATAAGGTCCACCCTTGCAGTTCCCCCTGCACCGGTTCTGCATTAAGCTTCCTGCACAAACGCAGGAATCCTTGCAAGGCTGTCTGCATTGAGGGGATAGATTGTTTATGTGCAGGAAGGTGTCCCTTCCTGCATATAGACAATCTATGATGGCCATTTGGAACATCTATGTGTGCTGCAAAATGCAGCACACATAGAAGTACTAAAGTGTTATTTTGGCATGACTGCTTATGTGCAGAAAGGGAAACCTTCTTGCACATAAACAATCTTCCATGGCATTTTGCTTCTTCTGTGTGTGCTGCAGAACACATAGACAAAGCAAAAACGGTGAGGAATAAAATCATTCCTCCTCATTTTGCCATGCCAGTTTTTGTCGCTGCCACATATTTATGATTTCTCAAAACCAATGGGTGTTGCGGTGGAACGGCCACTGCACCACACATTGTGCGCCCCTCTGACACAGGAGCCGGAGGGGCCCATATTTACAAGGAGGCATAAGGCCACAAAAAGTGGCATTACATCTCCTTGTAAGTATGGAGCAGTGGTTATCGCCACCAGAGCGTCACGAATAGTGATGCTCCGGTGGTGTTAGGGGCTCTTAAATATGCCCCGTAATTTACCAGGCCTAGGTACACCCGGTACCACATACTAGGGAGCCCAATGCACTTTCAGAGTCAAAAAACAAGCAACTTCAGTCAAAAAGTTGAGGGCAATCATGCAAAAGAAAGCATTTCCTTACACTGATCAATTAAAAATGTCTAGGGGCACACACAAAATAATGTCTTTTTATTAAATAGGTAACCTTGACATGATAAAAATGGTTATCCTCAGACACCTCTTGGAAAATAACATTTCAACCATCTGTATATGATGGGCTACATGTTTCGGCCTTGAGACTGCCCATAAGAGTCATTGGCCTTCTTCATGGCTTTAAAATCCCTAACCATTGTACATTCACTAACATACAACACATATGTGGTGGTAGCAAACTTTCCTACCTGATCCTTCAGATCAGTTGATTCCCACCCTATTGACGGTGTGGTTAAACTTTACAGGGTGAAGAAGAAAACAGTTTTTCCCTGTAGTCATACATTTCTCACAGGTTCATGCCTACATGGGAACTGGATATTATCTCCTCATTGCCAATACTCACCTAGCCAGGCTCTCTAGGGGTAGCTGTGGCTGAGCACCAAGGCCTAACTAGGAGTCATGCAAAGCTCATGCAATACCACTGTAGTCACACAGTACTCACACACATGAAAGAATATACCCAGTGTTACAAAAATAAAGGTACTTTATTTTGGTGACACAAATGTCAAAAATACCTTAGAGTCTATACTCCCTTAGGAGGTAAGTAATATACACAGTATATACACTAGAATGCAGAAGTAGCTGTAGAAACAGAAAACAGTGCAAATAGTGAAAATTGCAATAGTTAGAAATGGGCCTAGGGGGAACACAAGCCATATACTAAAATAGTGGAATACGTAAGTCGGTTTCCCACCTAGCCAAGTGTAGTGTGTAGAGGGGCATTGGGAGTGTAAGAAAACACCAAAGGTAAGTAATAGGACCCACCCCAGAGCCCAGGAAAGCAGGAGTATATCACAGTACGTTTCCTAGAACACACAAGAACACGTGATAGAAGATTTTGCAAGAACCAGAAGAGACTGCAAGACACCAATGATGGATTCCCGAACCTGAAGGACTGTGGAAGAAGGAGACCAAGTCTAAGAAGCAAAGAAAAGTCCAGGGAGAACAGGAGCCCCTGCTAACCCGGATGAAGGTGCAAAAGAAGAACCACCAATGAAGAAGAACAGTCAGTACTGCACCCAAGAAGATGAATGTGGATTCCTGGTTGGTGCAAATGATGTCCCACACTGAATGGATGATTGCAGTCAGGTTTGCGTCTCTGGATTCTGCCAACAAGCCTTGGCACTAGCAAAGTTCGCGGTTAGCGGAAAATGGTGCTGCCTGGGACCAGGAGGGGCCTGGTGGCCTCTACCCAGGTGTAGGAGGCTGGCCTGGCTTGTAGTGGGTACCAAGGGGTACTTACACTCTGTACCAGGTCCAGTTACCCCCTATTAGTGTAGAAGAGGTGTTCTAGCAGCTTAGGCTGATAGAAGGTAGCTATAGCAGAGCAGCTTAGGCTGAACTAGGAGACATGCAAAGCTCCTACCAAACCACTGGTGTCATATGCACAATATCATGAGAAAACACAATACACAGATATACTAAAAATAAAGGTACTTTATTTTTATGACAATATGCCAAAAGTATCTCAGTGAGTACCCTCAGTATGAGGATGCCAAATATACACAAGATATATGTACACAATACCAAAAATATGCAGTAATAGCAAAAGGATGTAATGCAAGCAGTGTAAAGTTGCAATAGATTGCAATAGAAGCACATGGGTATAGGGGCAACACAAACCATATACTCCAAAAGTAGAATGTGAGCTTGTAGAGGGTCGCTGGGACTGTAAGAAAACAGTGAGGGTTAGAAAAATAGCCCATCCCAAGACCCTGAAAAGTAGGTGTAAAGTGCACCTATAATCCCCAGAGAGCACAGAAGTCGTGATAGGGGGTTTCTGCAAGGAAGACCAACACCAGCAAGGCAACAACAGTGGATTTCCGGACCTGAGTACCTGTGAAACAAGGGGACCAAGTCCAAGAGTCACGACAATGTCGAGAGTGGGCAGATGCCCAGGAAATGCCAGCTGAGGATGCAAAGAAGCTGCCACTGGATGGAAGAAGCTTTGGTTTCTGCAAGAACGAAGAGGACTAGGAACTTCCCCTTTGGAGGATGGATGTCCCATGTCGTGAAGAAGCTTGCAGAGGTGTTCCAATGCAGAAAGACCGCAAACAAGCCTTGCTAGCTGCAAGGGTCGCGGTTAGGGTTTTTGGATGCTGCTGCGGCCCAGGAGGGACCAGGATGTCGCCACATGGATGAGGAGACAGAGGGGGCACCCAACAAGTCAGGGAGCCCTCACAGAAGCAGACAGCGCCCGCAGAAGTACTGGAACAGGCACTTGGAAGAGGAGTGAACCGGAGTCCACCCGAAGTCACAAAAGGGAATCCTATGACGCCGGAGGACAACTCAGAAGGTTGTGCACTGCAGGTTAGAGTGTCGGGGACCCAGGCTTGGCTGTGCGCAAAGGTAATCCTGGAAGAGTGCACAGGAGCCGGAGCAGCTGCAAATCACGCGGTACCCAGCAATGCAGTCTAGCGTGGGGAGGCAAGGACTTACCTCCACCAAACTTGGACTGAAGAGTCACTGGACTGTGGGAGTCACTTGGACAGGGTTGCTGAGTTCAAGGGACCACGCTCGTCGTGCTGAGAGGGGACCCAGAGGACCGGTGATGCAGTCTTTTGTTGCCTGCGGTTGCAGGGGGAAGATTCCGTCGACCCACGGGAGATTTCTTCAGAGCTCCTGGTTCAAGAAGGAGGCAGGCTACCCCCAGAGCATGCACCACCAGGAAACAGTCGAGAAAGCAGGCAGGATGAAGCGATACAAGGTTGCAGTAGCTACTTTGTTGCTGTTTTGCAGGCGTCCTGAGCAGTCAGCGGTCTATCCTTTGGCCGAAGGTGAAGAGGGAGATGCAGAGGAATTCTGATGAGCTCTTGCATTCGGTATCTGAAGAATTCCCCAGAGCAGAGACCCTAAATAGCCAGAAAAGGAGGTTTGGCTACCTAGGAAGGAGGATAGGCTAGTAACACAGGTAAGAGCCTATCAGAAGGAGTCTCTGACGTCACCTGCTGGCCCTGGCCACTCAGAGCAGTCCAGTGTGCCAGCACACCTCTGAAACCAAGATGACAGAGGTCTGGGGCACGCTGGAGGAGCTCTTGGCACCTCCCCTGGGAGGTGCAGGTCAGGGGAGTAGTCACTCCCCTTTCCTTTGTCCAGTTTCGTGCCAGAGCAGGGCTGGGGGATCCCTGAACCGGTGTAGACTGGCTTATGCAGAGATGGGCACCATCTGTGCCCATCAAAGCATTTCCAGAGGCTGGGGGAGGCTACTCCTCCCCAGCCCTGACACCTTTTTCCAAAGGGAGAGGGTGTAACACCCTCTCTCTGAGGAAGTCCTTTGTTCTGCCTTCCTGGGCCAGGCCTGGCTGGACCCCAGGAGGGCATAAACCTGTCTGATGGGTTGGCAGCAGCAGCAGTGAAACCCCGGGAAAGGCAGTTAGGCAGTACCGGGTCTGTGCTAGAGACTCGGGGGATCATGGAATTGTCTCCCCAATGCCAGATCTTAGACATGTTACATGGCCATGTTCGGATTTACCATTGTGACGCTATACATAGGTAGTGACCTATGTATAGTGTACGCGTGAAATGGTGTCCCCGCACCAAAGTCCGGGGAATTTGCCCTGAACGATGTGGGGGCACCTTGGCTAGTGCTAGGGTGCCCACACACTAAGTAACTTTGCACCCAACCTTCACCAGGTGAAGGTTAGACATATAGGTGACTTATAAGTTACTTATGTGAGGTGTAAAATGGCTGTGAAATAATGTGGGCATTATTTGACTCAGGCTGCAGAGGCAGGCCTGTGTACAAATTGTCAGAGCTCCCTATGGGTGGCAAAAGAAATGCTGCAGCCCATAGGGATCTCCTGGAACCCCAATACCCTGGGTACCTCAGTACCATATACTAGGGAATTATAAGGGTGTTCCAGTATGCCAATGTGAATTGTTAAAATTGGTCACTAGCCTGTTAGTGACAATTTGGAAAGCAGAGAGAGCATAACCACTGAGGTTCTGGTTAGCAGAGCCTCAGTGAGACAGTTAGGCATCACACAGGGAACACAAACATATAGGCCACAAACTTATGAGCACTGGGGTCCTGGCTAGCAGGGTCCCAGTGACACATAACAAACATACTGACAACATAGGGTTTTCACTATGAGCACTGGGCCCTGGCTAGACAGTGAAAACACCCTGACATATACTCACAAACAGGCCAAAAGTGGGGGTAACAAGGCTAGAAAGATGCTACTTTCTCACACCAGGAGGGAGAGACCGAGGGGGCTCTCAGCAACTCAGGGAGCCCTCAGAAGACCAGGCAGTGCATACAGGAGTCCCACAGCAGGGGGATAAAGAAGGTGCAAAAGGAGGCCACACAGCACTACACAAAGGGATCCCACACCACCGGAGAACCACGCAGGAGGCTGTGCATTGCAGGAAGGAGTGCTGGGGGCTGGAGCTGCACAGTGTATGAAGAAATTCATGAATGATGCCAACAAGCCTTGGCAACCGCAAAACACACGGTGCACGGGCATACTGTCTTGCGTGGGGAGGCAAGCTCTTACCTCCGCCAAATTTGGGCAGCTGGACTTCAGGACCATCGGGACCATTTCAGTTTACCACCTGTGTTGCTGGATCCATGCACTTTTTCAGGAGAGGGGACCCAAGCCACCGGTCGTTGCTGCACAGGAGTGTCTGCTGAAGCAGGGAAGTGACTCCTTCACTTCAAGGGAAATTCCTTCGTTCTTCTGGTGCAGGCTGAAGACAGGCAGTCCTCAGAGGATGCATGACCTAGGAACAGTTGCAGTTGCTGGCAGGAGCTGAAGATACAATGTTGCAGAATTCGTCTTTGCTTCTTTTTTTGCAGTTTGTAGAGTCCCTGGAGGGTCCAGATGCAGTTTCTTCTGTAGAAGGTGAAGTAAAGGATGCAGAAGATTCCTGTTGGAGTCTTGCAATCCGAATCTGAGGAGGCAGCCAGGAGAGAGACCCTAAATAGCCCTAAAAGGGGGATTGGTCAGCTACACAGGTAAGCACCTATCAGGAGAGGGCTCTGACATCACCTGCTGACACTGGCCACTCAGATGCTCCCAGAGTGTCCTGCCAACTTGAAATCTAAGATGGCAAAACCCAGGGACACTCTGGAGGAGCTCTGAGCACCACCCGTGGGGTGGTGATGGACAGGGGAGTAGTCACGCCCCTTTTCTTTTTCCAGTTTTGAGCCAGAGCAGGGACTGGAGGTTCCTGTACCAGTGTAGGCTGGATTATTCAAGGATGGCACCATCTGCACCCTTTAAAGCATTTCCAGAGGCTCTGGGAGGCTACCTCCCATGCCTGTAACACCTATTTCCAAAGGGAGAGGTTGTAACACCCCTTTCCCAAAGGAAATTCTTTGTTCTGCCTTCTGCCTTCCTGGGCTCGAGCTGCTTGAGCAACAGGAGGGCAGAAACCTGTATGTGAGGGGACAGCAGCTGGGGCTGCCTGGAAAACCTCATAAGTGTGGTATGACAGTACTGCAGGTCCACTGTGGAGTCCCCAGAGTGCATGGAATAATACAACCAATGCTAGAATCTGAGTTACC
Organism: Pleurodeles waltl; assembly: GCF_031143425.1. Taxonomy (NCBI): domain Eukaryota; kingdom Metazoa; phylum Chordata; class Amphibia; order Caudata; family Salamandridae; genus Pleurodeles; species Pleurodeles waltl. The sequence goes on from NC_090447.1 coordinate 3,843,286, forward strand.
ATTGTGAAGCTGGACATAGGTATTGACCACATGTAAGATGGCGTCCCGCACTCTCGAAGTCCGGGAAAATGGTCCTGGACGACGTGGGAGCACCTTTGCTTGTGCAGGGGTGCCCTCACACACAAGTACTCTGCACCCATCCTTCAGGGATGGAATGCCTGACATATGACTTATAAGTGACCTGGTGCAGTGTAAATAGCAGTGAAAGGGTGCATGTACCATTTCACACAGGCTGCAATGGCCCTATGGGTGGCAAAAGAAATTCTGCGGCCCATAGGGATCCCCTGGAACCCCAAAGCCCTGGGTACCTAGGTACCAATCAACTATAAACTTATATGGGGGCACCAGTATGCCAACTGTGGGTGGAATACTGGATAACCAGTATCCTATAACCACAATTTAAGGGAGAAAGCATAACTACTGGGGTCTTGATTAGCAGGATCCCAGTAGACACAGTCAAACACTGACAAACAGGCCGAAAGTGGGGGTAACCATGCTTGAAAGAGGCTACTTTCCTAAATCCCTATACATATATATTCCTATATTTTTCCATTTGGTAAACATCTTTGAACTTCTGGACACAGTCGAGTTCACTCTGGTGGTATCTACCTAACTGAGTGTGTGGTGGACACACAAAGAACCATGCCATGGTCAATAGTGGGTTCGCAGTCTAAATCCAATTTCTTATTAAATCTGCAATAATAACATTAAGGCCCTCATCTTCACATTGGCAGTTTCATTGGGGTGCCATGAGACCGCCAGTGCTGGCCGTCTTCCGCCCACCATAATATGGCTACTGCAGGATTTCCGCCACAATAAGGGCGGAAATCCACCAGTAGCCATGGTGGCAGTTTAGGCTCCTGGGGGGTGCTACGACCTGCACCGTCCCACCAGTAGGACACCGCCAGCCATATTTTGACCAAAATGACGGCCTAGCTGTGTCCAGCTGGAAAGGTGCGTCTGGCGGTAGCAGCACCCCTTCCCCTTCCCTGCCGGACGACTACCTCGCCGGACAAGGTAAGTCGGGCATCCGTCAGGGGAGGGGGGTGAAGGGCGGGGAGTTTTGTGTGTGAGTGTGTGGTGTCTGCGTGTGTGAAAAAATGTGTGTGTGTGAGTGTGTGAGTGTTGTGGTGTATGCTTGGTTGTATGCATGTGAGTGAATACGTGTATGTATGTGATGGTGAGTGCATGTCTGCATGTCAGTGTGTATGCGTGTGAGCATGTGTGAGTGAATGCGTTTATAGATAAGGGTAGTGCATGGATGCATGAGTCGTGCTTGTGGGTGTGTGTGTGGATGATTGAGGGAAGGGGGTTGTGAGGTGGTGTGATTCTAGGGGGGGTGGGTGGTCAGTGTAATTCCAGGGGGGTGGTGGGTGGGGGAGCAGTGTGATTCTGGGGGGGTGGCAGTGTGATTCCAGTGGGAGTGGGGGTGGGGCGTTAGACGATTGCTGGGGGGTGGAGGAACCTTCTACCAGAGACAGGGAAGGAATTCCCTGTCACCGGTAGCCTTACTGCCATGGTTTTTGTGGTGGTGGTACCACTGTGAAAACCATGGCGGTAGGCCAGCTCATTATACCGCTGGCAGTCAAGTGTGAACCGCTGGATTGGAGATGCACATCTCCGGCCTGGCGGTTTATACCAGCATGGCGGTATGAGTAGTGATGTGGCGGGTTGGCTATGGCCAATCCACCACACTCATAATGTGACGGTATGCACCACCAGCCTGTTAACCTCCAGGGTTAAAATGTAGGCCTAAATTCATATGAATAAAAATAAAATGAAAATAAAAGTATATTAACAATACATTATTATTTAATAGTACACACTTTCAAAATGAAAATACTTTAAATATCTTTTTTTTCTAATTTTCAATGCCATGCCGTCTGGATGTGTACAGTTAGGGAGGACTGCACTTAAGTATTTCAATTCCCTCTGAGTCTCTTGTTGTGATAGAGTGTAACTGCGTGCGTAGGCTTAAAGCAACTTGTCTGCTCTTTTCTAGATGATGTGATGTTATGTTAGAACTAGTTTCAGAACCTTATTTATCAGTGATGTCCTCATGTGCTAACGTGTGTTCTTCAAATATGCAGAATTTGTCCACTTGTGTGTAGGTTACAGACAAACTTCTGCTCTCATGACTCACAGGGTGGGAGTACAGGCTCAGAGTCCGAGTCCTTGTGGAGAAGCCACAGTCCACCTACCTAAAACACTACTAAAAGTAAGTGATGTATATGTTTGGATGCTTAGTATACATAATGCATTATGTAACACATTTCACAGAGAGAGAGAGAGAGAGACTCAAGGAGAGGCACTAGGGCCATGAAACGCTGCTGCATGGAAATACAAACACCAGAGTAGACAGACACAACAGTGGGAAACAAAACCACAAAGAACAGGATAGGCAAATAGGTACCGCAACACGGGAACACTGACACTTTAACAGAGAATCACAAACATGTGGACAAGGAAACACAGGTGCCAGGGAAGGAAGGCACAAATACTGAGGCACAGAGGCACAACCACGGGGGTAGAGAGGCACAAACTCTGGCCAGAGATGCAAATAATAGGGCACAGTTACACAAGCACTAGAACAAGAGAGACAAACACTGGGACACTACAATGCACGTGTTAAGACCAAACAAGGCACTGTAACACAGACAGGGTGACTGAGAGATGCAAAGAATAGGACAGGGAAATAGACACTGGGACCGATGAACACAAATACTGGGCAGGGAAACACAGACTGCACAACTTGAAATACTTGAAACTCAGAGAGGGAAACACTGACACTCGAACAGCAAAAGACAAACATGAGGACAGAGAAACAATTACACCAGGACTGGGAAACACTGATTCTAGGACCGGGAAACACTGACACAACTGATTACAACTTTGGAGGAGGTGTTAATCCGTCCCAAATGTGATGGCTATACCACCAGCCGTATTACGAGTTCCATAGGATATAATGGACTCTTAAAACGACTGGTGGTATATCCGTCACATTTGGGATGGATTAACACCTTCCTCCAAAGTTGTAATCAGGCCCAAAGACTGGGATAGAAAAGACATTGTGGCAGAGAAACACATACAGGAACAAATGTATGGAGACAAAAAGACAGAAACGCCAGGACAGGTAAAGACAGGCTCTGCTTCAGAGAGACTCAAACAATGTGAAAGAGTAAAAGGTACTTGGGGTGTTCAAACATAGGGGTGTGTACATAACATACATTATTTAGAAGACTTGGGAATCTAGGCGCAGTGAGTGTCACTGCACTCACAGGCTCACAGTAACATGTCTACTCTCTTCCAGTTGATGAGATGTTTTAATAATTCCAGACCACTCATTCAGCAGAGATGGCCTCGCGGTGCTACCTTGTGTGTTCCTCAAACCTGCAGGATTGGTCTATCTGTGTGTAGGCTACAGACACACAGTCCTGCTCCCATGATTCACAGGTGGGAGTACAGGCCTGAAATCCTAGCCCCTGAGGAAGGGAGAGAATGCTCCTAGTTAATACACTACTAAAAGTCAATGGACTATATATTTAGATGCACACTATACATAATATCTATATATATTTGGATGTACAGCATACATAATGTCATATGTAAAACGTTAGAAAAAGAGAGAGAGAGATTCCAGGACAGGCACTTGGGGCAAGAAACACAGGTGCATGAAACTCAGACACCAGAGCAGAGGGACACAACATTAGGACACAGATACATACATATTAGGACAGGGAAACACAGGCACCAGGATAGGGAGGCACAAATACTAAGGCAAAAAAACACAACCACAGGGACACAAACTCTATGGCGAGAGATTCAAATACTAGGGCAAACTAACATGGACACGAGGGACCTAAGGCACAAACTACAGGGCAGTGCAACACACACTCTGTGACTGATAGACACAACCACAGGGAAGTGTAACACACACACTATGAGTAGAAGACACAATCACAGGGCAGTGCAACACACACACTGTGAGTGAAACATACAACCACAGGGAAGTGTAACACACGCTATGCATGAAATACACAATCGCAAGGCAGTGTTACGCACACACTGCGACTGAAAGACACACTCACAGGGACACAAACTCTATGGCTAGAGATGCAAACAATAGGACACACTTACACAGGCACTAGGACGATAGAGACAAATACTGGGACACCAAGATGCATAAGTTAGGACCAAGGGACACAAACTACAGGCCTGTGTAACACAGACAAGGTGACTGTGGGATGCAAACAATGAGACAGTGAAACAGACCCCGGGACTGTTGGATACAGACACTGGGCCAGGGAAAGATAGGCATTGTGGTAGAGAAACACAGACACCAGAACATGGAACACTGACACTCAGAGAGGAAAACATAGAAACTAAGATCAGGAAACACCAGCGCCAGGAGAAGCTAATAGTAAGGCACAGAGACACAAACACACAACCAGACACAGAGAAAGAGATAGCAAAACAAGAACAAAGGAACATCAGCAGAAAGACACAGACACACAACCCAACACAGAGAAAGAGAGGATCACTAGAGCAGAGGGACATGGGCAGAGAAACACTGACACACAACCCAACACAGAAAGAGATAGCAAAACAAAAACAAAGGAACATCAGCAGAAAGACACAGACACACAACCCAACACAGAGAAAGAGAGGATCACTAGAGCAGAGGGACATGGGCAGAGAAACACAGACACACAACCCAACACAGAGAAAGAGAGGATCACTAGGACAGAGGGACATGGGCAGAGAAACACTGACACACTACCAGACACAGAGAAAGGGAGGATCACTAGAACAGAGGGACATGGGCAGAAAGACACAGACACACTACCAGACACAGAGAAAAAGAGAGGAACAGACATACACAACCAGACACAGACAAAGAGAGAAGAAATAAGAACAGAGGGACTTGGGCAGAGAGAGACAGAGACAGAACCATGTGAAGATACAGAGAGAAGGACAATAGAGCAGAGGATTACGAGTACAGCAGAAAGAATCAGGCACACAACTGAAGAAAGATGCAGAAAGAGGAACACTAGAACGGAGGGAAATGAACAGAGCAACACAGGCACACAACCAGATAAAGAGAAAGAGAGGAGAACACTAGTACTTAGAGTCACCAGAAAGACACAAGCACACAACTGGACACAAAGAAAGAAAGAAACACTAGACCACAGGGACATGAGCAGACACAGATGCACAACTGGGCCAAGAGACAGACATATACACTAGAGCACAGAGGGGCTGAATTTAGGGATGTAGCCAGGGGTGCTGCCGTTACCCTAAAATAACCACTGTGGAGTTTGGAAGGTAAATCAGCAATAAAGATGCTTTTACATTTTATTTTATTTTCACATTTGCGAAGAGTTCAAAAACAGAGGTCAAATGTCAGGATGTGTCTTTTGACAAATCGATGCTTATTCTTTTAAAATGGAAACTGGTGTTTTCTACCTTTTTCTGATAGAAACTTAAGAGGGTTTTGTAAAGTGAATTACCTGACAATCTTTCTGGGGTACTGGAAGAGTGTATAGAAAGGGTGTAGGGTGTAAAATGATTTCTAACACATTACAATTTAAATTGACACGAATAAACGGCAGAAATATTTCCAAATATTTCAGGACTTAGGAAAGCAGGACGTTTTAGGATTTGTTTTGTAATTAAATAGCATGAAGGAAACAAAGATTTGAATAGGATCAAAACAAAAATAAATGTTTGTGGTGGTGCACAAACAGTAAACATTTGCTGAAATTCAGTCCCATCCCCCTCTGTTTGTGCACCATGTATTCTTATCAGTAAAACTGGATGCCTGTGCAAATGAAATGGCCAATTAAAAGTGTTATCTGTAAATGACAGTGCAATACCACACACTTCTCTTTCGTAATATATTTGTGAGGGAGTACTCCCAAATACATACCTGGTGATGGAGGCTGGCACTCTACGCAGTGTACAATACCAGGTACACTATGCAGAGTGTCCGGACAACCATATGTTATTTTTCAAGGGTAAAAATCAGACCACCTAATGCTCTAATTTGTAAGGTAGCTGGTCGAGCAGTTAGGCTAATCCAGGAGATGTGCTAAGCATTTGCTGTTCTCACAAATCCAATCATGCAACAGACACACTCAATGAATAACTCGCAACCAGAATTTATAAAAAAATACTTCAGACTTTTATATAATTTTTAAGACCAAAATCTTTAGAATACGTTAAGTACCTTTTGAGCTATCACTTTTTGAAGTTTTAATAAAGTTACTCTTCCTGTGCGTAATTACCCGCCATAGGAATCAATAGTCAGTCACTTTTAAAAATGCATTAAGAATCGCACAGGTGAGTTACCAGTCTCTTCTTTTGGAGGGTGTTCGCAGGGTTTGGTGGGCACCTTGTGCCAGCTGGAGAGCTTCGGGAAGCTCCTGGTTCCGACGGGAGCAGTGTTGGAAAAGTTCTTGGCACAGGTACAAGGCCACCGGGATGGGCCACTTGGAAAAGGACTGGTTTGCATATTCAAAGTGGTGTCTGGGGGTCCCCTTTGGTTGTCGAGGTCACAGGGGGTTGGGGACCCGGGGCACACAGCAGATCCCGAGATGCAAGGCCCAGGCCGGCCAGGTGCAGGGCGTTTTGGAGGTCTTGGATGCTGTGCGCAATGAAGTCCACTGGAGCTGGGGGGTAAGTCTCTTTGAGTGCCGCTCACAGGACAACGGGGGCACTCTGGTTGGAGGTCTAGGGTGTTCCTGAAGTCCCTCTATTGGGGCTTCCCCCTGATCCTTTGTGAGCTTGGGGGGAGCTGGTTTTCTCCTGGTCTGATGTCAGCTGATCAGGACCCAGGGTATTGCTCTATCTCGACCACTGGGGGTCGCATCATCACCAAACGTGGTACAGTTTAGGGGCACTTCTGGGCCGTCATCTGTGTGTCATTGGGTCTGGCTGTGACATCCAGGCGTGGAGATATCGGCGATTCAGTGAAGTGGCCCTCACTGGTTTCTTGGTCCTTTCCAGTTTACTTTCCTTTCTTGAGTGGTGCCTCCACTCAGGAAGGGGATCTGGGGTGATCCTTGAACCCTGGAGGTCCCCTGGGTTTCTTGGGGTCGGTCCAGTGTTCAGCTCCTCCGCTGTCACGATTGTCGGGACTCTGGTGCAGCAAGCAGGGGTCTTGACGCCTCTTCTGGTGCAGCAGGTCCTCAGTTCTCGTCCTGGCGGTTTCTCTGGTGCTGGTCTTCTTGTCTTCTTGGAATCCTTTTCGAATCTAACATCTTGGTCTAGGGAGCCCACTGAATACTGAATTTAGTGGGCGTTTTAGGGGGAACCTGGTAGTGTCCAATGCGGCACTTACACTTGGGTGGCTACACCCACTACAGTGACCACTTCCTGTGGGAAGGGTCACTTTCCTAAACCTCATTGGCTGTTTTTCTCCATTCCAAGATGGAAATAACTGATTCAGAGGGTTCACTTTGCATGCAAGCTCTTAGGAGTGGTGCATGCTCAGTGAGGCCACTCCTTCTACCATTTGTCTGGTTTCCTGCCTTTGCCCCTGCCAAAAGGGGGGGTTGCAAAGAGGGAATGCCCTCTGCTGCTAGCAGCAGGCCTGGAGGCTCGAGTTTCAGGGGCTGTAGCCATGTAAAGCTCACCGCCAGGGTGTTGCACATTCCTGAAGGAGGGGGTGTTAGCTCCTCCACCCAGGAAGGGCATTTTCTTACAAACCAGAGAGCCAGGGCTCTCCTCAGGTTTGTATACTGGCTGTCTGGAGTGGGAGCTGGATGGAACCAGCCAGCAACTCTGCCAGTTAGGGTTATCTTTTGCAGGGGGCACCTCTAGGGTGGCCCCTGGGTACATTTAGGGCTAAATCTAATACTGGTATCAGTTTGGATTTAACATTCTGAGTTGTTTGATACCAAATAACCCAGGGTGCAGAACGCCCATTAAGTGGCTGGGGAGCTCGTGTTTGACCAGTGCCCAGTACATACATTAAAATGGCTGCTCTGTTCACTCACTATGTCCTAGGTTTAGCAAGGACACAGTGGGGGCATATTGTTCATACTGCTATGCCCTCTCATATAGTATGGTGCACCCTGCCTTCGGGCTGAAAGGCCTGCTAGAGGGGTGACTTACCCATAACATATGCAGTGTATGGTGGACAGGGCACACAGAGAGTGTGCCATGTTGAGCTTATCGTTTTAGGGTTGCCCCAGCACACTCAGCCTGCAATGGCAATGCTGGGTGCATCTGGGTGCAGGGCCCTTGAGGGTGGCACAATCAGTGCTTCTGCCCCAAGGGGCCTTCTCTTAATATCTCTTGCCTTGGGTACTGGGGTACCCATTTACTAGAGACTTACAGTGGTATTTAAGAGTATAACCAATTGTGCCAAGCATCACAACAGTTTTTGGGAAAGAGCTCTTGCCCAGGGAGCCTGTTTAGCAGGGGGCCTGGGCACTACCAACTTCTAGAACACATCAACATCAGGCAAGGCAAAAAGTGGTGACTAACCATGCAAAAAGAGGCCTCCTCTCACACCGGGCTAGATATCACACCCTCACCACTCTCCTGCTGAAAGATTGTGGCTCATTTGCTACACTGTTCTTTTTGTGATGCCCAGCTTTTTCACAGTCTCTATGATGTTACCATGATGGCAGCACCCCCACTCTGAAAATGTGTCCAGCACCATTTCTAGAATTGACAGGCACTGTCAGAGCAGAAAGGCACAGGCACACAACTAGACAGGATAGAGATGGAGGAACACTTCAATCAATCAATCAATCAAAACAAAATTATAAAGCGTGCTACTCACCCGTGAGGCTCTCAAGGTGCTTGGCGTGGGGGGGTTAAGGGGGGGGGCAGGAGGGTCACTGTTTGAACATCCATGTCTTTTGGGGCCAGATGTATCAAAATATTTTGCACTCGCAAACGGCGAAATCGGTCGTTTGCGAGTGCAAAATCGTGGTCTGCAATGCATCAAAGGCATTCGCAGACCACAAAATAGAAATCGCAAAAATTGCGTTTTTTTTGCATTGCGACCTGGATTTTGCGAATCGCATTTTGCGATTTGCAAAATCCAGGTCACAAGGCAATTCTGCAAAAAATCGCAAATTGCGATTTTTTGCAGAATGGTATTTAGCACATGCAAAATACCATTGTCTGCAACCAGGTGGTAACCTGGTGCAATATAAAAAAATGCAGTAAAACTGTATTTTTAAATGTTATATGTAAAGCACACATGCCCTTTTGGCATGTCTGTACTCTACATGGTAAAAAAACAAATTGGGGTGCAGGAGAGGGGGCCTTAGGCCCCCAGCACCCTGGCCTTTTGCATTTCCCAAATTGCGATTTCTGGTTCAGAAATCGCAATTTAGGAAATGCAAAAAATTTGCAGCTATGGGCCAACAGGGACATAGCTGCGAATTGGGCCAGTATCGCAATTTGCGATTCGGTAATTGCATTTGCGATTTTTAAGAAATCACTATTACCGATTCGCAAATGTGATACATGGCCCTTTGTGATTCGGTTATAGCGATTTCTTAAAAATCGCAATTACCGAATCGCAATGGGCCAGAATCATACATCTGGCCCTTGGTTCTTTCTGAAGAGCAGGAGGTCTTTGGTTTTGCAAAGGTTGGTGGGGAGGGAGTTCCAGGTTTTGGGGGCGAGGTAGGAGAAGGACCTGCCTCCTGTGGTGGCGCGTTGGATGCGGGGGGACTGTGGCTAGGGCGAGGTCGGCTGATCGGAGGTTGTGGGTGGAAGTGTGGAAGTTCACTCTTTCGCTGAGGAAGGTCGGGCCGGTGTTGTGGAGGGATTTGTGTGAGTGGATGAGGATCTTGAATGTGATTCTCTTGTTAATGGGGAGCCAGTGAAGGGATTTGAGGTGTGGGGAGATTCGTTCGTGGCGGGGTAGGCCGAGGACGAGGTGTGCGGCTGTGTTCTAGATTCTCTGGAGTTTGTGTTTGAGTTTGAGTGTAGTGCCAGCGTAGAGGGCGTTACCATAGTCTAGTCTGCTGCTGATGAGTGCATGGGTGACTGTCTTCCTGGTCTCTGGGGGAATCCATTTGAAGGATTTTTTTAGAGTGCTGAGTGTGTGGAAGCAGGAGGAGGTTAGAGCATTGATTTGCTGTGTCATGGAGAGGGAGGGGTCCAGGATGATGCAGAGGTTGCGTGCGTGGTTTGCGGGGGTGGGTGCGGAGCCTAGGGCGGTGGGCCACCAGGAGTCGTCCCATATGGTTTTGTTGGGGCCGAAGATGATGATCTCGGTTTTGCTGGAGTTAAGCTTGAGAGGGTTAGTTGTCATCCGGTTGGCGGTGTCGAGGAGAGCAGCGTGTAGGTTGGTTTTGGCGGTGGTGGGGTTGCGGGTGAGGGAGAGGATGAGTTGGGTGTCATCTGCGTAGGAGAGGATAGTGATTCTGTGTGATCGGAGGAAGTTGGATAGGGGGATCATGTAAATGTTGAAGAGTGTGGGGCTAAGGGAGGACCCTAGGGGGACTCCGCAGATGATGTTGGTAGTGGTGGAGTGGAAAGGTGGAAGGCGGACTCTCTGGGTCCGGTCAGTGAGGAAGGAGGTGAGCCAGTCTAAGGCTTTGTGGCGAATTCCTATGTTGTGGAGGCGTGTGCGGAGTGTGTGGTGGCAGACAGTGTCAAAGGCTGCGGAGAGATCTAGGAGGATGAGTGCAATGTTCTCGCCTTTGTCGACTTTGGTCCTAATGTCGTCAGTGCATGCGATTAGGGCGGTTTCCGTGCTGTGGTTCTTGCGAAACCCGGATTGTGAGGGGTCAAGAGGATTGTTTTCTTTGAGGAAGTGGAATAGGCGGTTGTTGACTAGTTTCTCAGCAACCTTGGTGGGGAAAGGGAGGAGGGAGATGGGGCGATAGTTGGAGAGGATCTCCGGGTCGGCTTTGTTTTTTTTTTAGGAAAGCAGTGATTTCCGCGTGCTTCCCGGGGTCTGGGTAGGTGGCGGAGTCAAAGGAGGAGTTGATTATGTCGCGGAGTGTGGGGGAGATGGTTGGGCTGGCTTTGTTGTAGATGCGATATGGACAGGGGTCGGAGGGGGATCCGGAGTGGATGGAGTTCATGGTTGTTTCGGTTTCTTCGTGTGTGGTGGGGGCCCAGGTGGTGAGTGTGGTGGGGGGGATCATGAGTGGGGGTTGAGTTGGGTGAGTGAGAGGTGTATGTGGTGGGTGTGTGTGGTATGAAGCTGTTGTGGATGTCCAGGATTTTGTGGTGGGAGTGGTTGGGGAGGGCGTCACATAGGGGCTGTGTGTGTGAGGGGTCTGTGTTGATGGCTTTGGGTTTGGCTAGTTCATTAATGATGGTGAAGAGTTCTTTGCTGTTTTGAGAGTTGTTGTCAAGGCGTGTCTTGTAGTGATCTCTTTTGGCGGTGCGTATGAGTTGGTGATGGGTGCGAATGGTGGCTTTGAGGGTGGAGAAGTTGGTTGTAGAGGGTTCTTGTCACCATATTTTCTCTGCTTGGTGGCATTTGCGCTTGGAGTTCGGGGGTGAACCATGGGGCGTTCTTGATGTTGCGGGTGACGATGTTTTTTCTGAGGGGGGCTAGTGTGTCTGCGCAGGTAGTGATCTATTTCGAGAGGTTGTGTGCTCCTGTGTTGGGGTCGTTGGTGTGGGGGGGTGTTGTGAGCCAGTTGGGAGTTCAGGCGTTCTGTGGGGATCTTGTCCCACATGCGGTAGGGTGTGGTGTGTTGATGGTGGAGTGTGGGAGGTTTGGTGAAGGAAAAGTGGACACAGTAGTGGTCAGTCCAGAAGAGTTCGGTGGTGTGGGTGTAGGTTATGTGTTGGCTTGAGGTGAAAATTGCGTAGAGCGTGTGTCCTGCTGAGTGGGTGGGTGCGGTGACCAGCTGTTTGAGTCCGAGGTTGGTGAGGCTGTCTATGATGGAGGTAGAGTTGTGGTCTTGTAGGTTCTCCAAGTGAAAGTTGAAATCACTGAGGAGGATGTAGTCTGTGGAGGTGAGGGTGTGCGAGCTGATGGTGTCGGCGCTGGTGTCGCAGAAGGCGGGGCGTGGTCCTGGTGGTCTGTATATTAATGTACCTCTGAGGGTGGAGTTGTTGTTAATGTGAATTAGGATTGAATACAGAGAAACAAGCAGAGAGACACAGGCACACAACCGGATAAAAAGTAACGTATCTGAACACCAGAGATATACAGACACACAACCAGACAAAAAAAAAGAGAGAGGAACACTAGAACATATAGGCACAAGCAGAGAGACACAGGCACACAGCCAAACAGAGAGAAAGAAAGAGAAACACTAGAATATAGAGACAAAAGCAGAGAGACACAGTCACAGAACCAACCAAAGAGAAAGAAAGAAGAACACTAAAATATAGAGACACAAGCAGAGAGACACAGGCAGACCCAGACAAAGTTACGCAAAGAGAAACACTCAAACAGAGGGACATGAGGAGAGAGACACAAGCACACAACCAGAAAAAAGAGAAAAGAGAGGAACACTATATGTTAGAGATACAGACACACAACCAGACAAGGATACAACTGGAGGAACATTTGAACACAAAGACACAAACAGAGAGACACAAGCACACACCCGGATAAAGAGAAAAGGAGGGGAACACTAGAACACAGAGACACAGATAGAGATACACAGACACACAACTGGACAAAAAGAAAGACAGTGTAGGAGGCTGGACTGGCTTCTAGTGAGTACCTAGGGGTACTTGCACCTTGCACCAGGCCCAGTTATCCCTTATTAGTGTATAGGGTATCTAGCAGCATAGGCTGATAGATAATGGTAGCTTAGCAGAGCAGCTTAGGCTGAACTAGCAGACGAGTGAAGCTCCTACAGTACCACCTAGAGTCATATGCACAATATCATAAGAAAACACAATACACAGATATACTAAAAATAAAGGTACTTTATTTTTATGACAATATGCCAAAAGTATCTCAGTGAGTACCCTCAGTATGAGGATAGCAAATATACACAAGATATATGTACACAATACCAAAATATGCAGTAATAGTATTAGAAAACAGTGCAAACAATGTATAGTTACAATAGGATGCAATGGAGACACATAAGGATAGGGGCAACACAAACCATATACTCCAAAAGTGGAATGCGAACCACGAATGGACCCCAAACCTATGTGACCTTGTAGAGGGTCGCTGGGACTATTAGAAAATAGTAAGGGTTAGAAAAATAGCCCACCCCAAAACCCTGAAAAGTGAGTGCAAATTGCACTAAAGTTCCCCAAAGGACATAGAAGTCGTGATAGGGGAATTCTGCAGGAAAGACACAAACCAACAATGCAACAACGATGGATTTCCAGTCGAGGGTACCTGTGGAACAAGGGGACCAAGTCCAAAAGTCACAAGCAAGTCGGAGATGGGCAGATGCCCAGGAAATGCCAGCTGTGGGTGCAAAGATGCTGCTACTGGACAGTGAAAGCGTAGGTTTCTGCAAGAACGACAAGGGCTAGAGACTTCCCCTTTGGAAGAGGGATCCCTCACGCCGTGGACAGTTGTGCAGAAGTGTTTTCCCGCCGAAAGACCGCCAACAAGCCTTGCTAGCTGCAAATCGTGTGGTAAGGGTTTTTGGATGCTGCTGTGGCCCAGGTGGGACCAGGATGTCGCAAATTGCGTCAGGGGACAGAGGGGACGTCGACCAAGACAAGGAGCCCTCTCAGCAGCAGGCAGCACCCAGAGAAGTGCCAGAAACAGGCACTACGAGGATGCGTGAAATGGTGCTCACCCGAAGTTGCACAAAGGAGTCCCACGTCGCCGGAGAACAACTTAGGAGGTCGTGCAATGCAGGTTAGAGTGTCGTGGACCCAGGCTGGACTGTGCACAAAGGATTTCCGCCGGAAGTGCACGGAGGCCGGAGTAGCTGCAAAAGTCACGGTTTCCAACAATGCAGTCTGGCGTGGGGAGGCAGGGACTTACCTCCACCAAACTTGGACTGAAGAGTCACTGGACTGTGGGAGTCACTTGGACAGAGTTGCGGGATTCAAGGGACCTCGCTCGTCGTGCTGAGAGGAGACCCAAGGTACCGGTGATGCAGTTCTTTGGTGCCTGCGGTTGCAGGGGGACGATTCCGTCGACCCACGGGAGATTTCTTCGGAGCTTCTAGTGCAGAGAGGAGGCAGACTACCCCCACAGCATGCACCACCAGGAAAACAGTCGAGAAGGCGGCAGGATCAGCGTTACAGAGTTGCAGTAGTCGTCTTTGCTACTATGTTGCAGTTTTGCAGGCTTCCAGCGCGGTCCGCAGTCGATTCCTTGGCAGAAGGTGAAGAGAGAGATGCAGAGGAACTCGGATGAGCTCTTGCATTCGTTATCTAAGGAATCCCAAGAGACAGAGGGCCTGATTACAACTTTGGAGGAGGTGTTAATCCGTCCCAAAAGTGGCGGTAAAGTGACGGATATACCACCAGACGTATTACGAGTCCATTATATCCTATGGAACTCGTAATACGGCTGGTGGTATATCCGTCACATTTGGGACGGATTAACACATCCTCCAAAGTTGTAATCAGGCCCAGAGACCCTAAATAGCCAGAAAAAAGGGTTTGGCTACCTAGGAGAGAGGATAGGCTAGCAACACCTGAAGGAGCCTATCACAAGGAGTCTCTGATGTCACCTGATGGCACTGGCCACTCAGAGCAGTTCAGTGTGCCAGCAGCACCTCTGTTTCCAAGATGGCAGAGGTCTGGAGCACACTGGAGGAGCTCTGGGCACCTCCCAGGGGAGGTACAGGTCAGGGGAGTGGTCACTCCCCTTCCCTTTGTCCAGTTTCGCGCCAGAGCAGGGCTAAGGGGTCCCTGAACCGGTGTAGACTGGCTTATGCAGAAATGGGCACCAAATGTGCCCATGAAAGCATTTCCAGAGGCTGGGGGAGGCTACTCCTCCCCTGCCTTCACACCATTTTCCAAAGGGAGAGGGTGTAACACCCTCTCTCAGAGGAAGTCCTTTGTTCTGCCATCCTGGGTCAGGCCTGGCTGGACCCCAGGAGGGCAGATGCCTGTCTGAGGGGTTGGCAGCAGCAGCAGCTGCAGTGAAACCCCGGGAAAGGCAGTTTGGCAGTACCAGGGTCTGTGCTACAGACCACTGGGATCATGGGATTGTGCCAACTATGCCAGGATGGCATAGAGGGGGCAATTCCATGATCATAGACATATTACATGGCCATATTCGGAGTTACCATTGTGAAGCTACATATAGGTAGTGGCCTATATGTAGTGCACGCGTGTAATGGTGTCCCCGCACTCACAAAGTCCGGGGAATTGGCCCTGAACAATGTGGGGGTACCTTGGCTAGTGCCAGGGTGCCCTCACACTAAGTAACTTAGCACCCAACCTTTACCAGGTAAAGGTTAGACATATAGGTGACTTATAAGTTACTTAAGTGCAGTGTAAAATGGCTGTGAAATAACGTGGACGTTATTTCACTCAGGCTGCAGTGGCAGGCCTGTGTAAGAATTGTCAGAGCTCCCTATGGGTGGCAAAAGAAATGCTGCAGCCCATAGGGATCTCCTGCAACCCCAATACCCTGGGTCCCTCAGTACCATATACTAGGGAATTATAAGGGTGTTCCAGTAAGCCAATGTAAATTGGTAAAATTGGTCACTAGCCTGTTAGTGACAATTTGAAAGTAATGAGAGAGCATAACCACTGAGGTTCTGGTTAGCAGAGCCTCAGTGAGACAGTTAGTCATAACACAGGTAACACATTCAGGCACACTTATGAGCACTGGGGCCCTGACTAGCAGGGTCCCAGTGACACATACAACTAAAACAACATATATACAGTGAAAAATGGGGGTAACATGCCAGGCAAGATGGTACTTTCCTACACAACCCCCTCCCCCCTCAAACGAAGGACAATAAGACTAGCCATGACCTGATGAGTCTTCATTGTCTAAGTGGAAATATCTGGAGAGTCCATCTGCATTGGAGTGGCTACTCCCAGGTCTATGTTCCACTGTATAGTCCATTCCCTGTAGGGATATGGACCACCTCAATAATTTAGGATTTTCACCTTTCATTTGTTTTAGCCAAAGTAGAGGTTTGTGGTCTGTCTGAACAATGAAGTGAGTGCCAAACAAGTATGGCCTCAACTTCTTCAGTGCCCAGAACACAGCAAAGGCCTCCCTCTCAATGGCAGACCAACACTTTTCTCTAGGGGTCAACCTCCTACTAATAAAAGCAACAGGTTGATCCTGGCCCTGAGAATTAAGTTGTGATAGGACTGCCCCTACTCCTAATTCAGATGCATCAGTTTGGACATAGAATGTTTTAGAGTAACAAGGGCTTTTCAGGACAGGTGCAGAGCACATGGCCTGCTTCAGCTCCTCAAAAGCTTTCTGACAGCTAGCTGTCCACAATACCTTTTTAGGCATCTTTTTGGATGTGAGGTCATTAAGAGGGGCTGCAATGGAGCCATAGTTCTTAATGAACCTCCTGTAATACCCAGTGAGGCCTAGGAAGGCTCTCACCTAAATCTGAGTAGTAGGGGTTACCCAATCTATAATAGTTTGGATTTTCCCCTGTAGTGGTGCAATCTGTTCCCCACCAACAAGGTGTCCCAGATAAACCACCTTCCCCTGCCCTATCTGGCACTTCGAAGCCTTGATGGTGAGGCCTGCCTTTTGCAGGGCCTCTAAAACTTTCCATAGGTGGACAAGGTGATCATCCCAACTGGAGCTAAAGACAGCTATATCATCCAAATATGCTGCACTAAAAGCTTCCAGTCCTTGCAGGACTGTGTTCACCAACCTCTGAAAAGTGGCAGGTGCATTTTTCAATCCAAAAGGCATTACTGTGAATTGGTAATGGCCTCCAATGGTTGAAAATGCAGTTTTAGGTTTAGCATCTTCTGATAATTTGATCTGCCAATACCCTGCAGTCAAATCAAAAGTGCTTAGATACTTGGCAGATGCCAGTGTATCTATGAGCTCATCTGCCCTGGGTATAGGGTGAGCATCAGTTTTGGTTACCTGGTTGAGACCTCTATAATCTACACAAAACCGCATTTCCTTCTTTCTATCCTTGGAATGTGGTTTTGGTACAAGTACCACAGGAGAGCCCCATGGACTTTCAGAGTGCTCAACCACTCCCAGTTCTAACATTTTCTGCACCTCTTGCTTTATGCAGTCTCTGACATGGTCAGGCTGCCTATAGATCTTACTTTTGACAGGCAAGCTGTCTCCAGTATCTATAGTGTGCTCACACCAAGAAGTGGTACCTTCACAGTAGAGAAGAGTTCAGAAAACTGACCCAGGAGATTTATGCAATGGTCTTTCTGCTCAGCAGTAAGACAATCAGCCAAAACTTCACCTTCCACAAGAGCATCTTGTTCTGTGGAAGAGAAGAGATCAGGTAGAGGATCACTGTCTTCTTCCTGTCCCTCATCAGTTGCCATGAGCAGGGTGAGATCAGCCCTGTCATAGTAGGGTTTTAGGCGATTGACATGGAGCACCCTAAGGGGACTCCTGGCAGTGCCTAAGTCAACTAAGTAGGTGACTTCCCCCTTTTTTTCAACAATTATGTGGGGTCCACTCCATTTATCTTGGAGTGCTCTTGGGGCCACAGGCTCCAAGACCCACACTTTCTGCCCTGGTTGGTACTGAACCAAAACAGCCTTCTGATCATGCCATTGCTTCTGGAGCTCTTGGCTGGCCTGAAGGTTTTTACTGGCCTTTTTCATATACTCAGCCATCCTTGATCTGAGGCCAAGTACATAATCCACAATATCTTGCTTTGGAGCTTTTAAAGGTTGTTCCCAACCCTCCTTGACAAGTGTTAGTGGACCCCTAACAGGGTGTCCAAAGAGGAGTTCAAAGGGGCTGAAGCCCACTCCTTTCTGGGGTACCTCCCTGTAGGCAAAAAGGAGGCATGGTAAGAGGATATCCCATCTCCTGCGGAGTTTTTCAGGGAGTCCAATATCATGCCTTTGAGAGTTTTGTTAAATCTCTCTACCAGTCCATTAGTTTGTGGATGATAGGGTGTAGTGAACTTGTAAGTCACACCACACTCCTTCCACATGACCTTTAAGTAAGCAGACATGAAATTGCTTCCCCTGTCTGATACTACTTCTTTTGGGAAGCCCACCCTAGAAAATATTCCCAGGAGGGCCTTTGCCACTGCAGGTGCTGTAGTGGTCCTTAAAGGAATTGCTTCAGGATATCTTGTGGCATGGTCCACTACCACCAAGATAAACCTATTGCCTGAAGCAGTAGGAGGGTCAAGGGGGCCAACTATGTTAACCCCTACCCTTTCAAAGGGAACCCCAACCACAGGCAGTGGAATAAGGGGTGCCTTTGGGGTGCCACCTGTCTTGCCACTGGCTTGACAGGTTTCACAGGACTTACAAAATTATTTTGTGTCCTCAGACATTCTAGGCCAATGAAACAAGGGAACAAGCCTGTCCCAAGTTTTCATTTGTCCCAGATGTCCAGCTAGGGGAATGTCGTGGGCTAGAGTTAGGAGGAACTTTCTGTACTCCTGAGGAATCACTAACCTCCTGGCAGTTCCAGGTTTAGGATCCCTTGCTTCAGTGTACAAGAGGTTGTCCTCCCAGTAAACTCTGTGAGAGTCACTGACATCCCCATTAGCCTGTTTGACAGCTTGCTGTCTTAGACCCTCTAGTGTGGGACAGGTATGCTGTGCCACACTCAGCTCCTCCCTGGCAGGCCCCCCTTCACCCAAAAGCTCAGCAGTGTCTGCTTCCAGCTCCTCTGGTGTAGGTTCTGCACAGGGTGGAAATTCTTCTTCCTCAGAATTAGAATCCACTGTAGAGGGAGGGATAGTAGGAAGTGCTTTACTTCTACTAGCCCTAGCTTGAGGGAGCACTTGGTCCTTTGTTCCAGGATCCAAGCTTCCCTGTCCTTTTTGCTTTTTGGCCTGAGCCCTTGTTAAAGCAAAAATATGCCCTGGGATGCCCAGCATTGCTGCATGGGCCTCCAACTCCACATCTGACCAAGCTGATGTCTCCAAATCATTCCCTAATAAACAGTCTACAGGTAAATCTGAAGCTACCACAACTTTCTTTGGACCAGTAACCCCCCCCCAGTTGAGATTTACAACAGCCATGGGGTGGCTAAGTGTGTTGTTGTGAGCATCGGTTACTTGGTACTGGTGACCAAGTAGGTGTTGTTCAGGGTGGACCAGTTTCTCTATGACCATAGTCACACTGGCTCCAGTGTCCCTGTAGGCCTGAACCTCAACACCATTTATTAGGGGTAGTTGCTTGTACTTATCCATGTTAAGGGGACAAGCAACCAAGGTGGCTAAATCAATAGCCCCCTCAGAGACTAACACAGCCTCTGTGGTCTCCCTAATCAGACCAACCCCAACTAAGTTACCAAAAGTGAGCCCAGCTACTCCCTTGGATTGGCTATTAGTAGGTTTGCTCCCACCACCACTGCTATTAGTAGGGACACTAGGTGTAGCAGTAGGGGTTGTAGTGGTAGGAGTCTTGGTGCTTTTCTTTGGACAACTGGGATCTGTTGTCCAATGGCCTTTTATTTTACATAAATAGCACCATGGTTTCTTTTCTTTGTTTTGATTAGAAGAGGATTTGGGCTCACCACCCCCACCAGAGTGTTTTTGTGGGCCTGATGAAGACTCATTTTTAGATTTGTCCCCACCCTTGTCAGAAGACTTACCATCCTTCTTGTTGTTGCCATCTTTGTCACCCCCTGTTTGAACTTTTCTGTTCACCCTTGTTCTGACCCATTTGTCTGCCTTCTTTCCCAATTCTTGGGGAGAGGTCAGATCAGAGTCCACCAAGTACTGCTGCAACAAATCAGACACACAATTATTAAGAATATGCTCTCTCAGGATCAAGTTACACAGGCTGTCATAATCAGTAACTTTACTGCCATGTAACCACCCCTCCAAGGCCTTCACTGAATGGTCAATGAAATCAACCCAGTCTTGTGAAGACTCCTTTTTGGTCTCTCAGAACTTTATCCTGTATTGTTCAGTGGTTAAGCCATAACCATCCAGGAGTGCATTCTTAAGAACTGTAAAATTATTGGCATCACTTTCTTTCACAGTAAGGTAGCCTATCCCTACCCTTTCCACTAAATGATAGCCATAGGATAGCAGCCCACTGCCTTTGAGGGACATCCTGTACAACACAGGCCCTCTCAAGTGCAGCAAACCACTAGTTAATGTCATCCCCCTCTTTATAAGGGGGAACTATCTTGTGCAGATTCCTAGAATCAGGCTCTTTTGCAGGATGACTATTGGGAATACTGCTGCTGCCACCATGGGTTTCTAAACCCAGTTTCTGTCTCTCCTTCTCTACTTCTAAGCACTGTCTATCCAAATCCAGCTGTTGCTTCTTGAGCTTCAGTCTGGTTTGTTCCACTCTCAATCTATTGAGCTCCCTTTCTAACAATCTGTCATCAGGGTGGGTGGGAGGGACATGTCTTGAAACAGAAGTATGGTGAGAATGGACAGAAGGAGACCTGTCCCTTACAGAGGGCACCCTAACAGCTTGGTTAACAGAAACATCAGTTCTACTGTGGTGAGAATGAATGCTCTTGCTATGATGTGAGACAACACTATCTGTATGGTGTG
Organism: Pleurodeles waltl; assembly: GCF_031143425.1. Lineage (NCBI taxonomy): Eukaryota > Metazoa > Chordata > Amphibia > Caudata > Salamandridae > Pleurodeles > Pleurodeles waltl. Next base: position 3,863,838 of record NC_090447.1, read on the forward strand.
TCTCAACATCAGTACCAACTATGCTAGACTGTCTAGTAATGGGCATGCTAGGAAGTTTCTTTCCTGAATCTTTTTCTAGGGGTGTCCCTGGATCAGATTGGGAACCATTAGCTACTTTTTCAACAGATGGGGCCCTTGTGGCCTTATCTTGTTCTCTAAGCATGTTAAGCAATAATTCCAAGGAAGGATTCTTCCCTACACTCAAACCTCTTTCTATACAGAGACTCCTTCCTCCTTTCCAGCTAAGGTGGTCATATGCAAGTTTGGACAGATCAACATTTTGGCCTGTGCCAGACATTTTAGAAAGAGTTTAAGTGATAGAAAAAGTGATAAAAAGGTTTTTAGAGCTTTTAGAAAGACAGAAAAAAAACTTTTTAAACTTTTAAGAACTTTTTGAAAGTTTAGAAGTACTTTTCAGCACTTTAGAAAAGAGTGAAAAGAGGAAATGCAAAACTTTTTAGTTATGTGTACATACAGTGAACTTGTTTTGTATATATTTCTCTTATGAAAAGTACAATGACAAGAGTGGTAAGTAGTCTCAAAGCACTTATCCCACCGCTGCACAACCAATGTAGGAGGCTGGACTGGCTTGTAGTGAGTACCTAGGGGTACTTGCACCTTGCACCAGGCCCAGTTATCCCTTATTAGTGTATAGGGTGTCTAGCAGCATAGGCTGATAGATAATGGTAGCTTAGCAGAGCAGCTTAGGCTGAACTAGGAGACGAGTGAAGCTCCTACAGTACCACCTAGTGTCATATGCACAATATCATAAGAAAACACAATACACAGATATACTAAAAATAAAGGTACTTTATTTTTATGACAATATGCCAAAAGTATCTCAGTGAGTACCCTCAGTATGAGTATAGCAAATATACACAAGATATATGTACACAATACCAAAATATGCAGTAATAGTATTAGAAAACAGTGCAAACAATGTATAGTTACAATAGGATGCAATGGAGACACATAGGGATAGGGGCAACACAAACCATATACTCCAAAAGTGGAATGCGAACCACAAATGGACCCCAAACCTATGTGACCTTGTAGAGGGTCGCTGGGACTATTAGAAAATAGTAAGGGTTAGAAAAATAGCCCACCCCAAGACCCTGAAAAGTGAGTGCAAAGTGCACTAAAGTTCCCCAAAGGACATAGAAGTCGTGATAGGGGAATTCTGCAGGAAAGACACAAACCAACAATGCAACAACAATGGATTTCCAGTCGAGGGTACCTGTGGAACAAGGGGACCAAGTCCAAAAGTCACAAGCAAGTCGGAGATGGGCAGATGCCCAGGAAATGCCAGCTGTGGGTGCAAAGATGCTGCTACTGGACAGTAGAAGCGTAGGTTTCTGCAAGAACGACAAAGGCTAGAGACTTCCCCTTTGGAGGACTCATCCCTCACGCCGTGGAGAGTTGTGCAGAAGTGATTTCCCGCTGAAAGACCGCCAACAAGCCTTGCTAGCTGCAAATCGTGCGGTAAAGGTTTTTGGATGCTGCTGTGGCCCAGGAGGGACCAGGATGTCGCAAATTGCGTCAGGTGACAAAGGGGACATCGAGCAAGACACGGAGCCCTCTCAGCAGCAGGCAGCACCTAAAGAAGTGCCAGAAACAGGCACTACGAGGATGTGTGAAACAGTGCTCACCCGAAGTCGCACAAAGGAGTCCCACGTTGCCAGAGAACAACTTAGGAGGTCGTGCAATGCAGGTTAGAGTGCCGTGGACCCAGGCTGGACTGTGCACAAAGGATTTCCACCGGAAGTGTACAGAGGCCGGAGTAGCTGCAAAAGTCGCGGTTTCCAACAATGCAGTCTGGCATGGGGAGGCAGGGACTTACCTCCACCAAACTTGGACTGAAGAGTCACTGGACTGTGGGAGTCACTTGGACACAGTTGCGGGATTCAAGGGACCTCGCTCGTTGTGCTGAGAGGAGACCCAAGGTACCGGTGATGCAGTTCTTTGGTGCCTGCGGTTGCAGGGGGATGATTCCGTCGACCCACAGGAGATTTCTTCGGAGCTTCTAGTGCAGAGAGGAGGCAGACTACCCCCACAGCATGCACCACCAGGAAAACAGTCGAGAAGGCGGCAGGATCAGCGTTACAGATTTGCAGTAGTCGTCTTTGCTACTATGTTGCAGTTTTGCAGGCTTCCAGCGCGGTCAGCAGTCGATTCCTTGGCAGAAGGTGAAGAGAGAGATGCAGAGGAACTCGGATGATCTCTTGCATTCGTTATCTAAGGAATCCCAAGAGACAGAGACCCTAAATAGCCAGAAAAGAGGGTTTGGCTACCTAGGAGAGAGGATAGGCTAGCAACACCTGAAGGAGCCTATCACAAGGAGTCTCTGACGTCACCTGATGGCACTGGCCACTCAGAGCAGTCCAGTGTGCCAGCAGCACCTCTGTTTCCAAGATGGCAGAGGTCTGGAGCACACTGGAGGAGCTCTGGGCACCTCCCAGGGGAGGTACAGGTCAGGGGGGTGGTCACTCCCCTTCCCTTTGTCCAGTTTCGCGCCAGAGCAGGGCTAAGGGGTCCCTGAACCGGTGTAGACTGGCTTATGCAGAAATGGGCACCAAATGTGCCCATGAAAGCATTTCCAGAGGCTGGGGGAGGCTACTCCTCCCCTGTCTTCACACCATTTTCCAAAGGGAGAGGGTGTAACACCCTCTCTCAGAGGAAGTCCTTTGTTCTGCCATCCTGGGCCAGGCCTGGCTGGACCCCAGGAGGGCAGATGCCTGTCTGAGGGGTTGGCAGCAGCAGGAGCTGCAATGAAACCCCGGGAAAGGCAGTTTGGCAGTACCAGGGTCTGTGCTACAGACCACTGGGATCATGGGATTGTGCCAACTATGCCAGGATGGCATAGAGGGGGCAATTCCATGATCATAGACATATTACATGGCCATATTCTGAGTTACCATTGTGAAGCTACATATAGGTAGTGACCTATATGTAGTGCACGCGTGTAATGGTGTCCCCGCACTCACAAAGTCCGGGGAATTGGCCCTGAACAATGTGGGGGTACCTTGGCTAGTGCCAGGGTGCCCTCACACTAAGTAACTTAGCACCCAACCTTTACCAGGTAAAGGTTAGACATATAGGTGACTTATAAGTTACTTAAGTGCAGTGTAAAATGGTTGTGAAATAACGTGGACGTTATTTCACTCAGGCTGCAGTGGCAGGCCTGTGTAAGAATTGTCAGAGCTCCCTATGGGTGGTAAAAGAAATGCTGCAGCCCATAGGGATCTCCTGGAGCCCCAATACCCTGGGTACCTAAATACCATATACTAGGGAATTATAAGGGTGTTCCAGTAAGCCAATGTAAATTGGTGAAATTGGTCACTAGCCTGTTAGTGACAATTTGAAAGTAATGAGAGAGCATAACCACTGAGGTTCTGATTAGCAGAGCCTCAGTGAGACAGTTAGTCATAACACAGGTAACACATTCAGGCACACTTATGAGCACTGGGGCCCTGACTAGCAGGGTCCCAGTGACACATACAACTAAATCAACATATATACAGTGAAAAATGGGGGTAACATGCCAGGCAAGATGGTACTTTCCTACAGACAGGAACACTAGAAAAGAGAGTCATAGGCAGAAAGACACAGGCACACAACGAGACAAAGTTACACAAAGTGAAACACTGGAACAGAGGGACACGAGTAGAGAGATACAAACACACAGCCAGGCAAACAGAAGGAGAGAGGAACACTAGAAGTTAGAGACACAAGCAGAAAGGCACAGGCACACAATTGGACAAAGATACTTAGAGAGGAACACTGGATCAGGAGGAACAGATAGAGCAGAAAGAAACATGCAGGCTACAGAACAAAGAGGAAGAGAGAGGAACACCAGAACATAGAGACTCAAGCAGAGAGACATGGGCACACAACCAGACAAAGAAAAAGAGAGAGGAACACTAGAACATATCGACGCACAAGCAGAGAGGTAGAGGCCCACAACCGGACAAAGAGAAAGACAGGGACACAAGAAAAGAGAGACATTAGCAGAGACGTGGAAACAACCAGAGAAAGTTACACAAAGAGAAATACTAGAACAGAGGGACATGAGCAGAGAGATAAGGACGCACAACTGGATAAAAAGAAAGAGATAGGAACACAGAACAAGGAACATGCGAAGAGACACACAGGCACACAACCAGAGAAAGATACAGAAAGAGTAACACTAGAAGATAAGGAGAAAAGCAGAGAGACACAGACACACAACCAGAGGAAGACACAGAGAGAGGAACACTAGAAGATAAGACGAGAAGCAGAGAGACACAGACACACATCAAGACAAAGTGAAAGAAACACTAGAAGATGGACTCACTACCAGAGATAGACATGCAGACAACCTGAGAAAGATACAGAGGGAGGGACAGTAGAACAGAGGGACACAATCAGAGGGGCACAGGCACACAACTAGACAAAGATACAGAAAGAGAAACACTAGAAAATAGGGACACAAGCAGAGAGTCACAGGCACACAACTGGACAAACATAGAGAGAGGAACAGTAGAACATAGGGACACAAGCAGAGAGACATGCAGACAACCAGACAAAGATACAGAAAGAGGAAGAGTAGAACAAAGGGACACAATCAGAGAGACACAGGCACACAACTTGACAAAGATACAGAGAAAGGAACACTAGAACAGAGGGACGCAAGCAGAGGGACACAGGCATATAAACTAGACCAAGACACAGAGAGAGGAACACTAGAAGCTAAGATAAGGAGAGAAGCAGAGAGACACAGGCACACAACCAGACAAAGATACATAAAGAGGAACACTAGAAGATAAGGAGAGAAGCAGAGAGACACAGGCACACAACCAAAGATACATAAAGAGGAACGGGAGAACATAGGGACACAAGCAGAGAGAAACAGGCATATAAACTAGACCAAGATACAGAGAGAGGAACACTAGAAGCTAAGATAAGGAGAGAAGCAGAGAGACACAGGTACACAACCAAAGATACATAAAGAGGAATAGGGGAACATAGGGACACAAGCACACAACCAGACAAAGATACACAACGAGGAACACTAGAAGATAAGGTGAGAAGCAGAGAGACACAGACACACAACCAGACGAAGATACAGAGAGAGGAACACTAGAAGATAAGGCGAGAAGCAGAGAGACACAGACACACAACAAGACAAAGTGAAAGAAACACTCGAAGATGGACTCGCTACCAGAGATAGACACGCAGACAACCTGACAAAGATACAAAGAGAGGAACAGAGGGGCACAATCAGAGGGGCACAGGCACACAACTAGACAGAGATACAGAAAGAGGAACACTAGAACACAGGGATACAAGCAGAGAGACACAGGCACACAACTGCACAAACATACAGATAGAGGAACAGTAGAACATAGGGGCACAAGCAGAGAGACATGCAGACAACCAGACAAAGATACAGAAAGAGGAAGAGTAGAACAAAGGGACACAAGCAGAGAGACACAGGCACACAACTTGACAAAGATACAGAGAAAGGACCACTAGAACAGAGGGACACAAGCAGAGAGACACGGGCATGTAAACTAGACCAAGATACAGAGAGAGGAACACTAGAAGATAAGATAAAGAGAGAAGGAGAGAGGCACACAACCAGACAAAGATACAGAAAGAGGAATAGGAGAACATAGGGACACAAGCAGAGAGACACAGGCACCCAACCAGACAAAGATACAGAATGATGAACACTAGAGGATAAGGACAGAAGCAGAGAGACACAGGCACACAACCAGACAAAGATACAGAGAAAGGAACACTAGAACACAGCGACACAAGCAGATAGACACAGGCATACCAACTAGACAAAGATACAGAGAGAGGAGCACTGGAAGATAAGATAAGAAGAGAAGTAGAGACACAGGCACACAACCAGACAAAGATACAGAAAGAGAAACATGAGAACATATGGACACAAAATGAAAGACACAGGCACACAACTAGACAAAGATACAGAGAGAGAAACACTAGAAGATAAGGAGAGAAGTGAGAGACACAGGCACACACCTGGACAACAATACATAGAGAGGAACAGTAGAAGATAGGGACTCAAGCAGAGACACAGGCACACAATGGGACAAAGATACAGAAAGATGAACAGGAGAACACAGTGGCACAAGCAGAGAGACAAAGGGGCACAAGCAGAGAGACACAGGCACACAACCTGACAATGTTACAGAGAGAAGAACAGTAGAAGTTAGGGACTCGAGAAGAGAGACACATGCACACAATGGGACAAAGATACAGAAAGAGGAATAGGAGAATATAGGGACACAAGCAGAGACACACAGGCACACAACCAGACAACAATATAGAAAGAGGAACACTAGAAGATAAGGAGAGAATCAGAGAGACACAGGCAAACAACCAGACAAAAGTACAGAAAGAGGAACAGTAGAACATATGGACACAAAATGAAAGACACAGGCACACAACTAGACAAAGATACAGAGAGAGAAACACTAGAAGATAAGGAGAAAAGCAGAGAGACACAGTCACACAACCAGACAAAGATACAGAGACAGGAACACTAGAAGATAAGGAGAGTAGCAGAGAGAAACAGGTACACAACCAGACAATGAGACAGAGAGAGGAACCCTAGAAGATAAGGAGAGAAGCAGAGAGACACAGGCACACAACTAGACAAAGATGCCGAAAGAGGAACAGTAGAACATAGGGACACAAAAAGAGAGACATGGGCACAGAACTAGACAAAGATAAAGAGAGAGACACATTAGAAGACACGGAGATAAGCAGAGAGACAGAAGCACACAACCAGACAAAGATACAGAAAGAGGAACAGTAGAGCATAGGTAAACAAGCAGAGAAAGACAGGCACACAACCATACAAAGATACAGAGAGAGGAACAGTAGAAGATAGGGACTCAAGCAGAGAGCGGGACAATGGAACAGAAAGAGGAACAGGAGAACACAGGTACACTAGCAGAGAGACACAGGCACACAACCAAACAAAGATACAGAGAGAGGAACACCAGAACACAGACACTAGTAGAAAGAGACACAAGCACCAGTACAAAGGACCGGGATGGAGTGAAGCCAAGAAATTTAGGTACCAATTTCGATTTTGGCGCATGGGTTACTCCTTCACAACGGTGACGGATATCCCACCCACTGAAATATAAATCCAATTATTTCCTATGATATTTATATTTCGGCGGACGGGACATCCATCACAGTTGTTATGGATTAACCCCTCCACCGAAATCTGAATCAGGCTCTTAGTTTGCAGCTCAAGGAGAGAATAAAACACCTGTGAAACTAACATATTCCAGTCTGCACTCAGTGTCACAAGGCTAAGTCACTAGCAGATGCGGAGCTTTATAAATACCACCTGACAAAACACACAATTCTGCATCATAAAAAGCATTACTTACCCCTCACATGAGATCTGCTTCGGCGCTTCTTCAAGTGCACGTTCAGGGGCAGTGAATCCCGAGTGTACCACAAATACTCCGCCGATGAGGATGTCTCCATCTGAGGAGTAGGCCTCCTGTGTCCAGTCTTGTACTCTACACCCACCCTGCACACTCCACCCCCCTCCAACCACAGAGGTGAGGAGAGATGCTGTGCAGAGAAACCGAGCCATGGAAGGTCGGGGGATTCCTTGTGACTCTGTCAGGGATTCACGTCAGTCAGATGGGAGAGAAGGATTCACACTTCACACCATGGACCATGTACTCCGTGTTGTGCACTGGACCGAGGAGCAGATGGTGAAGAAGAGGCCCTGGGCAGTCAGAGAGCTGAGGAGAGATGCTGTGCAGGGCCACTGAGCTATGGATGGTCGGGGGGATTCCTTGTGACTCTGTGAGGGGTTCACCTCAGGGCCCAATAAGATGGGACAGAGGGATTCATGTTAGAGCATCGACTGGACATGGGTTCAGGTCACTGGCCCTGCCTGGGTATTTTCCAGGTTCTATTCTGTTCAGCAAGGGGCTCGTTGCACTTTCTCCATTCTTTTATCTACACCAGCAGTGTTTGCAGTCGTTTATAGGGTCAGCGCGTCCCACAGGAAAGAAGCAGAATGAAGTGTCAGAAGTTGAGTCTCCATGTGTTTGATAATAACCATGTTTTAGATAATAGTGCAATTAGGAAGATTACAGTGTGGCATTGTTCACTTGCAATCCCTCGGCCTCTACTATTCTTCAAAGATCTGAGAATAGTTAATTGCCAAAATAATGTGGGGTCCAGAACTCCCAAGAAAGGTTTTTTCTGTACAAAACTTTTTATTCAGATTAAAATGGAGCATTGATGCATAAAAAACCCATATAATATAATTATTGTGACTAGGAAGAGACTGATGAGTGACAATAACTTTACAGCACATCAGGGCAATGTTCTGCAGGTGGCCTAAATGCTCCTGGAATTTTTCCCAGTGATTTCCCCCACAATCCCCCCACTTTCTGCTGTTTCTTGGGACATCCTCTGACTTTGTGCACAAAATCTTCTGCCATTGCTCGGTTGTGCATTTACTGGTGGGAGATGCTAAATCACATCTCCAATGGTGCACTGACTGAACCTCTTTTCACTACTATCATGCCAACAGCAACCAACAGGTGTGCTTCCCTAGGGCCGCCCTGCTTATCCATTAGCCCCAGTACTTTTGGGTCCACTCTGATAGGTCACCAATGTGGAGTCTACCCAACAGTAAGGTTGTTTCACTGGACAAGTCCATACTGCGTGGAATAAAGCGCCTTGAATGGCCTTACATCTGAGACAATTCGATTTGGCGCTCCCACCCAGAGGCTAGATCCCTGACACTAGGTACCATGTGTATCCCTAAGGAGTGGTCTTTCCTGTGGAAAGCACCAGGTGGCAGAGTCATAGGGCAATTGCAAGTGCCTATCCCACCCCTGCACCACCAATGTAGGAAGGTGGCCTGGTGTGTGGTGGGTACCTAAGGTACTTACACCTTATACCATGTCCAGGTATCCCTTATTAGTGAATTGTAGTCAGTTTCTAGAAGCCAGGCTCTCTAGAGGTAGCTGGAGCTGAGCAGCCAAGGCTGAACTAGGAGACATGCAAAGCTCATGCAATACCACTGTAGTTACACTGTACTTACACACATGAAAGACAATACTCAGTGTTACAAAAATAAAAGTACTTTATTTTAGTCACACAATGGCAAAAATACTTTGGAGACTATGGGGGTCATTCTGACCCCCGCGGGCGGCGGAAGCCGCCCGCCTGGCGGGAACCGCCAGAAGACCGTACCGCGGTCAAATGACCGCGGCGGTCATTTTGACTTTCCCGCTGGGCTGGCGGGCGACCGCCAAAAGGCCGCCCGCCCACCCAGCGGGAAAGCACCAGCAACGATGAAGCCGGCTCCGAATGGAGCCGGCGGAGTTGCTGGTGTGCGACGGGTGCAGTTGCACCCGTCGCGATTTTCAGTGTCTGCTTTGCAGACACTGAAAATCTTAATGGGGCCCTGTTAGGGGGCCCCTGCAGTGCCCATGCCAGTGGCATGGGCACTGCAGGGGTCCCCAGGGGCCCCACAACACCCGTTCCCGCCATCCTGTTTCTGGCAGTGAAAACCGCCAGAAACAGGATGGCGGGAAGGGGGTCGGAATCCCCATGGCGGCGCTGCTTGCAGCGCCGCCGTGCAGGATTCCCTGGGGCAAGGGAAAACCGGCGGGAAACCGCCGGTTTCCCTTTTCTGACCGCGGCTTTACCGCCGCGGTCAGAATTGCCCCTGAAGCACCGCCAGCCTGTTGGCGGTGCTTCCTCCGTCCCCGGCCCTGGCGGTCCATGACCGCCAGGGTCGGAATGACCCCCTATATTTTCATAGAAGGTAAGTAAATTACACAATATATACACTAGTAACCAGAAACAGGTAAGTACACAGTAGGAAAACAGTACAAATAGTGAAAATCACAATAGGATGCAATGGGCCTAGGGGGAACACAAACCATATACTAAAATAGTGGAATGCGAAAGTCGGTTTCCCACCTAGGCAAGTGTAGTGTGTAGATGGGTGCTGGGCAGATAATGCAAGACACCAACACTGGATTCCTGGACCTGAAGACCTGTGGAAGAAGGGGACCAAGTCCAAGAAGCACTGAAGAGTCCGGGTAGAACAGGAGCCCCTGCTAACCTGGATGAAGGTGCAAAAGAAGAACCACTGGTGAGGAGACAGACTCAGTTTTGCACCAAAGAAGACATATGCGGGCTCCTGGTTGGTGCAGATGTCCCACGACGGATGGATGAATGCAGTCTGGTTTGCGACGCTGGATTTCACCAACAAGCCTTGGCAAATGCAAAGCTCACAGTTAGTGGAAAATGGCACTGCCCAGGACAGGAGGGACCTGGTGGCCTCTACTAAAGAGAGGGAGACAGAGGGGGCTCTCAGCAACTCAGAGAGCCCTCAGAGACCAGGCAGCATGCCCAGGAGTCCCACAGCAGGGGGACAAAGGTGGTGCAAATGGAGGCCCACGCAGCATGACACAAAGGATTCCCACGCCGCCGGAGAACCACTCAGGAAGCTGTGCGTCACAGGATGGAGTGCTTGGGGCCTAAGCTGTGCTGTGCATGAAGAACGTCAAAGAGAGAGATGCAGAGGAACTCTGGTGAGCTCTTGCATTTGTTATCTGAAGAGAAACCCACAGAAGAGATCCTGAAATACCCATCAGAGGAGGATTGGCCACCTAACCAGGTAAGCACCTATCAGGAGGGGTCTCTGACGTCACCTGCTGGCACTCGCCACTCAGAGGCCTCCACTGTGCCCCCACACCTCTGCATTCAAGATGGCAGAGGTCTGGGACACACTGGAGGAGCTCTGGGCACCACCCTTTGGGTGGTGATGGACAGGGGAGTGGTCACTCCCCTTTCCTTTGTCCAGTTTCGCGCCAGAGCAGGGGCTGGGGGTTCCCTGAACCGGTGTAGACTGGCTTATGCAAGGAGGGCACCATCTGTGCCCTTCAAAGCATTTCCAGAGGCTGGGGGAGGCTACTCCTCCCCAGCCCTTAACACCTATTTCCAAAGGGAGAGGGTGCAACACCCTCTCTCAGAGGAAATCCTTTGTTCTGCCTTCCTGGAACTGGGCTGCCCAGACCCCAGGAGGGCAGAGGCCTGTCTGTGGGTTGGCAGCAGCGGTAGCTGCAGTGAAAACCCCAGAGAGCTAGTTTGCCATACCCGGGGTGCATGCTGGAGCGCCCGATGATGCATGGGATTGGCACCCCAATACCAGATTTGGCTTGGCTCTTAGACATGTTACATGGCCATGTTCGGAGTTACCATTGTGAAGCTACATATAGGTATATGGTGTCCCCACACTCACAAAGTCCGGGGAAATTGCCCTGAACAATGTGGGGGCACCTTGGCTAGTGCCAGGGTGCCCTCACACTTAGTAACTTTGCACCTAACCCTCACTAAGTGAGGGTTAGACATATAGGTGACTTATAAGTTACTTAAGTGCAGTGGTAAATGGCTGTGAAATAATGTGGACGTTATTTCACTCAGGCTGCACTGGCAGTCCTGTGAAAGAATTGTCAGAGCTCCCTATGGGTGGCAAATGAAATGCTGCAGCCCATAGGGATCTCCTGGAACCCCAATACCCTGGGTACCTAGGTACCACATACTAGGGAATTATAAGGGTGTTCCAGTGTGCCAATCAGAATTGGTGAAAATGGTCACTAGCCTGCAGTGACAATTTTAAAAGCAGAGAGAGCATAAACACTGAGGTTCTGGTTAGCAGAGCCTCAGTGATACAGTTAGGCACCACACAGGGAACACATATAGGCCACAAACCATGAGCACTGGGGCCCTTGCTAGCAGGATCCCAGTGACACAGGCAAAAACAAACTGACACACAAGTAAAAATGGGGGTAACATGCCAGGCAAGATGGTACTTTCCTACAGATGGGATCCACTCCATTTTTCCTGGAGTGCTATTGGTGCCACAGGGTCCAATACCCACACCTTCTGTCCTGGGTGGTACTGAGTCAGGACAGCCTTCTGGTCATGCCATTGTTTTTGGAGCTCTTGGCTGGCCTGAAGGTTTTTACTGGCCTTTTTGATGTACTCAGCCATCATTGATCTGAGACCAAGCACATAGTCCACAATGTCTTATTTGGGAGCTTTTATGGAACAAATCTGTTTATTGGCATTTTCAATTATAAAACATCACATATGCAACGCATCAGAATAATACAATTACGTTGATATAGAGCATGCTCCATGCGCAGCGATAGAAAACCTAAATACAACTTCAACTTTGTTTCCCCGCGGCTGGCGTACCATACAACAATCAAGCAGTCCCAGGCCTCGTTCCAGTGCAATCCTGGCCCTATATACATCTCTACTGCACATTTGCTCCCATTCGATCAATTCAAATTCAGAACCCTCAAATAGGCCGGACATGTCAATTCTGTGAACTCCACAGACAGTATTTGTAAGAATGGTTGCCAAAGTTCCTTAAAGTCCCCACTACGCTGCTGTGAAGTCAAAGTGAGCTTTTCCATAGAGAGGATAAACCAAAGCTTATGGAGCCATGATGTTACTGTCGGGATCTGGTCAGTCCCCCACACGGTTAGTAACAGCTGTAGAGCCACATTTAAAGCCAAGGCCATCTGCCATCCTTTGCAATGATCTCAGGGGGAAAGTGAGAGGGTTGGGCAGGCCGAGCAAAGTGTACGCAGGAAATCTGGGGATCTGAGTATCAAACGCCGTGTCAATAATGTCTATTATATTCTCCCAGTACCGATGAAGCTTAGGGCAGTGCCATAGTAGATGGTCAAGCGACCCCCAACTCCCACACCCCCTCCAACAAAAGCTGGACTTAGAGGGATCCCAAGCGTGAATCCTTGCTGGGGTGTAGTACCAATAGGAGGCCACTTTATAAGCTGTCTCTGTACCTGCTGCATTGTAAGCTGTGTGGTGTGCCCAGTAAAAGATGCTCTCCCACTCCTCATCCAAGAGCTCCCTCTCCAGTTCCCTCTCCCACCTAAGCTGGCCCTTAGTCTTAGGCAAACGGGCCTCCCCCACAGGAGAGCGTAAAGCTCCGAGATCACCCGCTTATCGTCCTTTTTCATTAGAATCCATTTTTCAAACGGTGTTAACGGCCTATCTATTAATGTTCTGTTGGCGGTTAGCAGGGCCCAGTGTCGTATTTGATAATACATCATCCTGTCAGCCTCGGTTAAGCCATACGTCTCCCTCAGCTGGTCAAAGGGGATCACCCCCTGCTCATCAAAAAGATATCCTACCCTTTTACAGCCCCCATCGTGCCACCGACGCAGTGCCTCTGATTGAAGGCCCGGACCAAAATCAGGGTTCGCACCCAGGGGGGTCATTGGGGACGGGAAAGTCGTCAAGCCCATTCCGCTGGCCGCCCGGTCCCACACCCTCATCGACACCTCCGTGACCAGGGATACGTACAACCCCGCGCTCTGTGGCGGCACCTAAGCCAGGGCTCCCTCCATATGTGAGAGCCAACCACCGCCTGATCCATGAAGCACCAATGTTTCTCTGAAGACGGGCGACTCCATTCCAAGAGGAAACACAATTGTGCTGCCTGAAAGTATCGCAGGAGGGAGGGGACCGCCAGTCCACCCTCCTGCTTAGGACGATACAACACCGTTGTGGTAGCCGCAACAGTTTTCCCTCCCATATAAATCTTAGAACCGCTTTTTGAAGGGTTGCTATCCTTCGTGGCAGGTGCTCTACCGGAAGTGCCTGAAACACATACAGTACGCGTGGTAGGATGGTCATCTTCACTGCCGCCACCCTACCCAACCAAGACAGTTTAAGTCTCCCCCAGGTCTCTAAGTCTCGCTGCACCTCCCGGATTAATTTCGAGTAATTCAACGTCGCCGTACGAGCGACCATGGACCCTAACTCAACCCCCAAATACGGGAGCTTTGAGGAAGACCATATAAAGTGGAATCGGGCCTTCAAATCTCTTTCATGCTTGGCACTGATGAACCTGCTCATAGCCTGCGACTTTAGCATATTTATCCAGAATCCCGAGACCCGTCCAAATTCCTCTAGTGCACCCATTAGTGCAGGCAGTGAGGTCGCAGGTTCCGCCAAAGTAAGAATCACGTCATCCGCATATAATGATATGATATGCTTATCTCCCCCAAACTTCACGCCCGTAATCCGAGGGTTATCCCGGAGCCGCTTGCCATGGGCTCTATATAAAGCACGAACAAGAGGGGTGAAAGCGGGCACCCCTGCTGGGTCCCTCTTTGAATTGAGAATGGCAACGAGAGCATCCCATTAACTCTGACCGCCACCCGAGGCGCCTGATAGATACAGCGGATCCATGCCATAAAACCCAGGCCCAGCCCAAAGTGCCCTAGCACCCTGAACAGGTATGGCCAATGAACCCTATCGACATCTTTTCGGCATCAATAGAAAAGAAGAGCGCCTCCCTGCACGAGTGATCAGTTTTATCCAAAAGATGAAGCAGTCGCTTGGTATTATCACTACACTGCCTATGCGGTATAAATCCTGCTTGGTCGGGACCCACAAGACCCGGCATGTAATAGTTGAGACGGTGTGCCAGTATGCCAGTGAACAATTTGGCATCAATATTCAAGAGGGAAATCGGCCTGTATGAGGCGCATTCCTCGGGGTCCTTCCCCGGCTTTGGAATAACCACGATAGTGGCATCTAAGATGCTAGATGTAAGAGCCCCCGTGTGTCGAAAGGAATTAAAGAGTCGCACTAAAACGGGTACAAGTTCCATACAGAAGATCTTATAAAAAAGCACGGAGAAACCATCAGGGCCAGGTGACTTCCAAGTCTGCAAGTGCGCAATTGCTGATATAACCTCTTCTGCCCTTATAGGTTGATCTAACGAAGTCGGCTCCCTCTCGGTCAAAGGAGTAATTGCTATACCATCTAGGAAGGCCTCCGGAGTTGAATTACTGGGCTCCTCAGCCCCATATAGTCCCCGACAGAATTCCGCAAAGGTCTCCGCAATTTGGTCGCTCGTACATGCTTCCGCTCCTGAGGAAGAGCGAACCATTTTTTCATTGACTCCGCGCACTACGCTCGCAACCTATATGCCAGTAGCTTCCCACATTTATTACTTCCCGTATAGTACTTATGTTTAAGGCGGACTACCGCATACTCTGCCCTGTCCCAGTCCAACCTCCTCAACTGCTTCCTTACTTTCTCAAGCTCTCGCCATACTCTCGGTGCGCCGGTGTGCTTATGTGAACGCTCCAACACCCTCACTCGCGGTTCTAAATCCTCTCTGAGTAGTCTCCTTGCTTTATTATCCCTAGCGGACAGCGACATCACCTCACCCCTCAATACAGCCTTAAGTGCCTCCCACAGCGTCGCCATGCCAGTCGTCCCGTCGTCATTAAGGCTAAGATAGTCTATTATTGCCCTACGAATCTCCTCTACTGTTGCACCATTCTGAAGCATTGAGTCCCTAAATCGCCACCCCGATGTGCCCACGCGCTCCATATTCATGTGAACCTCAACTGTAACCGGGGCGTGATCTGACAGGGCTCGAGGCTCAATCACTGACTCCCTGACCCGGGGAAGAAACTCCTGCGAGGCCAAGAAAAGTTCCAGCCTAGCATATGTCTTAGTCGCTGCCGAGTAAAAGGAATAATTGGGTGCGCCCTCCTCCACACATCCTCCAGGCCACATTCACCCAGCCACTGACGACCAGCCACCGTCATTGACCCCGTCTGCCCATACCGGCGACCTGAACGGTCCAGATCACCATCCATCACCAGGTTAAAATCGCCCCCCACCAGGATGGCACCATCAGGGGATTGTAGCAGCGGGGTCAAAGCCTGTTTTAGGAAGATTTCCTGCTGGGAGTTAGGCGCATATAGGGAAGCAATAGTGAAGGAAACCCCCCCCCAGTCTCATTCTCATAGCTAGAAGCCTCCTTTGCACCTCATGCAGTTTTGATACCACTTCCCCAGGAAATGAGCACGCTAATAGTATTGCCACCCCTGCATGCTTTGATGGTGCCGAAGACCAGAACTGCCTGGGGAACTATTTAGAGCGCATACAATAAATATCTTTTGGGACAAGTTGTGTCTCCTGCAGAAGGCATATATGACTCCCCGATCTCTCTAAGGCAGACAGGATGGCTAGCACCTTGGTAGGGTTATTGAACCCATGAACATTCAAGCTTGTACATTTAATAATCATATCCTAAAATGAGGGCAGCATGCAAGAAGGAAGGGAGCTCGCACACCACCTATAGCACCAGGGCCTGAGAATATCTCCACAAAAAAGCCAGCAACGCAGGGAAACCCAACATTCAACCAATACGCACAACAGGTGCATACAACACAGAAGTCCTCGAACATCCATCTTCACGAGGAAAAGTCTCCACGGGGCAGTAGATCCATCCATGTCTGGTAAACCAGGTCCATCGCCACCCCGACCCTCTTCAACGGTCAACATGCCGTTAACAGCAAGGCCAAACGCAGTTCGGGGCACCCCCGCACCAGTTCTCTAAGCTGAATTTCCGGCGGCCACGCTGTTCAAAACAGATTCCCTCACCGACCTCAGCTCCGAGGCCGTTGGGCACTGCAGCTTCCTTCTTTTCTCCTTTCGCCGCCAGCGCGGAGGACCCCCCACAGGCAAGGTCGCCTTCTCGCTCACCTCCTGGCCTATATCCTCCAGACCCAGGATCCGACTTGCTTCCAAAACGGATTTCACCTGCCGGAGCTGCTCCTCTCAGCGGAAGACCAGGCGGAACGGGTGGCCCTAAGAGTAAGACACATTGTGCGCCAGCAAGTGTTCTGTGATCGGTCTAAATTCTCTCCGCCTCTGCAGGGTCTGCACAGAGAGGTCGTGAAATAGTTGGAGTTCATTCCCTCTAAAAAGTACCTGCTGAAGATAGCGAGCCCGCTGTAGGATCTTTTCTTTAAGGACAAAATTATGGAGACAGGCTAGAATGTCCGGAGGGTGGTCTCCAGGGCCACCAGCGCGGCCGACACAATGAACTCTATCCAGGACTACCTCTTGTGTCTTGTCCGGGCCAAGCAGAGAGCGAAACAGGCCCACCACATAGTCCCCAATGTCCTCCTTTTCCGCCCCCACCGGAGCCCCTCTGATGCGAATATTTTGTCTCCTCGAGCGGTTTTCCAAATCCTCAACCGCTGTCTGGAGGAGATCCTGCTGCTCTCGTAGGCAGACAACCTCCTGTTGCAGGCCAGCCACCTCTTCACCACGTGGAATCTCACCATCTTCCAGCTGCGAAACTCACTCTCCCAAGGAGGTAACCTCTCCTCGCAGCTCCTTCACCTCCTGAGATATGTCCCTACGCAGCTCCTGAATGTCACTCCGAAGCGAATCAAAAAGGGAGGTCAAAAAGCCCTTTGCGACCGGTGAACCCTCATGTGGATCCATCTCCATCCGACCCTCCAGGGGTCTCGTCGCTGGTGAGTCCTCAGCCATACCACCCGATGTCAGGTGGGCCCCTGTCAGCATTTCTCTCACTGAGCGCTCTCGCTTGGATTTGGACGTCGCCATGTCTCACAGGCCCAGTCTAGGTTCGCCGGATCAGCCCCTCAAGTCTCTCCAAAAGCTCCGTCTGAGACAGATCACCAGGTGTCGCCATGTCAGAGACTGCACATGGACTTAGCACATGGTAGCCACCTCTTGCGAAGCTCCGCTTTTATAGCCTCTGCCTCTTTATGCACGGGCCCGCTGTAGGAAAGTACCATCTTGCCTGGCATGTTTGTAGGAGGCTGGACTGGCTTGTAGTGAGTACCAAGGGGTACTTGCACCTTGCACCAGGCCCAGTTATCCCTTATTAGTGTATAGGGTGTCTAGCAGCTGAGGCTGATAGATAATGGTAGCTTAGCAGAGCAGCTTAGGCTGAACTAGGAGACGTGTGAAGCTACTACAGTACCACTTAGTGTCATATGCACAATATCATAAGAAAACACAATACACAGTTATACTAAAAATAAAGGTACTTTATTTTTATGACAATATGCCAAAGTATCTTAGAGTGTACCCTCAGTGAGAGGATAGGAAATATACACAAGATATATATACACAATAGCAAAAATATGCAGTATAGTCTTAGAAAACAGTGCAAACAATGTATAGTTACAATAGGATGCAATGGGGAAACATAGGGATAGGGGCAACACAAACCATATACTCCAAAAGTGGAATGCGAACCACGAATGGACCCCAAACCTATGTGACCTTGTAGAGGGTCGCTGGGACTATTAGAAAATAGTGAGAGTTAGAAAAATAACCCTCCCCAAGACCCTGAAAAGTGAGTGCAAAGTGCACTAAAGTTCCCCTAAGGACAAAATAGTCGTGTTAGAGGGAAAATGCAAGGAAAACACAAATCAGAAATGCAACAACGATGGATTCCTGACTGAGGGTACCTGTGGAACAAGGGGACCAAGTCCAAAAGTCACAAGCAGCTCGGAGATGGGCAGATGCCCAAGAAATGCCAGCGGTTGGTGCAAAGAAGCTCTTACTAGGCTGAAGAACTGTGAATACTGCAGGAACGACAAGGGCTAGAGACTTCCCCTTTGGAGGATGGATCCCTCACGCCTTGGAGAGTCGTGCAGAAGTGTTTTCCCGCCGGATGGACGCCAACAAGCCTTGCTACACGCAAATCGTGCGTTTGGCGTTTTTGGACGCTGCTGGGGCCCAGGAGGGACCAGGAGGTCGCAAATTGGACCTGCAGAGAGAGGGGACGTCGAACAAGACAAAGAGCCCTCACTGAAGCAGGTAGCACCCGGAGAAGTGCCAGAAACAGGCACTACGAGGATGCGTGAAACGGTGCTTGCCGAAGTTGCATAAAGGATTCCCACGTCGCCGGAGACCAACTTAGAAAGTCGTGCAATGCAGGTTAGAGTGCCGTGGACCCAGGCTTGGCTGTGCACGAAGGATTTCCGCCGGAAGTGCACAGGGGCCGGAGTAGCTTGCAAAGTCGCGGTTCCCAGCAATGCAGCCCAGCGAGGTGAGGCAAGGACTTACCTCCACCAAACTTGGGCTGAAGAGTCACTGGACTGTGGGGGTCACTTGGACGGTGTCGCTGGATTCGAGGGACCTCGCTCGTCGTGCTGAGAGGAGACCCAAGGGACCGGTAATGCAGCTTTTTGGTGCCTGCGGTTGCAGGGGGAAGATTCCGTCGACCCACGGGAGATTTCTTCGGAGCTTCTGGTGCAGAGAGGAGGCAGACTACCCCCACAGCATGCACAAGCAGGAAAACAGTCGAGAAGGCGGCAGGATCAGCGTTACAGAGTTGCAGTAGTCGTCTTTGCTACTATGTTGCAGGTTTGCAGGCTTCCAGCGCGGTCAGCGGTCGATTCCTTATCAGAAGGTGAAGAGGGAGATGCAGAGGAACTCGGCTGAGCTCATGCATTCGTTATCTAAAGTTTCCCCAGAGACAGAGACCCTAAATAGCCAGAAAAGAGGGTTTGGCTACCTAAGAGAGAGGAAAGGCTACTAACACCTGAAGGAGCCTATCAGCAGGAGTCTCTGACGTCACCTGGTGGCACTGGCCACTCAGAGCAGTCCAGTGTGCCAGCAGCACCTCTGTTTCCAAGATGGCAGAGGTCTGGAACACACTGGAGGAGCTCTGGACACCTCCCAGGGGAGGTGCAGGTCAGGGGAGTGGTCACTCCCCTTTCCTTTGTCCAGTTTCGTGCCAGAGCAGGGGCTAAGGGGTCCCTGAACCGGTGTAGACTGGCTTATGCAGAATTGGGCACATCTGTGCCCAACAAAGCATTTCCAGAGGCTGGGGGAGGCTACTCCTCCCCTGCCTTCACACCATTTTCCAAAGGGAGAGGGTGTCACACCCTCTCTCAGAGGAAGTTCTTTGTTCTGCCATCCTGGGCCAGGCCTGGCTGGACCCCAGGAGGGCAGCTGCCTGTCTGAGGGGTTGGCAGCAGCAGCAGCTGCAGTGAAACCCCAGGAAGGGCAGTCTGGCAGTACCAGGGTCTGTGCTACAGACCACTGGGATCATGGAATTGTACCAACAATGCCAGGATGGCATAGAGGGGGCAATTCCATGATCATAGACATGTTACATGGCCATATTCGGAGTTACCATGGTGAAGCTACATATAGGTAGTGACCTATATGTAGTGCACGCGTGTAATGGTGTCCCCGCACTCACAAAGTTCAGTGAATTGGCTCTGAACAATGTGGGGGCACCTTGGCTAGTGCCAGGGTGCCCTCACACTAAGTAACTTTGCACCTAACCTTTACCAGGTAAAGGTTAGACATATAGGTGACTTATAAGTTACTTAAGTGCAGTGTAAAATGGCTGTGAAATAACGTGGACGTTATTTCACTCAGGCTGCAGTGGCAGGCCTGTGTAAGAATTGTCAGAGCTCCCTATGGGTGGCAAAAGAAATGCTGCAGCCCATAGGGATCTCCTGGAACCCCAATACCCTGGGTACCTCAGTACCATATACTATGGAATTATAAGGGTGTTCCAGTAAGCCAATGTAAATTGGTAAAAATGGTCACTAGCCTGTCAGTGACAATTTGGAAAAAAATGAGAGAGCATAACCACTGAGGTTCTGGTTAGCAGAGCCTCAGTGAGACAGTTAGGCACCACACAGGGAACATATACATGCACACCTATGAGCACTGGGGCCCTGTGTGACAGGGTCCCAGTGACACATACATATAGGCCACAAACCTATGAGCACTGGGGTCCTGACCAGCAGGATCCCAGTGACACATAACAACCATACTGAAAACATAGTGTTTTCACTATGAGCACTGAGGCCTGGCTATCAGGATCCCAGTGAGACAGTGAAAACAGTGACAAACACCCTGACATACACTCACAAACAGGCCAAAAGTGGGGGTAACAAGGCTAGAAAGAGGCTACCTTCTCACAATGTTACCCCCATTTTTCACTGTATATATGTTGTTTTAGTTGTATGTGTCACTGGGACCCTGTTCTCCAGGGCCCCAGTGCTCATAAGTGTGCCTGAATGTGTTACCTGTGTAGTGACTAACTGTCTCACTGAGGCTCTGCTAATCAGAACCTCAGTGGGCATGCTCTCTCATTTCTTTCAAATTGTCACTAACAGGCTAGTGACCAATTTTACCAATTTACATTGGCTTACTGGAACACCCTTATAATTCCCTAGTATATGGTACTGAGGTACCCAGGGTATTGGGGTTCCAGGAGATCCCTATGGGCTGCAGCATTTCTTTTGCCACCCATAGGGAGCTCTGACAATTCTTACACAGGCCTGCCACTGCAGCCTGAGTGAAATAACGTCCACGTTATTTCACAGGCATTTTACACTGCACTTAAGTAACTTATAAGTCACCTATATGTCTAACCTTTACCTGGTAAAGGTTGGGTGCTAAGTTACTTAGTGTGTGGGCACCCTGGCACTAGCCAAGGTGCCCCCACATTGTTCAGGGCCAATTCCCCGGACTTTGTGAGTGCGGGGACACCATTACACGCGTGCACTACATATAGGTCACTACCTATATGTAGCTTCACAATGGTAACTCCGAATATGGCCATGTAATATGTCTATGATCATGGAATTGCCCCCTCTATACCATCCTGGCATAGTTGGCACAATCCCATGATCCCAGTGGTCTGTAGCACAGACCCTGGTACTGCCAAACTGCCTTTCCCGGGGTTTCACTGCAGCTGCTGCTGCTGCCAACCCCTCAGACAGTCATCTGCCCTCCTGGGGTCCAGCCAGGCCTGGCCCAGGATGGCAGAACAAAGGACTTCCTCTGAGAGAGGGTGTTACACCCTCTCCCTTTGGAAAATGGTGTGAAGGCAGGGGAGGAGTAGCCTCCCCAGCCTCTGGAAATGCTTTCTTGGGCACAGATGTGCCCAATTCTGCATAAGCCAGTCTACACCGGTTCAGGGGACCCCTTAGCCCTGCTCTGGCGCAAAACTGGACAAAGGAAAGGGGAGTGACCACTCCCCTGACCTGTACCTCCCCTGGGAGGTGCCCAGAGCTCCTCCAGTGTGCTCCAGACCTCTGCCATCTTGGAAACAGAGGTGCTGCTGACACACTGGACTGCTCTGAGTGGCCAGTGCCACCAGGTGACGTCAGAGACTCCTTGTGATAGGCTCCTTCAGGTGTTGCTAGCCTATCCTCTCTCCTAAGTAGCCAAACCCTCTTTTCTGGCTATTTAGGGTCTCTGTCTCTTGGGATTCCTTAGATAACGAATGCAAGAGCTCATCCGAGTTCCTCTGCATCTCACTCTTCACCTTCTGCCAAGGAATCGACTGCTGACCGCGCTGGAAGCCTGCAAAACTGCAACATAATAGCAAAGACGACTACTGCAACTCTGTAACGCTGATCCTGCCGCCTTCTCGACTGTTTTCCTGGTGGTGCATGCTGTGGGGGTAGTCTGCCTCCTCTCTGCACTAGAAGCTCCGAAGAAATCTCCTGTGGGTCGACGGAATCTTCCCCCTGCAACCGCAGACACCAAAAAGCTGCATTACCGGTCCCTTGGGTCTCCTCTCAGCACGGCGAGCGAGGTCCCTCGAATCCAGCAACTCTGTCCAAGTGACTCCCACAGTCCAGTGACTCTTCAGTCCAAGTTTGGTGGAGGTAAGTCCTTGCCTCCCCACGTCAGACTGCATTGCTGGGAACCGCAACTTTTGCAGCTACTCCAGCCCTTGTGCACTTCCGGCGGAAATCCTTTGTGCACAGCCAAGCCTGGGTCCACGGCACTCTAACCTGCATTGCACGACTTTCTAAGTTGGTCTCCGGCGACGTGGGACTCCTTTGTGCGACTTTGGGTGAGCACCGTTTCACGCATCCTCATAGTGCCTGTTTCTGGCATTTCTCCGGGTGCTACCTGCTGCTAAGAGGGCTCCTTGTCTTCCTCGACGTCCCCTCTACCTCCTGGCGCAATTTGCGACATCCTGGTCCTTCCTGGGCCACAGCGGCGACCAAAAACCCTTGCCGCACGATTTGTAGCTAGCAAGGCTTGTTGGCGGTCTTTCGGCGGGAAAACACTTCTGCACGACTCTCCACGGCGTTAGGGATCCGTCCTCCAAAGGGGAAGTCTCTAGCCCTTGTCGTTGTTGCAGAAACCTACGCTTCTACTGTCCAGTAGCAGCCTCTTTGCACCCACAGCTGGCATTTCCTGGGCATCTGCCCATCTCCGACTTGCTTGTGACTTTTGGACTTGGTCCCTTTGTTCCACAGGTACCCTCGACTGGAAATCCATCGTTGTTGCATTGTTGGTTTGTGTCTTTCTTGCAGAATTCCCCTATCACGACTTCTATGTCCTTTGGGGAACTTTAGTGCACTTTGCACTCACTTTTCAGGGTCTTGGGGTGGGCTATTTTTCTAACCCTCACTATTTTCTAATAGTCCCAGCGACCCTCTACAAAGTCACATAGGTTTGGGGTCCATTCGTGGTTCGCATTCCACTTTTGGAGTATACGGTTTGTGTTGCCCCTATCCCTATGTGTCTCCATTGCATCCTATTGTAACTATACATTGTTTGCACTGTTTTCTAAGACTATACTGCATATTTTTGCTATTGTGTATATATATCTTGTGTATATTTCCTATCCTCTCACTGAGGGTACACTCTGAGATACTTTGGCATATTGTCATAAAAATAAAGTACCTTTATTTTTAGTATAACTGTGTATTGTGTTTTCTTATGATATTGTGCATATGACACTAAGTGGTACTGTAGGAGCTTCACTCGTCTCCTAGTTCAGCCTAAGCTGCTCTGCTAAGCTACCATTATCTATCAGCCTATGCTGCTAGACACCCTATACACTAATAAGGGATAACTGGGCCTGGTGCAAGGTGCAAGTACCCCTAGGTACTCACTACAAGCCAGTCCAGCCTCCTACATTGGTTGTGCAGCGGTGGGATCAGTGCTTTGAGACTACTTACCACTCTTGTCATTGTACTTTTCAAAGGAGAAAAATATATAAAACAAGTTCAGTGTATATACACATTGCCAAAAAGTTTTGCATTTCCTCTTTTCACTCTTTTCTAAGTGCTGAAAAGTACTTCTAACTTTCTAAAAAGTTCTAAAAAGTTGTAAAAAAAAATTTCTCTGTCTTTCTAAAAGCTCTGACAAACTTTTTTCTCTTTTTCTATCACTTTAACTCTCTCTAAAAATGTCTGGCACAGGCCAAAATGTTGATCTGTCCAAACTTGCATATGATCACCTTAGCTGGAAAGGAGCAAGGAGTCTCTGCATAGAGAGAGGTTTGAGTGTAGGGAAGAATCCTTCCTTGGAATTGTTACTTAACATGCTTAGAGAACAAGATAAGGCAAGAAGTGCCCCATCTGTTGAAAAGTAGCTAATGGTTCCCAATCTGATCCAGGGACTCCCCCAGGAAAAGATTCAGGAAAGAAACTTCCTAGCCTGCCCATTACTAGACAGTCTAGCATAGTTGGTAATGATGTTGAGTCACACCATACAAATAGTGTTGTCTCACATCATAGCAAAAGCATTTATTCTCACCACAGTGGTACTGATGTTTCTGTTAGCCAAGCTGTTAGGGTGCCCCCTGTAAGGGACAGGTCTCCTTCTGTCCATTCTCACCATACTTCTGTTTCAAGGCATGTCCCTCCCACCCACCCTGATGACAGATTGTTAGAAAGGGAACTCAATAGATTGAGAGTGGAACAAACCAGACTGAAGCTCAAGAAGCAACAGCTGGATTTGGATAGACAGACTTTAGAAGTAGAGAAGGAGAGACAGAAACTGGGTTTAGAAACCCATGGTGGCAGCAGCAGTATTCCCCATAGTCATCCTGCAAAAGAGCATGATTCCAGGAATCTGCACAAGATAGTTCCCCCTTATAAGGAGGGGGATGACATTAACAAGTGGTTTGCTGCACTTGAGAGGGCCTGTGCTGTACAGGATGTCCCTCAAAGGCAGTGGGCTGCTATCCTATGGCTATCATTTAGTGGAAAAGGTAGGGATAGGCTCCTTACTGTAAAAGAAAATGAAGCTAATGATTACAAAGTTCTTAAGAATGCACTCCTGGATGGTTATGGCTTAACCACTGAACAATACAGGATAAAGTTCAGAGAGACCAAAAAGGAGTCTTCACAAGACTGGGTTGATTTCATTCAGTGAATAATGAAGGCCTTGGAGGGGTGGTTACATGGCAGTAAAGTTACTGATTATGACAGCCTGTATAACTTGATCCTGAGAGAGTATATTCTTAATAATTGTGTGTCTGATTTGTTGCACCAGTACTTGGTGGACTCTGATCTGACCTCTCCCCAAGAATTGGGAAAGAAGGCAGACAAATGGGTCAGAACAAGGGTAAACAGAAAAGTTCATACAGGGGGTGACAAAGATGGCAACAAGAAGAAGGATGGTAAGTCTTCTGACAAGGGTGGGGACACATCTAAAAATGAGTCTTCATCAGGCCCACAAAAACACTCTGGTGGGGGTGGTGGGCCCAAATCCTCTTCAAATCAAAACAAGGAAAAGAAACCATAGTGCTATTTATGTAAAATAAAAGGCCATTGGACAACAGATCCCAGTTGTCCAAAGAAAAGCACCAAACCTCCTACCACTACAACCCCTACTGCTACACCTAGTGTCCCTACTAATAGCAGTGGTGGTGGGAGCAAACCTACTAATAGCCAATCCAAGGGAGTAGCTGGGCTCACTATTGGTAACTTAGTTGGGGTTGGTCTTGTTAGGGAGACCACAGAGGCTATATTAGTCTCTGAGGGGGCTATTATTTAGCCACCTTAGTTGCTTGTCCCCTTAATATGGATAAGTACAAGCAGCTACCCCTAATAAATGGTGTTGAGGTTCAGGCCTACAGGGACACTGGAGCCAGTGTAACTATGGTCATAGAGAAACTGGTCCACCCTGAACAACACCTACTTGGTCACCAGTACCAAGTAACCGATGCTCACAACAACACACTTAGCCACCCCATGGCTGTTGTAAATCTCAACTGGGGGGGGGTTACTGGTCCAAAGAAAGTTGTGGTAGCTTCAGATTTACCTGTAGACTGTCTATTAGGGAATGATTTGGAGAAATCAGCTTGGTCAGATGTGGAGTTGGAGGCCCATGCAGCAATGCTGGGCATCCCAGGGCATATTTTTGCTTTGACAAGGGCTCAGGCCAAAAAGCAAAAAGGACAGGGAAGCTTGGATCCTGGAACAATGGACCAAGTGCTCCCTAAAGCTAGGGCTAGTAGAAGCAAACCACTTCCTACTATCCCTCCCTCTACAGTGGATTCTACTTCTGAGGAAGAAGAATTCCCTCCCTGTGCAGAACCTACACCAGAGGAGCTTCAAGCAGACACTGCTGAGCTTTTGGGTGAAGGGGGGTCTGCCAGGGAGGAGCTGAGTGTGGCACAGCAAACTTGTCCCACATTAGAGGGTCTAAGACAGCAAGCTGTCAAACAGGCTAATGGGGATGTCAGTGACTCTCACAGAGTTTACTGGGAGGACAACCTCTTGTACACTGAGGCAAGGGATCCTAAACCTGGAACTGCCAGGAGATTAGTGATTCCTCAGGAGTACAGAAAGTTCCTCCTAACTCTTGCACACAACATTCCCCTAGCTGGGCATCTGGGACAAATGAAAACTTGGGACAGACTTGTTCCCTTGTTTCATTGGCCTAGAATGTCTGAGGACATAAAAGATTTTTGTAAGTCCTGTGAAACCTGTCAAGCCAGTGGCAAAACAGGTGGCACTCCAAAGGCACCCCTTATTCCACTGCCTGTGGTTGGGGTTCCCTTTGAAAGGGTAGGGGTTGACATAGTTGGCCCCTTTGACCCTCCTACTGCTTCAGGCAATAGATGAATCTTGGTGGTAGTGGACCATGCCACAAGATACCCTGAAGCAATTCCTTTAAGGACCACTACAGCACCTGCAGTGGCAAAGGCCCTCCTGGGAATATTTTCCAGGGTGGGCTTCCCAAAGGAAGTAGTATCAGACAGGGGAAGCAATTTCATGTCTGCATACTTAAAGGCCATGTGGAAGGAGTGTGGTGTAACTTATAAATTCACTACACCCTATCATCCACAAACAAATGGACTGGTGGAGAGATTTAATAAAACTCTCAAAGGCATGATTATGGGTCTCCCTGAAAAACTCCGCAGGAGATGGGATATCCTTCTACCATGCCTCCTTTTTGCCTACAGGGAGGTACCCCAGAAAGGAGTGGGCTTCAGCCCCTTTGAACTTCTTTTTGGACACCCTGTTAGGGGTCCACTCACACTTGTAAAGGAGGGTTGGGAACAACCTTTAAAAGCTCCTAAGCAAGATATTGTGGATTATGTACTTGGCCTCAGATCAAGGATGGCTGAGTATATGAAAAAGGCCAGTAAAAAACTTCAGGCCACCCAAGAGCTCCAGAAGCAATGGCATGATCAGAAGGCTGTTTTGGTTCAGTACAAACCAGGGCAGAAAGTGTGGGTCTTGGAGCCTGTGGCCCCAAGAGCACTCCAAGATAAATGGAGTGGTCCCCACACAATTGTTGAGAAAAAGGGTGAAGTCACCTATTTAGTTGACTTAGGCACTGCAAGGAGTCCCCTTAGGGTACTCCATGTAAACCGCCTGAAACCCTACTATGACAGGGCCGATCTCACCCTGCTCATGGCAACTGATGAGGGACAGGAAGAAGACAGTGATCCTCTACCTGATCTCTTCTCTTCCACAGAACAAGATGCTCTTGTGGAAGGTGTAATTTTGGCTGATTGTCTTACTGCTGAGCAGAAAGACCATTGCATAAATCTCCTAGATCAATTCTCTGAACTCTTCTCTACTGTGCCAGGTACCACTTCTTGGTGTGAGCACACTATAGATACTGGAGACAGTTTACCTGTCAAAAGTAAGATCTATAGGCAGCCTGACCATGTCAGGGACTGCATAAAGCAAGAGGTACAGAAAATGTTGGAACTAGGAGTGGTTGAACACTCTGAAAGTCCATGGGCTTCTCCTGTGGTATTTGTACCAAAACCCCATTCCAAAGATGGAAAGAAGGAAATGCTGTTTTGTGTAGACTATAGAGGTCTCAACCTGGTAACCAAAACTGATGCTCACCCTATACCCAGGGCAGATGAGCTCATAGATACACTGGCATCTGCCAAGTATCTAAGCACTTTTGATTTGACTGCAGGGTATTGGCAGATCAAATTGTCAGAAGATGCTAAACCTAAAACTGCATTTTCAACCATTGGAGGCCATTACCAGTTTACTGTAATGCCTTTTGGATTGAAAAATGCACCTGCCACTTTTCAGAGGTTGGTGAACACAGTCCTGCAAGGGCTGGAAGCTTTCAGTGCAGCATAGTTGGACGATATAGCTGTCTTTAGCTCCAGCTGGGATGATCACCTGGTCCACCTATGGAAAGTTTTGGAGGCCCTGCAAAAGGCAGGCCTCACTATCAAGGCTTCAAAGTGCCAGATAGGGCACTGTAAGGTGGTTTATCTGGGACACCTTGTTGGTGGGGAACAGATTGCACCACTTCAGGGGAAAATCCAAACAATTATTGATTGGGTTCCCCCTACCACTCAGACTCAGGTGAGAGCCTTCCTAGGCCTCACTGGGTATTATAGGAGGTTCATTAAGAACTATGGCTCCATTGCAGCCCCTCTTAAGGCCTCACATCCAAGAAAATGCCTAAAAAGGTATTATGGACAGCAAACTGTCAGAAAGCTTTTGAGGCTCATCTGAATTAGGAGTAGGGGCAGTCCTATCACAACTTAATTCTGAGGGCCAGGATCAACCTGTTGCTTTTATTAGTAGGAGGTTGACCCCTAGAGAAAAGCGTTGGTCTGCCATTGAGAGGGAGGCCTTTGCTGTGTTCTGGGCTCTGAAGAAGTTGAGGCCATACCTGTTTGGCACTCACTTCATTGTTCAGACAGACCACAAACCTCTACTTTGGCTAAAACAAATGAAAGGTGAAAATCCTAAATTGTTGAGGTGGTCCATATCCCTACAGGGAATGGACTATACAGTGGAACATAGACCTGGGAGTAGCCACTCCAGTGCAGATGGACTCTCCAGATATTTCCACTTAGACAATGAAGACTCATCAGGTCATGGCTAGTCTTATTGTCCTTCATTTGGGGGGGGGGGGTTGTGTAGGAAAGTACCATCTTGCCTGGCATGTTACCCCCATTTTTCACTGTATATATGTTGTTTTAGTTGTATGTGTCACTGGGACCCTGTTCTCCAGGGCCCCAGTGCTCATAAGTGTGCCTGAATGTGTTACCTGTGTAGTGACTAACTGTCTCACTGAGGCTCTGCTAATCAGAACCTCAGTGGTTATGCTCTCTCATTTCTTTCAAATTGTCAATAACAGGCTAGTGACCAATTTTACCAATTTACATTGGCTTACTGGAACACCCTTATAATTCCCTAGTATATGGTACTGAGGTACCCAGGGTATTGGGGTTCCAGGAGATCCCTATGGGCTGCAGCATTTCTTTTGCCACCCATAGGGAGCTCTGACAATTCTTACACAGGCCTGCCACTGCAGCCTGAGTGAAATAACGTCCACGTTATTTCACAGCCATTTTACACTGCACTTAAGTAACTTATAAGTCACCTATATGTCTAACCTTTACCTGGTAAAGGTTGGGTGCTAAGTTACTTAGTGTGTGGGCACCCTGGCACTAGCCAAGGTGCCCCCACATTGTTCAGGGCCAATTCCCCGGACTTTGTGAGTGCGGGGACACCATTACAAGCGTGCACTACATATAGGTCACTACCTATATGTAGCTTCACAATGGTAAATCCGAATATGGCCATGTAATATGTCTATGATCATGGAATTGCCCCCTCTATACCATCCTGGCATAGTTGGCACAATCCCATGATCCCAGTGGTCTGTAGCACAGACCCTGGTACTGCCAAACTGCCTTTCCCGGGGTTTCACTGCAGCTGCTGCTGCTGCCAACCCCTCAGACAGGCATCCGCCGTCCTGGGGTCCAGCCAGGCCTGGCCCAGGATGGCAGAACAAAGGACTTCCTCTGAGAGAGGGTGTTACACCCTCTCCCTTTGGAAAATGGTGTGAAGGCAGGGGAGGAGTAGCCTCCCCCAGCCTCTGGAAATGCTTTCTTGGGCACAGATGTGCCCAATTCTGCATAAGCCAGTCTACACCGGTTCAGGGGACCCCTTAGCCCTGCTCTGGCGCGAAACTGGACAAAGGAAAGGGGAGTGACCACTCCCCTGACCTGTACCTCCCCTGGGAGGTGCCCAGAGCTCCTCCAGTGTGCTCCAGACCTCTGCCATCTTGGAAACAGAGGTGCTGCTGGCACACTGGACTGCTCTGAGTGGCCAGTGCCACCAGGTGACGTCAGAGACTCCTTGTGATAGGCTCCTTCAGGTGTTGCTAGCCTATCCTCTCTCCTAAGTAGCCATACCCTCTTTTCTGGCTATTTAGGGTCTCTGTCTCTTGGGATTCCTTAGATAACGAATGCAAGAGCTCATCCGAGTTCCTCTGCATCTCACTCTGCACCTTCTGCCAAGGAATCGACTGCTGACCGCGCTGGAAGCCTGCAAAACTGCAACATAATAGCAAAGACGACTACTGCAACTCTGTAACGCTGATCCTGCCGCCTTCTCGACTGTTTTTCTGGTGGTGCATGCTGTGGGGGTAGTCTGCCTCCTCTCTGCACTAGAAGCTCCGAAGAAATCTCCCGTGGGTCGACAAAATCTTCCCCCTGCAACCGTAGGCACCAAAAAGCTGCATTACCGGTCCCTTGGGTCTCCTCTCAGCACGACGAGCGAGGTCCCTCGAATCCAGCAACTCTGTCCAAGTGACTCCCACAGTCCAGTGACTCTTCAGTCCAAGTTTGGTGGAGGTAAGTCCTTGCCTCCCCACGTCAGACTGCATTGCTGGGAACCGCAACTTTTGCAGCTACTCCGGCCCCTGTGCACTTCCGGCGGAAATCCTTTGTGCACAGCCAAGCCTGGGGCACTCTAACCTGCATTGCACGACTTTCTAAGTTGGTCTCCGGCGACGTGGGACTCCTTTGTGCGACTTCGGGTGAGCACCATTTCATGCATCCTCGTAGTGCCTGTTTCTGGCACTTCTGTGGGTGCTACCTGCTGCTAAGAGGGCTCCTTGTCTTGCTCGACGTCCCCTCTACCACCTGGCGCAATTTCCTACATTCTGGTCTTTCCTGGGCCACAGCAGCGACCAAAAACCCTTACTGCACGATTTGCAGCTAGCAAGGCTTGTTGGCAGTCTTTCGGCGGGAAAATACTTCTGCACGACTCTCCACGGCGTGATGGATCCGTCCTCCAAAGGGGAAGTCTCTAGCCCTTGTCGTTGTTGCAGAAACCTACGCTTCTACTGTCCAGTAGCAGCCTCTTTGCACCCACAGCTGACATTTCCTGGGCATCTGCCCATCTCCGACTTGCTTGTGACTTTTGGACTTGGTCCCCTTGTTCCACAGGTACCCTCGACTGGAAATCCATCGTTGTTGCATTGTTGGTCTGTGTCTTTCTTGCAGAATTCCCCTATCACGACTTCTATGTCCTTTGGGGAACTTTAGTGCACTTTGCACTCACTTTTCAGGGTCTTGGGGTGGGCTATTTTTCTAACCCTCACTATTTTCTAATAGTCCCAGCGACCCTCTACAAGGTCACATAGGTTTGGGGTCCATTCGTGGTTCGCATTCCACTTTTGGAGTATATGGTTTGTGTTGCCCCTATCCCTATGTGTCCCCATTGCATCCTATTGTAACTATACATTGTTTGCACTGTTTTCTAAGACTATACTGCATATTTTTGCTATTGTGTATATATATCTTGTGTATATTTCCTATCCTCTCACTGAGGGTACACTCTGAGATACTTTGGCATATTGTCATAAAAATAAAGTACCTTTATTTTTAGTATAACTGTGTATTGTGTTTTCTTATGATATTGTGCATATGACACTAAGTGGTA
This sequence comes from Pleurodeles waltl, assembly GCF_031143425.1. Taxonomy (NCBI): domain Eukaryota; kingdom Metazoa; phylum Chordata; class Amphibia; order Caudata; family Salamandridae; genus Pleurodeles; species Pleurodeles waltl. The sequence continues at coordinate 3,895,703 of NC_090447.1, forward strand.
CTGTAGGAGCTTCACTCGTCTCCTAGTTCAGCCTAAGCTGCTCTGCTAAGCTACCATTATCTATCAGCCTATGCTGCTAGACACCCTATACACTAATAAGGGATAACTGGGCCTGGTGCAAGGTGCAAGTACCCCTAGGTACTCACTACAAGCCAGTCCAGCCTCCTACACCCGCACTTACTTGAACTCCATGTGGGTGAGTATAGCAAAGTGGGGGCAAAGCGACGGCCTCCATTGTCTTTGCCCGGGGCCTCAGTCCTCTCCTCCGTCCCGCAGTGGGGCGCTAGGGTGGGGGGTGCCGACCTCCAGCCCCCGATCAAATCCTGTGTGCGGGGGCGCCCTCCGCGCCCAAGGCACTCGTAGGTCCTGGGGTCGAAGCCCCCACTACGGTCCCACTGCTCGCGGGGCCCAAACCGAGCCCTCTAGGCCCCCGGCCCCTCCAGCGCCGAGTCCAGGAAGCCGCCGGAGGAAGGCCCGCCTCGCGGCCTGATCGCGTTTCGGGGCCGGCCACTCCTCTCCCCACGGGAGCAGCGCAGCGCGCCTCAGAGCCCCCGCCGGGCGGCCAACAGCCCACGGGTGCGCCCGTCGCTTCGGGGGGGGGGCCTCAGGGCGTCCCCCGCCAGGCCAGTCAGCAGTTTTCCGGGCCAGGGCGGCGGAGCTCGGACAGGCACGTCCTAGCGCGCCGCCATCTTGGCCACCCTTATTTGGGAGCTTTGAAAGGCTGTTCCCAACCCTCCTTCACAGGAGCAAGGGGACCTCTTAAAGTGTGTCCAAAGAGGAGTTCAAATGGGCTGTAGCCCACTCCTTTCTAGGGTACGTCCCAATAAGCAAAAAGGAGGCATGGCAACAGGACATCCCATTGCCTCCTGAGTTTTTCAGGGAGTCCCATGATCATGCCTTTGAGAGTTTTGTTAAATCTCTGAACCAATCCATTTGTCTGTGGATGATAAGGAGTGGTGTCCTTGTAGGTAACACCACACTCCTTCCACATTGCTTTGAAGTATGCAGACATGAAGTTACTACCTCTGTCCGATACCATTTCCATAGGAAAACCCACTCTGGAAAAGATTGCCAGGAGGGCTTTTGCCACTGCAGGAGCTGTAGTGGTCCTTAAGGGTATTGCTTCAGGATACCTAGTGGCATGGTCCATTACTACTAGGATGAATCTGTTTCCTGAAGCTGTTGGGGGTCAAGGGGGCAAACAATATCAACCCCTACCCTCTCAAAGGGCATCCCAACCACTGGAAGTGGAATTAAGGGGACCTTAGATGGGCCATCAGTCTTGCCACTGGCTTGGCAGGTGACACAGGAGTGACAGAACTCCTTGGTGTCCTCTGACATATGAGGCCAGTGAAACAATGGAAGAAGTCTGTCCCATGTTTTACTTTGGCCCGAATACCCAGCCAAAGGAATGGCATGGGCCAAAGTCAGAAGAAACTCCCTATACTGCAAAGGGATTACCAATCTCCTGGCAGCTCCAGGTTTAGGGTCCCTTGTATCAGTACAGAGAAGGTTGCCTTCCCAATAGACTTTGTGGGTATCAGTGACATCCCCATTCTGCTGCTTGACAGCTTGCTGTCTGAGACCCTCTAGTGTGGGACAGGTCTGCTGTGCCACACTCAGCTCTTCCCTAGCAGGCCTCCCTGCACTCAAAATCTCAGCAGTGTCAGCTGCCAGCTCCTCTGGTGTAGGGTCTGCACAGGGAGAGGATTCCTCTTCCTCAAAAGGGGAATCTTCTGGAGAGGAGAGGGAGGGATAGTGGGCAAGGATTTGCCCTTTCTGCCCCTGGCTTTTGGGAGCACTTGGTCCATTTTTCAGGATCGAAGTTTCCTGTCCTCCTTGCTTCTGGGCCTGAGCCCTTGTGAGAACAAAGATTTGCCCTGGAATGCCCAGCATTGCTGCATGAGCCTCCAACTCCACTTCAGCCCAAGCTGATGTCTCCAAATAATTTCCTAGTAATCAGTCTACAGGTAAATCAGTGGCTACCACAACTTTTGGGGCCTGTAAACCACCCAGTTGAGATTCACAACAGCCATGGGGTGGCTAAGAGTGTTGTTATGAGCATCAGTCACTTGGTACTGCTGACCAAGTAGGTGTTGTTCAGGGACAACCAGTTTCTCTATTACCATAGTTACACTGGCTCCTGTGTCCCTGTAGGCCTCAACCTCAACACAATTTATTAGGGGTAGTTGCTTGTACTTACCCATATTAAGGGGACAAGCAACTAAGGTGGCAAAATCAATAACACCATCAGAGACTAAAACAACCTCTGTGGTCTCCCTAACAAGACCAACCCCCAATACATTACCAATGGTGAGCCCGGTTACACCCTTTGTCTGGCTATTTCTAGTGTTCTTCCCACCCCCACTGCTATTGCTAGAGGCACTGGTGGACGCAGTTGGGGTTGTGGTGGTGGGAGCCTTGGTGTTTTTCTTTGGACAATAATTTTTTTTGACTTTGTCCCCACCCTTGTCATGAGACTTACCATCCTTCTTCTTGCCATCCTTGTCACCCCCTGTGTGAGCTTTTCTGCTCACTCTTGTTGTGACCCACTTGTCTGCCTTCTTTCCCAAATCTTGGGGAGAGATAAGATCTGAGACTATCAAGTACCGATGCAACAAGTCAGACACACAATTATTCAAGATATGCTCTCTCAAAATTAGAATATACAGGCTTTCATAGTCAGTCACCTTACTGCCATGTAACCATCCCTCCAAGACCTTCACTGAACAGTCTACAAAGTCCATCCAGTCTTGAGAGGACTCTTTTCTGGTATCTCTGAACTTTATCCTGTACTGTTCAGTGGTTAAGCCAAATCCATCTAAGAGTGCATCCTTGAAAACTTTGCAATTGTTGGCATCACTCTCCCTGACAGTAAGGAGTCTGTCCCTACCTTTGCTCGTGAAAGATAGCCATAATATAGAAGCTCACTGCCTTTGAGGGACCAACTGTACCATACAGGCCCTCTAGTGCAGAAAACCACCTGTTAATGTCATCCCCCTCCTTGTAAGGGGGGACAATCTTATGCAGGTTTCTTGAATCTGTTTCCCTAACAGAATGACTATCAAGATTGCTGATGTTGCTGCCACCATGGGGAACTAACCCCACCTTCTGTCTTTCCCTCTCTACATCTAAGGATTCCCTATCTAAGGCCAACTGCTGCTGTTTTAGCCTCCGTCTGGCCTCTTCCAACCTCAGCTTTCTGAGTTGTCTGTCTAGGGTGTTGTCCTCAGGGTGGGAGGTTTGGAAATTCTCTGATACAGGGGTAATGTGAGAATGGGCAGAAGTGGACCTTTCTCTGACTACCTGAACCCTAGTGACCTGGCCTTTTGGAGTGAAAGGTGTCCTACTGTTGTGTGACCCCCCTCCCACTACCAGCTTCACTAGGTGGCCTGATAAGTGAAGGGTCTTTGAAATTACCCTCCCCAGAGTTCTCAGGACAATCCCCTGAATCTAAATGGGTATCCCCCTCCTCTACCTCCTGATCCTGGGTTTGACCAGTCTGACTCTGGTCACTTTCAAGGAGAAGATTAAGAAGGAGATCCTTAGTAGGGTTCTTACCAATCGCCAAACATCTTTCTATACAGAGACCCCTCAAACGTTTAAAGTTTAGATTGTCATAAGTTGTCTTCACAACTTTGGGAGTGGCCTCTACCACAGACATGGTGAAAGGAAAGAGGCTAGGGGTGAGAGAAAAAGTTTAGAGCTTTCAAGAACAGAGAGAAAAAACCTTTTATAACTTTTTAGAATATTTTTAGAAAGTTTTTAGGGTGAAAGTAAGACTGTTAGGTTTAGATGTGTATATTTCTAAGTACTTAGCATATGGCTTTCTTATGAAAAGCACCAATGACAAAGTGGTAAAGCAGTTACAAGTACTTATCCCACCGCTGCACCACCAATGTAGAAGGCTGGCCTGGCTGGTAATGGGTACCAATGATACTTACACCGTATGCCAGGTCAAGTTATCCCTTATTAGTAGAGTGTAGTAGTGTTCTAGCAGCTCAGGCTGATAGAGGTAGCTATAGCAGAGCAGCCAAGGCTGAACTAGTAGACATGCAAGGCTCATGCAATACCACTTCTAACATATAGATACTATATCATAAGAAAGACAATACTCAGAGTTACTAAAAATAAAGGTACTTTATTTTAGTTACAATGTGCCAAACATATCTCAGAGGATATACTCCCTTAGGAGGTAAGTAACATACACAAAATATACACAACTAACCAAATCAGGTAAGTAAAACAGTCAGAAAATAGTGCAAACATTGTAAAACACAATAGAATGCAATAGCCCAAGGGGCAACACAAACCATATACTAAGAAAGTGGAATGCGAACCACGAATGGACCCCTGGCAAGTGTAGTTTGTAGAGGGTTGCTGGGAGTGTAAGAAAACACTAAGGGTGTAAAGGAGACCCCACCCCAAGACCCTGGAAAGTAGGAGTAAAGTACTACTATTTCCCCAGAAACACACTAAGGTCTTGATGAAGGATTTTGCAAGGATCACAACAGACTACAAAGCACTGAAGACGCATTCCTGGACCTGAAGACCTGCAAAGGAAGGGGGCCGAGTCCAAGAGTCGCTAAAGTGTCCAGGGGGGGGCAGAAGCCCATTAAACCCCGGATGAAGGTGCAAAATTGCTGCCTCTGGTTGGAAGAAGCTGTAGGTTTTGCAACAACGAAAGGAGGTAGGAAGTTCTTCTTTGTGCAGAAGATGTCCCACGGCGTTCTGGAGGATGCAGAGTTGTTTCCTTGGCAAAATACTGCAAAAAAACCTTGATGCCTGCAAGAGTTGCAGTTGGAGGAAAAGGGTGCTGCTCGGGCCCAGGAAAGACCAGGATCTCGCCACTTGGGAGAGGAGACAGAGGGGGCCCTCAGCAACGTAGAGAGCCTGCGGGCAGGAAGGAAGCACCCACAGATCTCCTTGAACATGGGTTCAAGAAGATTGAACACAGCGGTCATCTGAACACTGCAAAGAGATGTCCCACGACACCGGAAATCAACTCAGGGAGCTGAGAATCGCAGGACGGAGTGCTAGGGAGCTAGGCTCGACTATGCATGCAGGATTTCTTGGAAATGTGCACAAAAGCCCTTGTAGCTGCATGGCCCTGAATTATGTGGGGCACCTTTGCTAGTGCAAGGGTGCCCTCACACTTAGTAACTTTGCACCTAACCTTCAGCAAGTGAAGGTTAGACATATAGGTGACTTATAAGTGCAGTGAAAATGGCTGTGTGAGTTATTTCACTCAGGCTGCAATGGCAGTCCTGTGTAAAGGTTTGTCTGAGATCCCTATGGGTGGCAAAATAAATGCTGCAGCCCATATGGATCGCCTGGAACCCAATACCCTAGGTACCTAGATACCATATACTAGGGAACTATAAGGGTATTCCAGTGTGCCAATTGAAATTGGTAAAAGTGGTCACTAGTCTATAGTGACAAATTTAAAGGCAAAGAGAGCATGAGCACTGAGGTTCTGATTAGCAGAGCCTCAGTGACACAGTTAGGCACTACACAGGCATACACATTTAGGCCACAAACTATGAGCACTGGGGTCAGGGCTAGCAGGATCCCAGTGAGACAGGCAAAAACATACTGACATACATGTAAAATTGGGGGTGACATGCCAAGAAAGATGGTACTTTCCTACAGGCAGTAACCATGCCAAGAAAAAGGGTACTTTCCTACACAACCCCCCACCAAACGAAGGACAATAAGGCTAACCTTGCCCAGATGAGTCTTCACTGTCTAAGTGGAAATATCTGGAGAGTCAGAGTCCATTTGCATTGGAGTGGTTACTCCCAGGTCTATGTTCCACTGTAAAGTCCATACCCTGTAGGGAAATGCACCACCTTAACAATTTGGGGTTTTCTCCTTTCATCTGTTAAAGCCATAAGAGAGGTTTGTGGTCTGTCTGAACAATGAAGTGGGTACCAAAGAGGTATGGTCTCAGCTTCTTTAAGGCCCAGACCCCTGCAAAGGCCTCCGTCTAAATGGATGACCAATACTTTTCTCTGGGGTCAACCTTCTGCTGATAAAAGCAACTGGTTGGTCCTGGCCCTCTGTATTGAGTTGTGAAAGCACTGCCCAAACCCCTGCCTCTGGAGCATTAGTCTGAACTATGAATTTCTTAGAGTAGTTTGGGCTTTTTAAGACAGGTGCAGAGCACATGGCCTGCTTTAGCTCCTCAAAAGCTTTTTGACAGCTAGCTGTCCATAATACCTTTTTAGGCAACTTCTTTGAGTTGAGGTCATTAAGAGGGGCAACAATGGAGCCATTGTTCTTAGAGAACCACCTTTAATACCCATTGAGACCGAGAAAGGCTCTCACCTGGGTTTGAGTTGTAGGGGGAGTCCAGTCTAAAATAGTCTGGATCTTCCCCTGCAGTGACTGAATCTGTTCTCCACCTACAGGTGTCCCAGATAAACCACCTTCCCCTGTCCTATCTGGCACTTTGAAGCCTTGATAGTAAGGCCTGTCTTTTGCTGAGCCTCTAAAACTTTCTAAATGTCGACCAGGTGGTCATCCCAGGTGGAGCTAAAGACAGCAATATCATCTAGATATGCTGCACTGAAAGCTTCCAGACCCTGGAGGACTGTGTTCACCACCCTCTGAAAAGTGGCATGTGCATTCTTCAAATCAAAGGGTATAACTGTACACTGGTAATGCCCTCTGCTGGAGGCTGGCCCTCTATTCAGTGTACAAAACCAAGTACAGTATGGAGAGGGTCCGAACAGCCACATGTCAGTTTTTTCAGGGGTAAACATCAGACCACCTAATGCTCTAATTTTTAAGGTAGCTGGTCGAGTAGATAGGCAAATCCAGGAGATGTGCTAAGTATTTGCTGTACTCACAAATCCACTCATGCACCACAGACACTCAAAGAATAACCCGAGACCACAATTAAGTACTTTTCTTGTTATGACTTTTTAAAGTTTCAGCAAAGTTAGTCTTTCTGTGCGTAATTACGCACCATTGGAATCAATAGGCAGTCACTTTTAAAATGCTTTAAAAATCACACGTTTGAGTTACCAGTCTCTTCTTTGGCAGGGTGGTCGCAGGGGTCGGTGGGCGCCTCGTGCCAACTGGAGAGCTTCGGGCAGCTCCCAGTTCCGGCAGGAGCAGCGTTGGAAAAGTTCTTGGCACAGGCACAGGGCCACCTGGATGGGCCACTTGGAAAAGGAGCTTGTTTGCAAATTCAAAGTGGTTCCTGGGGGTCACCTGTGGCTATCTAGGTCACAAGGGGTTAGGGACCCGGGGCACACAGCAGATCCTGCGATGCAAGGCCGAAGGTGGCCAGGTGCAGGGCATTTTGGAGGTCTTGGATGCTGTGCGCAATGAAGTCCACTGGAGCTGAAGGTAAGTCTCTTTGAGGGCTGCTTGCAGGACAACCGGGGTATTCTAGTCAGAGGTCCAGGATGTTCCTGAAGTCCCTCGACTGGGGCTTCGTCCTGATTCTTTGTCAGCTCAGGGGGAGCTGATATTCTCCTGGTCCAATGTCAGCTGACCAGGACCCAGGGTATTGCTCTATCTCGGCCACTGAGGATCGCAGTGCCACCAAACTTGGTACAGTTGGGGGGCACTTCAGGACTATTGTCAGCGTGTCATTGAGTCCAGATGTGACTCCCGGTCGCGGCGGTATTGGTGATTCAGTGAAGTGTCCCTCTCGGGTTTCTTGGTCTTTTGCAATTTTACTTCTTTTCTGGAGTGGTGCCTCCCCTCAGGAGGGAGATCTGGGGTAATCCTTGAGGCCTGGAGGTCCCCTGGGTTTCTTGGGGCCAGTCCAGTGTTCAGCTCCTCCGCCGTCACGATTGTCGGGACTCTGGTGCAATAAGCAGGGTCTTGGCGCCTCTTCTGGTGCAACAGGTCCTCAGTTCTCATCCTAGTGGTTTCTCTGGTGCTGGTCTTCTTGTCTTCTTGGAATCCTTTTCAAATCTAAAATATTGGTCTAGGGGAATGTAGGAGGCTGGACTGGCTTGTAGTGAGTACCTAGGGGTACTTGCACCTTGCACCAGGCCCAGTTATCCCTTATTAGTGTATAGGGTGTCTAGCAGCTTAGGCTGATAGATAATGGTAGCTTAGCAGAGCAGCTTAGGCTGAACTAGGAGACGAGTGAAGCTCCTACAGTACCTGTAATGGGTTCTTTATCCCTGAAGCACATAAAAGGGATATTGGAATAAGATAACAGGCGCAGAAGGTAGGTTTTAGTTATTTTATTCGTGTTTTGGTTTTTAAGGATGGCTTTTTATCCCTTGTTTTGTTCACACGGATAACGCACTTGCAATCCAGAAATAATTAACAAAAAAAGTTACCCCTTGTTTTTCTCTTTCAGGGTTTTGGTGGTAGTCCGTGAGTAACGCGGTCCAGCCTTGGGAAGGTCTCCGGTCCTCCTCTTCGTCAGGGGCCCGGCTCTCCAAAGAAATAGAAAGGAGGATAACAAAACAGGTAAGTGGGATATATATATAAAGTAAGTATATAGGGTTAGTAGGGCGGTGAGGGGGGGGGGGGTAGGTATAAGTGAAGGGAAGTGAGGGTTTAACTGCCCGTTGGTTTGTGGTTCCCCCCTATGGGTGTTCTCAGACCTTCTCCTCCTTGTAGAAATCCTCTGGTGGTTGGTTTTTGTGAGGTTAGGTTTTATTTTAGGGGTCTTTGTTATATGGCCTCCCCTTCCCGGCAGGACCTCCCTTCCTTTCCCTTGGCTCCCCTTTTCCCTAACAACCACCCTCTAGCAAACCCCCAGCTGCGGTACGAACGTACCTGAGGTGACCACGCCCCTCCTGGGACGTGGCCGGCACTTTGGCAGCCTCCCGGCTTCTCTCTGACGGGGGCGGGAGAGCCCCGGGGCTCTCCTCTCTCTCTCGGGGTCTTGGTTCCTTCGGCGGGTTCCTTCTTCTCTGTCGTCGGCGTCCCGGTCTCCTTCTCCTCCGGTCGCGCACGTCGAGACACCACTTCCGTCTCCTCTCTCTCTTCGTCCTCTTTTGGTCCGTCTTTTCTTTCGGTTGTCGTCCAGACGCCGAAAGCGTCTGACGTCACAGGCTCGCGTCCGTTCCGCACAATGTCCTGGAAACCGGCGTCCGGAGACGTCCGGTTACACATCCCCTCCCTTGAATGGGGCTGTTCGAGCCCCAAAGGTCCCGGGAACCGGGATAAATAGTCAGCCTGTCCCATAAGATCACCAGGGAGATGGCAAACCTGGAAGGAGAAAGGTTGAAGCTCCATAAACCATCTCAATATGCGACTGTTAGTATCTTTATACCTCGATAGCCAGGTGAGGGGAGCGTGGTCCGTATATAATAGAAAGGATCTTCCCAGGAGGTAATATTGGAGGCTCTCAAGTGCCCACTTGATGGCGAGACATTCTCGCTCAATAATGGGATAGTTTCGCTCCCTGGGAAACAGTTTACGGCTAATAAAGACCATGGGGTGACTAATACCTTTCCCATCTTTCTGAAAAAGCACGGCCCCCAGACCCACGTCTGAGGCATCCGTTTGGAGGTGAAAGGGGACAGTGAAGTCAGGACATTTTAAAATCGGTTGGGTAGTGAGGTATCTTTGGAGGGTACGGTAACTATGGGATTGTACGGGGTTTAAATTCGTGATATTTTTTTTTTGTCCTTTCCTCAGGAGATCGGTTAGGGGAGCGGCCACGGTGGAATAATGGGGTATAAATCTTCGGTAGTAGCCTACTAAGCCTAAGAATGAGCGGACCTCCTTTTTCGTTGTGGGTGCCTCTATCCGTAGGATGGCTTCAACTTTACTCATTTGTGGTCTAAGTATACCTTTCCCTATATGATATCCTAGATAAGAGATCTCATTGAACGCCAATCGGCTTTTGGAGGCATTGGCTGTTAACCCAGCCCCTCGTAACGCTGTAAAGATTTTGGTTAAATGTGTCAAGTGGTCCTCCCAAGTCTCGCTGTGGATAACGATATCATCCAGATACGCGGCAGCGTATCTGGTATGAGGTCGTAGAATGGTGTCGATGAGATGTTGGAAGGTGGCGGGTGCCCCATGTAACCCGAAAGGGAGAACCTTAAAATGGTATAACCCAGAGGGGGTAGAGAAGGCCGTTTTCTCTTTATCTTCTGGCGTCAAAGGAATCTGCCAATAGCCTTTGGTCAAGTCGAGTGTAGACATGTACCTAGCTTTTCCCAACTTCTCTAAGAGTTCGTCTACCCTTGGAAGGGGATAGGTATCAAACTGGGATATAGAATTGACTTGTCTAAAGTCAATACAGAAACGTATGGACCCATCTGGCTTTGGCACTAATACCACCGGGGAACACCAGGGACTCTGGGAAGGCTCTATAACGCCTAGGTCTAACATCTTTTCTATTTCGTTTTCTACCAGGATCTTTCTAGCTTCTGGGATACGATATGGTCGTAAGCGTATGACCTTGCCAGGTGGGGTTATGATTTGATGATGTACCAGCTTGGTCTTGCCTGGTATCGAGGAGAACACATCGGCATGAACATGGAGGAGCTGATTTAATTGCTCACTCTGTTGGATCGAGATTTCGCTATTTATGGGAGGCACCTCGTTTCCGCTAGGATGCTCAGTGGGACACCACCCTATCTCTAACTCCTTAACGGTGTTAACTAGGCATCCCCTGGTTGGTTCTCCCTGTGGCTCTTCCCACTTTTTCAATAGATTGACATGAAAGATCTGGGACCAGTTGGAACTATCTGTGAGCTGGATCTTATAGGTCACGGGGGTTATTACCCCTATCACTTTATAAGGTCCCTGCCACTTTGCCAGCAACTTGTTGTCTGAGCTAGGGAGAAGCACTAACACCTTATCACCTATGGTAAAGGTCCTTAATTGGGTATTCCTGTCGTAATATCTTTTCTGCTTTTCTTGAGCCTTTTCCATATGCTCCCTTACATTTTCCCACACATTTTGGATGTTGGTTTTTAACTCCTGGGTATATTCTAAGAGGGATTTTTCTCCGTCCTCCTCCTCCCATAACTCGGCAGCCATATCTAACAAGGTCCTGGGCTGTCGTCCGAACAATAATTCAAATGGACTATGGCCCGTGGAAGCTTGTTCATGGGTCCTGATAGCGTATAACACTAAGGGGAGTTTTCTATCCCAGTCCTTACCTGTCTCTGAAATAGATTTCTTTAGTAGAGTTTTCAGAGTGCGGTTATACCTTTCTACCAAACCATCCGTTTGAGGATGATAAACCGCTGTCCGTAACTGTTTGATCCCCAGAAGTTGACATATTTGTGACATCAAATTGGACATGAACTGGGTACCTTGGTCTGTTAAAATTTCTCGGGGAAAGCCTATTCGGGAGAAGAACCCTATCATTGCATGAGCTACGCTCTTGGAGTTAATACTGCTGAGTGGGATGGCTTCTGGATATCTGGTGGCATAATCCACTAATACCAGTATATAACGGTATCCTCTAGAAGAAGGTAGGAGAGGACCTACAATGTCCATTCCTATTCTTGAAAAAGGGATGTCTATAATGGGCAACGGTTGTAAGGGGGCTCTTCTTTTGGGACCAGGATCAATCATTTGGCATTTGGGACATTGCTGACAAAACCTCCTAATCTGTGAAAAGACCCCCGGCCAGTAAAACTTCCTCAACAGATATTCTTCCGTTTTTTCCCTGCCATAGTGACCCCCCCCTGGCTGGCTATGGGCTAGGTGTAGGACTTGTGGTCTATAAGGTTCGGGGACTAATAGCTGCTTCTTTTCTTCTCGGTTATTACCAGTGACACGGTACAACAGGTTTCTGATTATGGTAAAAGAGGGGCTTTTGTCTTGGGGTTCCCGGGGTCGGGCATTTTTCCAGGCATGGATCAAACTCGGATCTTCCCTTTGACAACTACGGAATGGGGGAAGGTCAGTAAGAGTAAGGACCTTTGTAATTACCCTATCTGGACTCATGTTTCCTTGGGCAAAGACTCTACGGGTTTCTCTCTTTTCTTTTCGGGAGGATCGGTATTTAAGCACCGGTGGTGTTATTGGTGTACTAGAAAAAGGAGCTCTTTTCCACCATGTGCTCATGTTTTCAGAGTCTTTTGTACTGTCAAGAAGTTCCAAAAAGTCAGGGAAGTCGGTTCCTATGATAGCTTCTTCGACTAATCGTTCCACCACCCCCATCCTTATGGGGACTTCTTTTCCATCCCAGGACAAAGTTGTCCAGATTAGGGGGTATTCTCTTGTATCTCCATGAATACAACATATGGATACTGTAAGCCCTGAAGCAAAAAGGGGTTTTTCCAATAAATCAGCACGAATTACAGATTGGCTGCACCCTGAGTCGATGAGCGCTACTGTGGTTCTTCCATTGATAACAAGTCTCTTCTTGTATCGGGTTTCCTTTCCCCCTGTATAGAAGACTCTCCCCCTGGTGACTCCTATTTCCATCGGCTCTGACTTTTCTGACTTCAGTGGGCAAACCCGGGCGATATGTCCCCACTCTCCACAGCTAAAACACTGTGGTTGTTGCATATAGGGTCTTTCTGGACCTCGTAATTTTCCCGGATCCTCGGTTGGTTTTCGCCCTAGG